>NC_092130.1:115109799-115414710 GCF_043159975.1 Macaca nemestrina
AAAAGAAATAAATTAGAAGAAGGTGGAAGCCATGTCAGATGGCTTCAATTCAGACATTTTTAATCATAGGTAGATATTGGTGTAGCCAGAGAAAAACACAGTATTCATAAAAATTATCATTCAGATGTGAATATACTGATACTCATATGACTATTTGGATTTCTCAAAATTTATAAATTATATAAGAGTAAGAACTGCAGCCCAAGGTAGTCTATTTAAATACGTGAGAAGTAAGGTAAATAGTATTTGAAGAAAAGCATTGACAACTTGGTTAGGTAAAATGCTACATTTTCATCTTTATAATAAAATGTTCAAGGTAATTATTGGGGCTATTCAATAAGCAGAGCCAGTGAGAACATAATAATCACTCTGTTTTGTCAGTGAGAACACTGTTAATATTAATGGGAATGTAATGCTGAAGATCCTGGGGATTGATAAAAGGGCAGTTCTAGATCTGTGAGACTGACGCGCGGCTCTGGGGGTTCCTGACCGGTTAATTATGGACCCCCTGCAGTTTTTTTCACTCTCTTGGGAGCATTCCCAGGACCCCTCCTGAGGCATTTCTTAGTAAATGTGAGAGAGAACTTATTTTCAAATTCCTCTGAATTGAGAACCAGACTAGATGTAGGGATAAAGCGAAGCACTGTTGATCTTCAAACAGCACAAGTCTGGAATGTGTGCATCTGCTTATACTTGGATTTTCTTCTGTCTCTGCCACCCCTGAGACAGCAAGACCAACCCCTTCTCTTCCTCTTCCTCCTGAGCCTACTCAATGTGAAGATGATGAGGATGAAGACCTTTTAAATGATGTAGTTCCACTTAATATATAGTAAATATATTTTCTTTTCTTTATGATTTTCTTAGTCACATTTTCTTTCCTCTAGCTTACTTTATTGTAAGAATACAGTATATAATATATATATATATATATAAAATATACAAAAAACATGTTAATTGGCTGTTTATGGTTTTGGTCAACAGTAGCCTATTAGTAGTTAAGTTTTTGGGGAGTCAAAAGTTATACTCAAATTTTTGACTACACGTGCCCCCAAGCCCCACCTTGTTCAAGGGTCAACTGTAGTAGATTAAAAGGTTTTTCATGTCTGGAAAAATTCTCTATCTCTGGACTGGTTCAAGAAGCTTAGAGGTCAATCTGAATTCCAAGGAGTGAAGGTACTAATGGTTTGATATCTAGGTGGTCATGGCCCTCTGCCAGGAGACTGTGGGGAAAGTAGATTATCATCATCCGACTTGTCCAGTTGTGCAGCCAGATATTCTTGCTGACAATGTAAATATTTACCTATGAACACTAGAGTGTACTAGTCTAATGTGCAACAAGATACATTTGCAAAGTGCAGGGAAAATACAATAGTAAGGAGACCAAAGGTCACAGTGACCTTCCTTAGATTTAGTCTCCTGACTATTACACCTTGAACTTGTTTTTACTTTTTATAGGATTTTCCCAGTGCAGTAGTGGCACATAATTTCTTGATCTTGTGTGTTTCTGTTATGGTAAAAATAAAAACAAGTATAAACAGTAACAAGCAAACAGCTTCCAGGAAACTTATTAGTTATTCCTCCTGTGTTACATGGCATTTCCATAATTCTCATCTGTATTAAGTTTGCTGTGGGAATGGCAATCATAGTATATAGCCCTTACCACCAGCACTGCCTTCTCACATGATTTATTGCAAATTGGTTATATTGGAGAGCGGATTCTGCCAAATGGGTAGCCTAATTAGTGGTCAAATTGTTGTTTTCTCTAGTGATTTACTATCAAGCATATTAATTTCAGTGTCCAACTGAATGAAATAAATGTCCTGGACTATTTTTTCAATGACGTTAAAAAATGAAAACGCAGAGACCAATTACACTGAAGAAAATTCATTTGAACAATAAAAAGGTCCTAGTACTGGGCAGCATCCCAGACTAAAGATGGTTCAGAATGCCCCAACCTCCAAGTGCGGTGACTTAGATTTATAACCAGAAAACAGGAAATAACATATAGAGATTACCTTGTTGGTGCAATTCAATGTTTGCCTTATGTGGGCATAATTTGGCAGCTTTCAGCCTGGGATTGACTGAAGATTTGGCTGCTATGATTGGCTGAGAATCAGTTGCTTGGTAACAAGGGTATACTCCTAGACTACAGCTTACTATGCATGGAGGCTGCTTTGAGCCAAACTTTACTACCAAGTAAAGAATCTGCTGTGTGCCAAACTTAACTTTAACACATCTCAGCATTGGTCTGAAAACCAATTCACAGTATTTGATGGTGTGCCTTGCCGTTTTCTGTTACACACTTTGTTCCCTATATGAACTTCTGTTTACTTTGCACTATTTCTGTGTTTGCTACTTTGGAATAAAAGTGGTCAGTATAACTTAAATAATGTTTCTTAAATAGTCAAATGAGAGTGATGATTCAAATGTACCTACTTTCCCCCATTTTCTTTCTAAATTATTTAACTCTAAAGTAATTATAACTAAGTTTCAAGGTTTGATTTGGAACATTTTTCATATTTCTGTCACTTAGTTCATAGATGTTCATATTTGTACTGTATTCTCTTATCAGTTATTAAGATTCTTGGGAGAGCATATATCTTTTTATAAAGTTTTCCAGAATAGTTACCATGATCTTCATTCTTATAAGTAAGCTTTCATGCAGTGGCTGCTTAAATATGATCCTGTGAATGGTGGCATAAAAAATGTAATGGATTAGACACTATGTGCTCTAGGAGATGGAAATTGAAGACCCTGGCCCAATGAATTTCTCAGCAAATGTTATTGGCCACCTGGCCAATATATAGTGTTGTATACATATAAAGTATTTGGCACATACTTATTAATATATTAATATGACACATTAAAAGTAAACTATTCTGTGGTGTATGTCATGGATTATCTCTCAACATCCATTCCAATTTCTTACTAGTGTACCCCTGATCCTGTGAAAGCTGGAACTGTCTCTTAGTCTTCCCTGGAGATAAAGTACTAAATCCATGAAGGTGCTAGTCTGTTGGGGGAATTCTGCTCACCAGAACCCTTGTGAAGCATCCCTTAGTTGGCATGAGTTCCGAGGTACTGATTTATGAGATTTAGTAGGTGGAAGGAAAGCAGAGACTAACTTCTGCTATTTCATCTACCATGCAGGGTTATGGGGATATCTTGTTGCTTTGCTCTCAGCATTGGCACAAGTCCAGGACCCATTTGCTAGCAGTGTGGGTGTTAAGAGGCAGGATGTAAGGTATCACCTGTGCTGTTGAGCAACAAAGTGAGGACAGTATGATTTGGGAGCTGAGAGCGGTAGCAGTGGTGTCAGCAGCTTCCTGATTGGGTGGTCCTAGGATCAAAGTGTTAGTGATCAGTGGTATCAGCAGCTTCCTGATTGGGTGGTCCTAGGATCAAAGTGGTTAGTGATCAGCTGGCTTCCTTGTTGGTGTTTGCTTTCTAACTGTGGCAAGGCACTGTGGTTATGGAACTGGCAGCGACCCAAAGTGGCAGATAGCTTCCTGATACCAGAAGAGGCAGCAGAGCAGCCCATTTCTGTGGTGTGGCTTGGGAACTATTTCTGAAGGCTCAACTTGGGTGTATTCAGCCCTCCCCAGTGATTCTCTAAGCCATTTAGTTATATGTATTAAACGTTTTTCTTCTTAAAATAGCTAGAGTAGATTCTGTTATCTTTAGTTGAACCATAATCAATATCCCATTGGACCATATGCTTCCTACAAATTGTTTCAATGTCAAGTCATTGAGCATTATGTTATTTCGTGGAAATTTGTGGGAGTACCACTAGAAATAATCACAAATATAATTATAATTGTGTCTTTTTCAAATCCATCATGAAATGTTTCCACATATTCCATATTTTCCCTCTAATCGATGAGTTACACTGGTGATATCCCCAGGCCCATTAATTTTCCTTATAAAATATCCCTTGAACTGTACTTTGAACTCCAGCAAAATTGAGTTGTTTGAGCTATAAAAGCAAGATCAGGCAGAAATGCAGAATCTCCACAGGAAATGTTTTGCCTTCAGGGTCCTGTCATTCAAACTAGAGATTGAAAATACCAATATTCTAGCTAATGTCTAAGGCTGCTTATTTCTATGGCTGAAGGCACAGGTCTAATTAGAGGCCAAAGCAGTGGGTCCTATCACCAGGTAAGCCATTTAGTTTTACTCTCTTTTGTGGCCTCAGCTTTCTCTCTTGGTCTTGCCTAGTCATACTACCTGCCTTTGAGCAGACAGAGCGTGTAGAAAGGTGGCAGAAAATACTTTCTCAAAATTCTTTAGCGATGATGGGTCAGGAGCATCATTTTCTAGAGTGACTGTGGGTCCTAGTCAGTCTCTTCAGAGAGAAGAGAGAAATGCAACCTGTCAAGTAACTGTGAGCTATGCTAAGCTGAATAGACAGGCAAAAAGGAGGCTCACCACTGTGCCTTGGGAGCAAATTTGTATTATCAGGGAGAATGGTATATATTGATTAATGTGGAGGCATGATAGAAACATTTTGAGTATATAGGAGAATTTAGTTCACAATAGGAGTTTAAAAAGATGAAAAAGGCCAAGTGCTGTGGCTCATACCTGTAATCCCAGCACTTTGGAAGGCCAAAGTGGAAGGCTGACTTGAGACCAGGAGTTTGAAACCAACCTGGACAACATAGTGAGACCACATGTCTACAAAAAAAAAAAAAAAAAAAGTTAGTTGGGTGTGGTGGTGCACACCTGTAGTCCCAGCTACTCAGGAGGCTGAGGTGGGAGGAGTGCTTGACCCCAAGAGTTCGAGGCTGTAGTGAGCTGTGATCATGCCACTGCACTCTAGCCTGGGTGACAGAGTGAGACCCTGTCTCTAAAAATAAATACATAAATAAATAAATTAAATAGTTAGGTGGAAAAAAGATGACCCAGCAAGGTGAGAGACTATACGTTGCTTCATAATTATATTCAGCTATAATAATACTGATTCCTTTCCAAATAGTGAATTAAATACAAACATACATGTTTATTCTGTTAAAAGAAGTCTGAAAGCAGGCAGTCTGGGGCTGGCATGGCAATTCTGCAAGGTCATCATGGACCCAGTTTCCTTCTTGTTCTGTTCTATTATCCATTTTCTAAGCACATGGCTTCCATTCTCAAGATCAACTCATGATCCAAGAGAGCTGCTAAAGAACTAGATATCACCTCTGATTTCCACCAGCAGAAAGGGGAGAAGGACTCTCCTTCCCCAGAGGCCCATGCAATATTTCCTCTTACATCTCTTTGGCCGGAATTTTGTCACATGGCCTCACTAAGCTGCAAGGGAGCCTGGAAATTTAGTCTATTTGGCCAAGCAGAAATATACCTAGCAAAAACATGAGAATCTGCTACTAAAGGAGAAGAAGAGGAGTGGATATTTAGTGGGTAACTCTAACCTCTGCCATGAAGTAGGTGATCTCTGCCATAAGGCTGAGCTAGACAGGGATTATACCATGCTGTTGACTGTGGCCTTTTGACTCTGTGCTGAGGCTTTCTTTTCTAGGGCCACAAATGGAGTTTCTCACATTTACTTCTGGATGATCCAGGAAAGTAAACTGGTTTTCAGAAAATACTGCCAAAAACAGCTGAGCACATACTCAGCTCTGTGAGATCAGCAACGGCACCTGAGACCTTTTTATCTGCTTGTTGTAGTTTTTAATCCACTGAAACAATAGCAGGTGTAAGCTGGAATTCTTTGGCATACAGCCTCTGAAACTTGGCTAATGTTCTCAGATAAATGCCTATAGCAGCTGAAGCTCTTGAAAAAAATTTAAGAGGAGGAAACAGAGTAGGGCTCTTTTGGGGGTCACAGTCTAGGTGTTTTTAGAGCCAATCAAACTCAAATCAAGACCCTTTGACTACCATAAAAAAATCTAAAATAAGATGTTTTGTTTGGCCCAAACAGTTTAAAGAAAAAGTGAGCCAAATCTGAAAATTAGTTTATTTCATATATATTGAATAGTTAGGCAATTTGGCCACACCTGTCCTGCATCCTGCATGTTGACAACGTCCTGGGACTCAGCAATAGTTGTTATCCTTAGATGGGGCCTGTATTTGCTGCCCCCAACTAGTGACACATTTCTGATATCTTGTGTTTGGCCTAAGTTTCACTCATTGAATGTAACCTGCTGGATACCTGTAAGCATCTAGGCTGTGACCCTTTCCATGGATGGCTCAGGAGGTAACCAGTGCATGAGAAGTTTCTGGCCTACATCAATTGCTATCTGGGTGGGCAGAGTATTTGTGGAGAACTCCTAGCCTGGAGAGATGAGAAAGGATGTAGGTGAAAGTTGAGGCCCTAGAAGAAAATATCTTGACAAGGAAAGCCTGAAGGCTTGTCCAGTATGAGGTTGCCAGGAGTCATCTGTGGGAAGACACATAAGTGCACGTAGGAGCAGCTGGTGTCTCAAGACTCTGACTGATAGGCTCGAACCTAAGCCATGGTTTACAAAGCTAGCACCAGGATGTAACTATGGGTTGTAGCTAAGTTGTTCCAACACAGGTGGAGTGAACTGTGGTATTTTGAAGTGATAATTGGCTAGAGTAATATTTTCAGGGTGCTGGTTCTAACAGATGGTGCTATTTGAAATCCTTCTCTATAATCTCCATGAATGACTCTGTAACCTACTTAGGAGGCTTATTCAAGTGGTTCAGAACCTAGGCCTGCATTCCAACTGCTTGGCAATCTGTTCATTGACGTTGTTATCTGAATTCATGAAGTGGGCATTACGGTTTTTTAAACAAGAAGTATACACAATTGCTTCCCAATCCACTCTCCTCTCAAAACATGTACTGATACGTGCATGTATATTTTTGCCACCCTTAAAAATTCACTTCGTACTTCATGTTAATGTAGAAAAGAGAAAATAAAACCTCAAAAAGATTTAGGATTTAGGATTTACTTACCTGTTATATAAAAAAAAAATCAGGGTTTATCAGCTCTGTTGGAAAGAATGGCTTGAGGAAACTCTGCTTTCATCATTTGAGGCTTTTATTTTGGGATTGTGTTTATAAATTTCAGAAAGAGTCCTCTTACCTTCTTCCAGCCCAAGTAAGTGATTGGATTGGCATTTGTATTCATGGACTTTGGCTTGAAATGAAATCTTTTAATTCTGCCTTAGATAGTAAATGCCAACAGTTTAAAGTGGCATGATTCTGATCTTTAAATTTGCCCTACTGATGAATGGTGCAAATAGGAAAAAAGGAAAATAAAAAGTATTTGCTACCTTGAGAAATACATTCAGTCTCTATTTGATTTTCCTTAGATGTGGGGGTCTGTAATTGTAAGATCTGTTTTTATTCATTGTAACTGGGAAAGGCTCAACATTTTAATTAACAATAGTAATATAAATTACATCAGTTTTATTTCAGTTAGAGTTTTTTTTCTTTCATGTGTTGAATCGATCTGAAAATATCCATGCAAGAGTTCCTTTGGCTTAAGTCAGATGTGTTCAGTGGCTGGGGCAATGCATTAAAAATAGTCTGCATGTGAAAAAAATAGCAATTGGCTTTTTACTAGTATTTGTTGTTGCTCTATCCTAATGAATTCAACTTTTCCCTATAGTGCTATGCTCCACTCTATGTCACACTTTACCTATTTGATTCCAAATTTACTTTGTGGTATTGTTTTAATTTAGTAATTTACATACAGCTTGGAAAAGTGATTCCTTGAAGGTATTGCTTTGTATCTACATGATAATTGACACTATTTGTATTAATACTAAAAGTATTAACCTCTTTTTCCTAGTAGTCCCCAATTTCATTCCTAGCAAAATTATAGATTCTGTTTTCAGAGAAAATTTGTGTATGGGATTTCTTTCCATTCCTTATCTAATGTTAGGATACTGAAGTTAAGGTATGCATTTTCTATTTTTATATATTTTGTCTTTAAAATATATGTTCAGTTATAAAAGTAATATCAACTCCTTAAAGAATTTTTTTAATATACAGGCAAGCTGCAAAAAAAGAACAAATATTGTAGACTTCCATGAAAGTCATCATATTAAAAATGAAATTTTAAGCAGTTGGACTTAACATTATTTCATAAGAATTTTCAACTCTAATGTATATATAATGATTCTACCAAGTGTGTCATAGTTCACTTAACTGTTTCAAATATTTTTTTCTACCAAGACTAATTAATACTGTGTGGAATGCTTTTATATATAGACCATTTCCATACTTGAGTTTTTTTAAAAATTTGAGTTATCAGAGGTAGATCTACTGGTTCAAGAGACATTTTTAAAACTTAATATTAGTTTGCAGGGAGCAATCCATAAATCCATGTTTCCTAATACTCTGCCTGGATTTTTTTTTTCTGTGTTTGGAGCATCAGATGAGAAGTTGTGAGGAGAAACGATGTAAAAAGAAGAAGGAATCATAGAATCATTGCTGAGTTTTGCTCCCCAGTTTCTTGTTTGCTAACTGAAAGGAATTTGCTGGCTGAAGGGAAACATGTTGAACACTTTTATTCACCCTATATTCACCCTGAATTCACTCCCGATGGCCAAGGGACAATACCAAGACATCTGTTGTTTCACTGAGACAAGTCAAATTAAGAAACACTTGACTGTTGTGTCCTTTGTAGGGCTTATGGGCATATACCTCAGCAAAGTAGGCAGGCAATAGTTTAGGTCATGCCCACTTAATTTCAAAGGCCAGCTTTAATCTTTTGGGCTGATCATGATTACTCCAAAAACAGCAGAAAGCAACTGAGAAGGGAATACCAGGTCCAGATTACAGTTCTTTGGAGGTTTTGTATAATCCTGAGTTTTCGCTTTGCAATCTGGCACCATGATAGCTTTTGTATTTTCTTTTCTCTGTTCTACCTTTTTCCCATCATGGCAGGTGAACTTCTCAGTGTGCAAGGAATTATATGTAACTGACTCTTCCAGGGCATGAAAGGTGGGCTGAAGCTATCAGGATAGCAGCTGGCTTCAGTAGTGCTTTTTGCTGTCTAGACTTGTGCTTTCTCACTGATTTTGTTGTCTGGGCATGTCCCTTCCTTTCTAAATCGTGTCTGCATTTAAATATTTTAGAATATTTTATCCAGCTTTTTTTGTTGTTTTTCACCAAAACTAGTATTTTCAATATTTCTGTGAGAGAACAGGGAGTCCTTTCTAGTGTATTGCTGGAAATAAAACATGCAATCTATTCTCTACACAACAGTCAGGGTGATCTTTAAAAGTATAATTCATGTCAGTCCCCTACTTAAGACCTTTCACAGTTTTTCATTGCTCTTAAATTAAAAGCAAAACCCCTTATGTTTTCTACAAATGTCTGCATGATCTGGCTCCTAATAATCTTCTTTCTTACCCACTCTTTCTCCTGCTCCTTAACTTCCAGCCACACTGGCCCTCTCTGTTTCTTGAACTAACAGAGCTCATTCCTGCTTGGGGCCTTTGCACTCAACATTCTTTCTGCCAGTGTCCCGGACAAACTGGCTCTTATGCATCATTCAGTTCACAGCTTAAGTGTCCTCCTCAGAAGGACCTTCCCTGTCCACCCTACTGAAAATAGCAAGTTTGCCATCACCCAGTCATTCTAGCCCATCACCCTGTTTAATTGTCTGCCTTAAATTGTTTTGTTTGTCTATTTGTTCATGTGTTTACAATTCAGAATCTAAGCTCTGTGGGAGCAGGAAACTCTTCTCTCTAGTGCATCACTTCAAGCCCAGTACTCAGAACAATGCATTGTTTGTGGAATGAATTAATGATTTAAATAATTAGCCTATATAATGTCATTTCCAAAGTTGGCAGAATATCATCATTGGAATTTTATTCATAAGGGGAACTGGGTTATAGAAATGTGGGAAGAATACTTCATTAGCATTAAAAAACAATGCTTTACTAAGGACTCAAAATCATGAAATGTAAGAGCAAATAGGAGTGTTTGTCTCCTTTATTCCAGATTCTATTTTATAGATATAAAAACTGAGACTCTGGGAGGCTGTGAGTGGCTCAGACCCCACAATTAGTGGCAGAGCTGAGGCCAGGGGATGCACATTCTGATTCCTGCATCATGGCTGTTGCTTAATATCTCACCATGAGTCATGGCTACTGCCCAGTAGATTGGACACAGCCATGAATATTAGACTGGCAATTTGCTAGAGATTTTGCAAAACCGTGGGAAATGGATTGAACACATTTTCCTGTCATTTTTATAAGAGGCAGTAAATAATGGTAATTTGAGTATTAGAGAACAGCATCTGAATACTTTTTCCTGAAATTCTACAAGGTGAATATAGAGAGAAAATTGTAGCTTTCCTTTCTGCCTATTGCTTTCTGAATGTCAACAGATTACTTTCTTCAGCTTGTGTTAGAATGTCACCAGCAGGACCCACATCTGACATGCTCTGGACTGTCAGAGCCACTCAGCACTAGGAGAACTTTCCAGTTGAATTTCGCTTAGGAAGGTCAGTAGGAATAAGATAAGTGAAAAACTTATCCATCATTACTATAATCTTCGTGAAAGTGGAAAAATTAATCCTGGCAAATTCAAAATCGATTACAAAATCATGCATGTTGCATATGTATTTTTAAAGATTTTACAAACCCAAATAAAATAAGTAGAAGGAAACAATAGTGATAAATTTAAAGTTCTTAATTGAATGAGTAGCTTTGAATTTTACTCAGTGGATATAAACTTTGTTTTCTTTTTTATAAAAAAGAAAACAGATTTGTTAAGAGGCTATGAATACATTTTAGAGTACTTCAGTGATTTTATCGTTTAAATAGAAATTTGGATTATTCTGGAAAACAGTTTGATAATATGTTTCAGGCATTTGAACATATTTACTCTCCTGGCCCAGTAATTGCACTTTGAGAAATTTATCCTATTTTAGGGATCTAGCCTAGGGAAAAATCTGAAATTCAGTCATTTTGGCATAAGGATGGTTGCAGAAATACTATTAATAATAAAAAGTTGAATAGTACCTAATATTCAAGTAGAGGTATAAGATAATTTGTGGCAGGTTCATTTGCTATAGTTTTATGCAACTATTTAACAAATGCAAATAAGATTATTTAAATGATGAAGGAAAGTTCTTTCAATATAATGTTAACTTTTTAGAGAGTAAGACCTAAAACTATATATACATGTATGTAATATGTATATAGTATAATCTCAGCTATGTAAAAATAAGACAAAAAATAAAAGATTGCAAAACAACAAGTCAAAGTGTTAATAAATATTATCTCTAGGGTTTGAATAATTACTGCTATTTTCTCCTTTACACTCTTTGTATTTTCTCTTTTTCTACAATATATCTATTACTTTAATAATCAGAAAATCAATATAATTTATTTTAAAACTTGGCAGATGAACATAGTGAATGAACTATGTCAAAATGCAGTTGGAATTTTACTGAACTTCTTTACAGAAGACTATATAGATGTGTGTTTTTCTTTTTTTACTTGCATAAATAGGTCCCCTTAAAAATCTTTTGATAGATAATAAGATCAATTAAAATTGAGTAAATTAATCTGTTGGTGTATGTGTGTTTTTAGCTCCTGTATTGCTTTCATAATAAGACTGAGGTAGTTGGTGAAAATTTGAACAATTCTTGCATAAAGATTTTATTGCATAGGTTATAGGATACAGTGCAAGAGAAATGTTTCATAGAAAGAGTACTTGGTAGAGAATCAGAAGGGTTTTATGGGTCCCTCATTGTGGTCACTGTTATACCTCTGTCTAATAGACCATTGATATAACTTTCTACTCTATAAGAGATTGATACCTAGTTAAGGAAGGTCATGATATATTCACTTTGTAACGGTAAATTTAAGGTGCTCGGAAAAAAAATCAAGAACCAAAACTAACAAATAGAGAGCTCTATTGTTATTGACAGAAGTATAAACTTAGATCCCTTAGCAAAGCAAAACTCACAGTCCAGACCAAACCCCTTGCTATGTCCATTGGAGAAGGATTGACAGCAAGATAGCAGGTATGTGGGGGATCATTGTTCATGAAGCAGGGGTAGATAGGAGCCTCTTCATATACTTCTAACCTTTTTTATTGTCTAACCAATTGTTATATTGTATCATTAAGAAGAGACAATATAATGTAGTGGCCAAGAGGTATGACTTAAGAATCACTGGACTCAAATTTGCCACTTTATGACTCTGTAATTCTGGACAAACTACTCTCAGTTTTCTAATTTGGAAAATGTAGATAATAATGGTCCAAAAAAAGAGATGAATCATCTTAAGTATTTGAACCAGAGAGAATTTAATTGACTATGCAGCTGAGGGAGGAGCTGAAAAGCCAAATGGGGTCACTAAACAACCCGAATATTAGCAATAGCAGGAAGCATCTACTAATTCTAATTTGAAGGGACAATATGTTGGAGACAATGTTATTGTGGTCCAGGGACTGAGGTCACTGGAATTATGGTGGAACTGGAGGAGGCGTGGGAGAGACCTTTTTGATAGTAGAGATTTGCTCAAGGCGCCGAGAGAGGAAATATCTTGATGTTCCCATCTTTCGACCCTGCAGTCTTGTAGCCAAACACAGCCAGAAGTCAGCTGACAGGGGACCCTGCATTGCCTCTCTTTAATACAGAGCAGAGAAGGAGAAGGGTGAAGAGTGGATGTGTGACAGGCAACAATCCCTGCCTCAGAGGTATTATGTCTAAGGCATTTAGAACAGTGCCTGGAAGATATGTGCTTAATAGACACTACCATTATCATCGTCATCATCATCATTGGTGCCATTTGCAGAGCAGTAACACCTCTTTGTGAATATACTTTACAGGTTGGGTGCTAGGAGATTGTTTTTAATTACAGTCCTTTCCCGGGCCCTGCCATGGTCAGGTTGCTAATCATTTCAGCATTTTTAGTGTTTGGTGAGGCAAGGGTGTTCCACCTCCCATTCTCATCTACCCTGCATTGATTACATTTAGAGTGACCAGACCTGGTTCATTGATGGCTAGAACTGAACCACTCAGTGTTCTAAAGAATCCAGGCAGTTTTTGGAGCATGATGAAAATTCACAACCCTATGGGAAATGACCCTTGGAAGTTAACTTTAAAATTAATGATTTTATAATTAGGATTTCCTTACATATCCTAGTCCCTTTAGACTTGAGCTTAGCTGTGTCCTGCAAAACTGAAAGAATACATATTTAATTTTTTTTGGTATTTTCTGTAGCTTGAAATTAAAATTAATAAATTTAAAGGAATAGAAGTTTGACAAGATGCCTTAATAGGCCCACCAGGAATAATCATATAGTTGCCTATTTTGAAGCATAGATATAAAATAAAAAATCCCATCCAGATAAGTCACGAGGCTTTGCCAAAGTACCCTCTTAAATTGCTCCCCTTTTGAGAACATACTATGTATTGTAGCATTTTGCTAAGCTCTTGGGAATTTCTCTCCCTCAGAGATTTTTAACAGTATGAAAAATAGAGGCTTTTCTAAGTTTTAGAATATTGTCAGTCTTTTTTTTCATTGGTTTTCCAATTATCCTATTCTCAGAAATAACATTTATTGATCTCAAGGAGTTAAGCATTGTCTTGTTTTCTCTGGTTCTGTATTCTTCACATTTAAGACCAGATCTCAACTAAGTAATAAAAAAAGATAATAATGACTAAGAGTTTTTGAGTTTTCCTCCATGTCAGTTATTGCACCCAGCACTTTGGTTTCATTCTCTCATTTGATGTGATGTAGGAACTTATAACAACCCTATGAGACAGGAGCTTCATTTTAAACACTAAGAAACTGAGGCACAGAAGTTATAAATCTCCCCCACGGTCACAAAATCATGCTGCTGGACTCAGCTCAAACCTTCAACTACTATTAATACATGGTAATGTTGACATCTTATTGTAAATGTTAAACAATAAGGCATAAATGGAAAGCATAAAGGGAAAGAAGTAAATGCAAAAAATGGTCAAAGCAGGAGATGATTTTAAAGAGCATCTGGTTCAGCCTCCCCTTTTACAGCTGAGAAAACCAATCTCTAGAAAAAAGAAATGAGCCTTTTGATTATAAAGTAGACTACCTAACAAGTATCAAGTTGTCTCACTTATTCTTCTCTGCCTTCCATGATCACAGAGTTCTGACCACGTCCCGTGTCATTCTCAAGCAGAAATTGAAAATGACATTGGTCCTTTGTTTGTTCCAAGGAAGCAAACAATTTTATGGTTTGAAATTATTTCTCTTGCATTTGCATTACAAGGGGTTTGCAGAAGTTAAGCCTCATGGAGTCTTCTCTCCTTAACTTAAGTGGGTGGACTTCTTGTTGCTCTTCCTTGCCTGTAAATTCATGTTGATTAGACAGTGGTGGGGTGGAGGGCTGATGGGTCTGTGTTTGGTTGGTGAGCTAACTCCAGCGTACTATAATTACTACATTTTCAATCTAGTGCATAGTTCTGTTTTGAGTTTTAGACATCCTTGTCTGGCTTTATACTCTTTGAGGTTAATTTTGGCCTTGGATGGTGCCCTTTTAAAGGCAAGGTGATAGCAACACAGTGTTTTTGCTTGGAAAATACTCTGTGTATGGGCTTCTTCTCTTGGCTTTAAGTATTAACAAGGTAGCAAGGATGAAAGGTGCTGTGTTTGGAGTCTTTAAATGGACTTGGCATTTGACTTGTCTACAATCTTTCAGGAATTTAAATGTGATATTCAGATTTGAGTCACACACCTGGGGAGTGGTGACCATAGCTCTTCCTTACCCCTCCAGCTCCACTTCTGGGTTAGCATGAACTGACCACTGTAACCTGCTCTCAGACTCTACACAAAGGCTCTTCAGAATCTGCCTGTGACCATTTCTGTGAAAGGGCATGGTCACAGTCACCGTGGCATGGATGGAAAATCAGAGAGCAGCAGGAGGAGCCCAGGGATAGAGAGAGGAGGCCTGGATGCCTGCCTGGGCTCTGTGCCATGCCTTGGGTAGGTCACTTGACTACTTTAAACCAAGTTGACTTTCCTGTAAATGCAATAGGGGTTTAATGATCTCTGTGGCTCTAGAGTTTTGTAGTTTCTACTGTTCTTTGAAGCATGAACATGAATTCAACAGAAGAAAAAAAAAACATTTTTCATTCACAACAGTTTCAAGATACTGCTCTGACTCACTGGATGGCAAATCATAGTGAAAGGGGCGTCTCACTCGACTTCCATTTTGCATTTCTTTTGGCCAGCATGGCTCTTTATGGTGTACTTGTTGTATAATAAAACAACTCTCTAGAGAATACTCTTACATTTACTTACTGAGGGATAACAGAAGTTCAGAATAAAAACTCATAGAAATGGAAGACTGGGAACTTATTTTTTCTCTTTTCTATTACATACAGAGGAACAAAGGCTGTTATTTGTGTTTATGCCCCTTTCTGAGGACAGTGTCCTTGAAAATCCATATTATTATTTGTCTTTGTATGTAATTGGATTGTTTAAACTCTTCTCTGAATTTTGTAGCTTTTTCATTATATCTGTTACCTGGAATATTCATAAAACTCCACTTAAATAGCCACTTTAATCTGTAAATTGTATTTGCTTAAGGCCTGAACTTGGCTGCAAACGAGAGTACTTGTGTTTTTTTTTTTTTTTTTTTTTTAAATGATGTGATTGCTTTGTGAAGGGACATAATGAGTCTGTGTTCTGTTCTATTCCTCTTCAACAACTTTGTCAGGAAAGAAGGCTATTATGATTTCTTGGAGAGGTAGGAGGACTGTGGCATCAACATGTGCTAGTCATGGATGAAAGGAGAAACTATTATACCAGGGTAACATCTGAGGCCTGAGATAAAATTCCCATTACAACCTCTTTAAATATTTCTGTGTTTAAATGGGGTGAGGAGATTATCCACTTCAAATGTAATCCCTTTTCTTCCTCAGCCTAGTGAAATTTATTGTTTCTTTTCCCTAGATAAAAAAAAATAATAATAGGATGCTATACAGGTTCTTTTAGTTTGTCAAAAGACAGCTAATTCACAGATTTTGCTTTTGTGTAGCTTATGCAACGTCTGAAAAGGCGCTGTAAGCAGGGATTCCCTGAACATCGCACCGTGGGCCCGGATCCCTGTTTTGCTTTCTTCGGAGAGCTCACTGGCAGCCTCCCTGATGCTTTGTGCCAGTTCTTAGTCGCTCCAAAGCCACATGCACATTGACATAATCTCTGGTGGTTTTGGCTGGTTTATAATCTAGCTTACTGAGGTTTGGTTCAAGGCAGAGGCCTTTAGGGCAGGGATCTTCTGTGAGCTGAAATAAAAGGGTCTGGTTTGGAGATTTGACTCTGCCAAATGAAAGTGGCACATTTCCAACTGCACATGCTGAGTTGCTTCAGAACACATCCGTGCAGAACACAGACATGCATTAGGCAGCTAGTTTGTGGAAGGCAGTGTGCTGAGCACAAGGGGGAATAGAAAGACACATGGCTGCTGTGAAATAACTGCTTCCAGAAAGCACATGTCGAGTTGGAAGGACGAGCCAGAGACACACAGAGAATATCACTCAGCCTAAAATGTGATATCCCAAAGGCGTTCTAGTATGAGACCCAGAGAGCTGGAGAATAGATTTCCTTTCCAGTGGGGAGAATCCACGTTAGAAAGACCAGAGAGGCCATGTTACCGGTGGCACCCTTTATTTCAAGTTTCACTTTTTGTGGTTTCAGTTACCTGCAGTCAACCATGTCCAACAATATTGAATGGAACATTTAAGAAATACAAAATTCATAAGTTTTAATTCGCACTCTGTTCTGACTAGTGTGATGAAGTTTCTTGCTCTCCTGCCTACGGTGTGTAGCATCCCTTTTTCTAGCATGTCCATGCTGTCCCTGTGACTTGCCCGGAGTTCCCTTAGTAGCCATCTCGTTAGCAGATCCACCTGCGAGGTATGGCAGTGCTTGTGTTCAAGGAACTCTTAGTTTGCTTAATAATGGCCCAAAGTGCAGGAGTGGGGATGCTGGCAATTTGAATATCCCTAAAGTGCTTCCTTTAAGCTAAAAGGTGAAAGTTTGAACCTAATAAGGAAATTACAAAAATTATATGCTGAGGTTGCCAAGGTTTATGCTAAAAATGAATCTTCTATTCATGAAGTTGTGAAGAGGGAAAAAGAAATTCGCGCTACTTTTGCTGTTGCACCTTGATCTGCAAAGGTTATGGCCACAGTGTGTGATAAGTGCTTAGCTAAGATAAAAAAAGGCATTAAGCCGGGCGCGGTGGCTCAAGCCTGTAATCCCAGCACTTTGGGAGGCCGAGACGGGCGGATCACGAGGTCAGGAGATCAAGACCATCCTGGCTAACCTGGTGAAACCCCGTCTCTACTAAAAAAAATACAAAAAACTAGCCGGGCAAGGTGGCGAGCGCCTGTAGTCCCAGCTACTTGGGAGGCTGAGGCAGGAGAATGGCGTAAACCTGGGAGGCGGAGCTTGCAGTGAACTGAGATCCAGCCACTGCACTCCAGCCTGGGCAACAGAGCAAGACTCCGTCTCAAAAAAAAAAAAAAAAAGGCATTGATTTTGTGGGTGGAAGACATAAACAGAAATGTGTTCCGATTGATGGCAATTAGGTTTGGTACTGTCAGTGCAGTTTCAGGCCTACACTGGGGGTCCTGGAACATATGCCCTGCAGATAATGGGGGACTACTCTATAGAGCCCCTGGATACTAATGATGCTAGGGAGTCAGGCCCCTCTCCTATTTTGGGAAGGTCCCTGCCGTGTGTATGGAACCTTTGAAAGAGGCTGTCCTACCTCCCTGTGCATTCTGGCAGCCGCTGGCACTGCTCATAGATAGCCATGTGACTCAGGCTGGGACTCTGACTCTAGAGCGAGTGGGTTAAAGGTCAAGAGGCTGTTAGAACTTACTGCTGGTATCAGTGGTGGTGCCCATTGGTTTTCAGTGGCGGCGGCGGCGGCAGCAGTGTCCTGGGTGAAATTCCTGCTACAGGATAGTGGTTATGATTCTTGTTCCTTGGCATCCTGCGTGCCTGGGTTTTTGCTCATTTTCTGTGCTTGGTGATGGAAACTTCTACTGAGTCTGAACGAGCATGTCCTTCCAATGAGTCTACTTTTTTTCTCCTCCAGCTAGCCAAGGCTGGTTTCTGTTATGGCAAGCAAGAATTCCCACAGCACCTGAGTGTCAAGGGCTTTCATCGTTTGTGCTGACCCACCTGTGCAGCTGATCTTCTGCCTTTTTTCTCTGGGTACTCGCCTTCCTTTATCTACTTGTATAACTGCCTGCTTTGAAGGCTGAACTCCAGCATTTTTAACTTTTCCTGAGTTATTGAAGAGACTTCACTGTTTACTATTCCTCTGTACAGTACAACATCTTATAATTACCCATTATACAATTTTTTTACATTGTCTTTTTTTATTATTCATTTCTGTTTGCCTACTAGCCCATGAGGAATATTTTTTGGTAGGAACTCTATTTTCATCTTTATATTTCCAGATCCAGCTAATATTACACACTGGTTGTGTGACTGATCAAATCTGTTTGCAGGGAGGGATGTAGTGTTGGAATTGTGAACCTAGGGAGAATGAAAAAAATAGAATAGCTGTTGTGAGGCATTTACTCTGGTGATACCAAGGGAGGAAGAAAATGGTATCTGAAATGTGTGAGGGCCATCTGATATTGGGTTCTTTTCAACTTTAAAAAGTCTGGTTTATTTAGGTATTATTTATTTACAGTACAATTCATCCCTTTTATTGTAGAGTTCTATAAGTTTTGACAGATGCATATAGTCATTTGTATACCACCAGAATCAAGGTATAGAACAATTTGATCATCTTCCCTCAAAAGCTCTTCCTCCTTGTTATAGCCAGTCTCTCCCCACATCTTCAGCTCCTGGAAACAATTCATCTATGAATTGATATATGTGTGTGTGTATGTGTGTGTGTGTGTGTGTGTGTGTGTATGTGTGTATATATATATTTGTGTGTGTGTGTGTGTATATATATATATATATATATATATATATATATTTTTTTTTTTTTTGAGACAAAGTCTCTCTCTGTTGCCCAGTCTTGAGTACAGCAGCACAATCTTGGCTTACTGCAACCTCTGCCTCCCGGGTTCAAGCGATTCTCCTGCCTCAACCTCCCAAGTAGCTTAGATTATAGGTGCCTGCCACCAAGCCCAGCTAAAAATTTTTTTTTTTTTGTATTTTTAGTAGAGACGTGGTTCACCATGTTGGCCAGGCTGGTCTCAAACTCCTGATCTCAGGTGATCCACCTACCTTGGCCTCCCAAAGTGCTGAGATTACAAGTGTGAGCCACCACATCCAGCCTATGAATTTATATTTTAAGCAGTTATCATAGTTCTTCAACTTTCCAGAATAATGTTTTATACACCTGGAAAGATAAAATAATTGGATAGTGGATTTTTGTCTAGGAATAGAGTTGCTGAAATTAGGAAATTAAAATAACACATGCTTATACTAAAAATTATCCATTACTTATATGAAATTCAGTTTAATTGGGCATTCTGTAGTTTATCTGGCAACCCAACCCAAGCCCACTGTATGGGTATTGCCAGCATGGGAACTGTTAGACTTGAGGGTAAGTGTGAAATTGGCAGACAGAGAAGGAAACTGCAAAAAGAGGTCTTGGATCCTATCAGCAGCATCACTTAGCCATTCAGACACTTTGTGACAACATAAAAGGAGAGGAGGGAGTGAGATTTTTGTATGAAGTAAGAAATTCACTCGTTTGTACATGAACAACATATGCGAGCCTGCTTTGAAGACTGAAGTTCTTGGCCTTCCAGTTTGTAAACCAGTTCTATCTGGGTAGCTTGCAACCAAATTGTGCTGTGGAGGAGTGGGACTCAGGAAGCACGGGCACCCTGAAAGAGGTGGATGTGGTCTGTGGAAAAGGGGGAAGCACACACTAGGGTTCCACCCTTAAGAAAATGAACTTTTGCTGAGTTATCAGAGTGAGTACTTGCTATTTCTCAGGATAGCCATGCCACAAACACATACTTACAGTAAAATTCAAGTTGGTAACTGACCAACTTGACTAAATGACTGACCTCTAGTTTATCTTTATCTTACTGGAACAATAGGGCTTACTAAGCAATGCCAAGGAAAGAAACTTCCAAGTGGGTTCTTCTTACTCTACATAAAAGAATAAACTATTTTAAAAGACTTTTGGCAAGTCCAGTGTTTATACTACCATAAGTCTTACCTTTCTGTTTTAAAACAAGCTTAGCAGGACAGTTACTTGGAAATAAGTTGTCAGTGTTTGGTCCGAGTGGTAGCACTTGTGTCTGGAATTCTTCATTCTTTTCCTCGCTCCCCAAGGCTAACCTACCCTGTGAGGCTGTCTCCAACCTCAGAGTCCTGACCAAGTGACCATGCTGCTAAGCTGCTTGATAATAGTTTAATATCAGTAAAGGGTTACAAGTTTAAAATTATTTGACATATTAATGCTATCAGTTAATGACTTACAAATAGCATCTTTGGTTTCTAGGTGTTGACAAAGATTCTCTAACTTACCAAACTCTAGCCATGCTCCTCTGTACCCCCTTCTTGATTAGGACTTGACTTCCTATCAGAACTACAGATTCTCAACACCAATGATTTCATCCACTCATGCCCCACACTAAAGGACTTACACAAACACTAGAATAATTTCTAACAGCTCAAGGCCACGTCCCTAGGACTACCCTACCCCACTTAGGATGCCTGCCTGAGGAGGCTCAAGGCTGCCAGGAGGGTTTACTATTTCTTCTAGCCATTACCCTGGAGCTAGGCCCAACCACCATTTCTTAGAGATTTACTAAAAGCTTACAATTGTGAATCCTTGCCCTGTAACCTTTGATAAATATATGCACTTCCTACAACTCAAGAGTGTCTTTCTCAAGGACCTGAGAGCCATTCTTCTAAAAAGTAACCATCAGGGGAGATAGGGCCTCTGCCTTTCAGTGTCCGGGCAGATAGAATCCTAACCCCTATAATTGCCTAATCAACATTTATGTTGACCAACCCTTTGTAATTTTTCATTTCTTTGACTTCACTGAGCCTGCTGTCACCCCCTCCCCTTTCTACTCTCATTCCTCTTCTAAAATACCCAGTCTTCTCTGTACAAATCAAGGTTGAGTTCAGTGCACACTGCACTCCCTTCCTTATTGCAATAGTGTGTTAGTGGTTCAAATCTGTCCTCCCCTCTTTAACTAGCATCTGGCTTCCTTTATCTCTGACAGTGTGAAGAAGTTGGAAATTGCAAGGAGCATGGGAAGGAGATGACTTGGGGTAGGCATCTTTTATTTTTAAAATCACATTGCATAGAGGTGGCTGTCTGTTCTGCTCATACTCCTAGAACAGACCTTTGATGTATCTTGCTATATGTAGGAGACTGGGACTAGAAGGTCACCCTGTTCAGCTGTTTTCAGATTATCATTAGGTTGTAAATGGAATCCATTAAAAGATTATATGGAATGCACAAAATAAAGCAAGTGAAGGCAGAATTGCTCTTATGGAAACAGGGGTAGGAAATCTAGAATCGTATTTACTCCTTTTTTTCTCTTTACACTTATTTGGGGAGTCTCAGAATCATTAAGAACAACTGGGAGGGTAAAACACAAGTTTGCAAGAGAACTAGTTTCCTCCCTTTCAGAGTTCTTTCCATTCTGGCAGCTCAATGAACTCAGCAGCTCTCGCGGGCAGTGGCTTGAGTGTGTTGGGCTTATCTCCTAAATAAGAAATACTACCCACAATGGGATAAAGGACCCACAGGGACTGTACGAGTGGGGAATTAGAGGACACATCTTGTGTAATTCTGGCAGAAGGGCTAGGCATGAAGTCAGAGCAGGAGATGACTCAGAAATCCTGATGCTTACAGACATTACCCTGTGGCTACTGGCATCACTGCGATGAACTTTGCCTGAGGTCTGTAATGTGATTTACAATAATTATTCTATTCCCTTACCCCCTAACTTGACAAGATGAACAAGTTAATGTTATTAGCTCCTCAAATTGGAAGATGATAATTATTAGGTGGGTCCATTGGGAGTCAGGCTGGGGTGAGTTGTTATCAAATCAGAAGGAGTTATCAATAGGGCACTATTAATCAATTAGGATTGAATGTGAGCTATCAGAATTTGCCTTTTCATGATATATACAGGACATGTTTACATAACAAAGTCTTCAAGAAGATAAAATTAGGAAGACATCCAGATAACAGAAATTTGGAGAGACCTTGATATCATATTATGATTGAGAAAGAAAAAAACACATAGACATTCACATTAGGAAGGAATGACTACATCCAGTTATGGCAGCAAAGGTATGTGAGAATGAATCAGTGATTGGGCACTGTGGCTAGGACAGAAAGGGTGACCCTGAGAGCCATAATGCTCTTGTGTGCAACAGCCATGAAGAAATCTTATCTGGACTTGATATCGACCCGTTGTGTATTTCCATATTTTTTTCTCTCTTTTCTCTCTTTTTCCTCCTCTCTTTTCCTTTTCTCTTTCAACCTCGTGTTGAAAAAAA
Source organism: Macaca nemestrina (assembly GCF_043159975.1). NCBI lineage: Eukaryota > Metazoa > Chordata > Mammalia > Primates > Cercopithecidae > Macaca > Macaca nemestrina. The sequence goes on from NC_092130.1 coordinate 115,132,242, forward strand.
CCTGACGTTTGCTTGCAGAAATGAGTGAGATTTGTGAGTTATGATGAATTGGAATTATTTGCAATCAAATGGAAAGTAGTAACAACAGGTGTGGATGGATGTAGCTCACACATAACACATGTGGTGAATTGAGGAAGCTGGTAGAAGTTTGGGGTGTGATTGACAGGTTTAAAGGTAGCAGAAATAGAGTAGTCGCTTTTGGCATTTTAGATTTTTAAATAATACTTTGCTCAGGCCACGCATTAGTTAGTCAGACACAGAGTTGGAACCATATTTGGAACCTTCTGAGCCTCCATGTAGGCTTGTTCATCGTCCTTATGTTAGGGTGACAAGGTTCGGAGCTAAAACCAGAGAGAGAACGCTGCAGCAGAAGCCTCTTCCAGACCCACTGTGTCAGTTCTGAACTGAGGCATTTTCTGTCCACAGCCATATGCAGTGTGAACAGGCCACAGATGTACATCAAGTGAGTGGGTGAAATAACGTTTGGTGGGAAATGATGACAGTTTTATGGCATTAGTCCTTGAAGCCCCAGGTGCACTTATTCATCTTTTGTATATTTTAAGCTGTTAGCCTTGGGGATATTTCAGCCTGTTTGCATCTGTATTTTAAAGATGAGCCCTGGAGTGAATCAGTGAGGGAAGCGAGTCATACCTGAACTAGGAGAAGAGATGAGTGGATCTTTGTAGGAGAAGAGATAAGTGGATCTAGTCATCCCTGAACAAGGAGAATATATCAGGGTAATGAAGAGACCTAGGGAAGGCTGTCCTTTCCTTTTGACCAGCCAGCTGTTTGACCTTCCTGCATCTGCCTTAGAGCCAACTGTGGCCTGGGTAGCTTGCACCAAGCTTTGCATATGCCCCTTGGATGTCAGGATGCTATACCTGGATTATCCTGGCACAGAGCGTGAATTATAATTCCTGAGCTCAGCGTATTCTACCCTTTGACTTTTCTGTTAGGGATTTTGACTCTTCTGTTTCTGACTTTTTGATGAATCATGTCTCCTTGACAGAGTGAAGGCTCTTTACTTTAAATGACTCATAGCCGTATCTGTATATAACCACTGAGTAATAAATAACTCATAGCCATAGCTACATGTGGCCACTGAATTGAGTGCTTAATAATTGTGTTGTTATAAATTTGAGTGAATATATTTTGGCCAATTATGTGATTGTGACTATAAAGATAGCTAATAATCTTTATTAGCATTTGGATACTGTTGATTTTTTTCTTGTAATTTTATAACTTCTATTTCCCTGTGGTACATATGCAGTATGGAATACTACGCAGCCATAAAAATAATAAAATTGTGTCCTTTGCAGCAGCATGGATGCAGCTGGAACCCATTATCCTAAATGAATTAATGTGAAAAACAGAAAACCAAATATCCCATCTTCTCATTTATAAGTGGGAGCTACTTATAAGTAGCTGGACACACACAGACGTAACGATGGAAACAATAGATACTGGGGACTCCAGAGAGAGAGAAGGAGGGGAGCAAGGGCTAAACAACTTCCTGTTGGGTACTATGTTCACTATCTGGACAGGATCAATAGAAGCCCAAACTTCAGCATCATGCAGTGTATCCCTGTAACAAACCTGCTTATGTACTCCCTGAATCTAAAATTTAAATTTAAATTTTAAAAAATTCCATTTTTGGACTTAGGCTTAAATTTTTAGAACTTTTCCCACCTCTAAATTGTCATTATACAAAGTATGTTTAATAGTAGCTGGAATATTTATTTAAATCCACACACTAACAGCAACCACCATGAATGCAGTTTAGGTAATATTTTATCCAACAGCTAGAGTGACATGCGCAGAACAATGAGCAAGCACCTCAAGACCTTGGACTTGTTAGAGATTCAGAGTGAGTTTCAAAGCAAGAAAAGGCAGGAACATGGGTAGCATTCCTATAAAATAGCTATTGAAGCAGGGTAGCTTAGGAAAGATGATTGTTGTAGAAACACAATCAGTGAAATAATCTGGTAGAAAGACTATTCCTTAAAATTCTTATACTCCCATAGGATTTACTTCTAAACCATACTGCCCTTAGACTTGAGCAAGGATACTCCCTGCCCAGCCCAGCATTTTAGAGGATCCTAATTAAACCCTCCTCTTGCCTTCCCCTTCCCCACAGGGTGAGGATTCTGTTAAGTCCAAGTAATCATATCCCCTAACCCTCCCATGGTCTGGGTATCTGGACTCTGGAATTTCCTGCCAGGATAGTCCATAACCAAGACACAGGTCTAGCCTTCAGAGGGAAGTTTGCATTCCACACAAAGGGAGGCAAGGGGCAGGGAATGTGAATGGATGACAAACCGTGGTGTCCATACATAAGTTGGCAAATCTCAGTGAAAGAATAAGTTGGCATGAAGAGAAGGAGGGGTAGGCTACAGCCTGGGGCTCAGCTTCTTCTGAACCAGTAAATTCTCGTGCAGGGCTTTTCTTAGGTGCTTTGCATATATTATCTCATTTAATTCTGCAGAATACTTCAGGGTAGTGTTCTACTATCACATTATGGGACAGGGAAATGAGGCTCAGGGGAGTTAAGTGACAGACCCAAGGCAACTGATTTAGTAAGAAGTTGAGCTGAGATTAAACCTCAGGTGATTGAGCTCTAAAGTGTGTGTGTTTTTCTACCTTGTTATGCTGCCTGTGATCAGTATCTTTGCTTTTATACTTTCCCAGTTCTTTCCAGAACCTAACCTGGTGCTTGACACATGCTGACATGCAATAAATATTTGCTGAGTAACTAACAAAACAGACCATTTATTCACCGTTACTAGTTATTTATTATTTATTTATTTATTTATTCACCTTTACTGTTAATGGTATATACAATATAACAGTGGTGAGGAATTTCATGTCAAATACACTGAAAGGGACATTTCACTCCTGATCCATATGTACTGGATGGATGTGTTGATCTCCTTATGGCCATGTAGCTTATGGGCTCATCTCTCCATTTGTCAGTTTAGTAAATTGCTGCAAATGTTCTGGCTAGCAAGGACTCAAATGTCCCAGAACAAACTTTTATTCAAAGAAAATATTAATAAACACCATATATGCTGCTATAGTCCAAAACGTTTTTTTTCTTATTTTAAAATGGCACTAACTCTGAGTATTAAGGTGATTCAAGGAGTTGTGAGAATGCCAGTTTCGCAGGAGTTGATTGGCAGGGTCCCTCTCTTTGTGTGGCCCCGTTCTCGGCTTGTCTGGGCTGTAGTTCTTCCACGTGTGTGGGCCGCCCATGCTGGTCACTCCCGGAATGGTCGGTGTGCTGTCCTGGAGCTTGGTCTTTCCCTGTGCTCACTCCCACTTATCATGGATGCCAAGACCATTCTCTGCTGTTGGCAGAAAGTCATGGAACATACTTCCCTAATTCCTGCTATAGGCTCATTTTGGTCTTTTCCCCACGGGTTCCCATTAGTACCTTTAATTGTTTGGGCTTATTTGTCTGTCTTCCTTGCTAAACTGTAGGCTCATTTGTGGACAGGCTTTGTGTCTCTCTTGTTTACCATTGTATCATCACATCTAACACAATGCCTGGTACGTAGAATACTTAATGAATATTTACAGAATGACAATAGACTACCATCATAATTGAGTCTAACTACTTTTTCAAAAAAGTTCTAGCATTAAGGTAATCAGATCAAAGTTTCCTTTCACAAAAACCTTGCATTTCCCACTATGTTGTAATTGTATCTACCTGCTTGGAGACTCACCAAGAGTGTGATCACTGTGTACCCTCCCAGAGTGACTTTTTTATCTCATTTAGAACTATTTGTTACTGTGATTCTCTTAAGCAAATGGTTTTGCCCACGCGGAGCTGTTTGCTCACTGACACAGGCTTAACTGGTTAAAGAACTCACAGGTTGTTTCTCACCATTAATGGCTATTATGTTATTTTACCATCAGTTATACCTCATTTCTACTTCTATCTTTACAACTGCAGGCTTTGGTCATTTTAAAAGTCATTCAAATTTAGATTGCATTGACATTAAATCAAATCATAGAGGACAAACAACTATGTATTTTCACTGAGAGTGGGCACAGTAAAAAGTTCCCAGGCTTTCTCTCCTACTTTTAGATAGGTCTTTTTCAGAAGCTTCCTATCTCTCTAAGAAGTCTGAGAGTTATTACAATTTCTTTACCCTCTGCTTACATATCCCGTCCCATAGAAAACCATTTAATAGAATCTATTGTAGCAGAGGCAAAACTTTACCTCTGCTCTCTTAGAGTCCCAAGTAGACCTGATAATGAAATTGACATAAGGTAGATTAATAGGTATATTAGTCCATTCTCATGCTGCTAAGAAAGACATACCTGAGACTGCATAATGTATAAAGGAAAGAGGTTCAATTGACTCACAGTTCTAAAGGTCTGAGGAGGATTCAGGAAACCTACATTCATGGTGGAATAGGAAGCAAATATGTCCTTCTTCACATGGTGGCTGCAAGGAGAAGTGCTGAGTGAAGCAGGGGAAGTGCCCTTTATAAAACCATCAGATCTCATGAGAACTCACTCACTAGTGCAAGAACTGCATGGAAGTAACCCCCCCGCCCATGATTCAATTACCTCCTACTGGGTTCCTCTCATGACACATGGGGATTATGGGAACTACAGTTTAAGATGAGATTTGGGTGGGGACACAGCTAAACCATATTAGTAGGATAAAAGCACATACGTTTTACATAACACAGGAGCCCTCATAAGGAAATGAAGACCCAAACAAGTGGCCAAACCTAAATGCTTTTATACTAGGTTGAACAAAGAAAAGACAATTGTCAAAAAGTAACTAAATTATGTGGGAAGACTAAAGGAAGATCAGTAAGAGTTATTTTGACAAGGTCTGTGTGTACAGGATTCTCTTAGTTGTGACGCCCCATCAAAGAATGTTTCTTTTCTCCTGGCAGAAAGACAGCAACTCTCACATGTGAGTTTTTATCTCCTGTTTTCAGGGAAAAAAGGGAAAAAATTAGACTGTCGTTTTTGTATCTGCTGTTATTCAAGTGTCCTTAGCTCAAACTAATCCTTATACCAAATTGGCATATTCTGGGGTGCATATTCTGCCATTCTTCACTACTAAATAACAGAACATATGCTTACCTATGTACTAGCTATTTCATTTCTGGTATATGCCAAACAGAAAAGTATATGTGTGAACCAAAAAAAAAAAATCTACAAAATCTTTATACCAGCATTATTGTAATAGTCCAAATGGAAAACAATCTAAGTTTCCATCAACAGAAGAATGCATACCTAAACTGCCATATAGCAAATATATAGTGGAATATTATACAGCAATGAAAATGAAACAGTAGTTTTACTGCTATAGGCAACAATATAGATGCATATCACAAACACAATGTTGACTAAATCAATTAAAAAAGAGTACATACTGAATGATTTGATTCCATTTGTATAAAGTTCAAAAATTGGTCAGATAATATTGCCATTTGGGGGATAAGAACTGGGATCCTGTCTTTTTCCCTTGGAGAGCCAGAAGAATGGACTCTTCTCAGAAACAGTGACCAAAACTTCACAAAACTGCAGAAAAGTCTCCTTTCCCCAAAACATTATTATTTACTTATCTAGGTGCTGCCAGCCACACCCCATTGTGTCCCTTTAGTCATTGTATGGAAGGAAGTCAAATTGCCTTAGTCTCCCAGTGACTAGAGCTAGATATCCAGCCATATGAACAGTTTGTTAAAACCAAGACTCTGAATTCTAAAGCTCAATAAGGAGGGTTGAACTTTTGTGAAAAAAGCCTGGTGACAATTGTCTGAGGTCAGAGGAAAGATTCTATCATCATCATTGTCATGATCATAATTATTATTTTGATTTCTTTACTCATGTCTTTAAAAATTATATTTGTATAAGCTATTATGTTAGGTTTAATAGAAATGTAGAAAAAACATAAAAATCATTTGCTCAGTGTGATGCATTTTCATATACTGAATATATCCATGTAACTTCCATGTAAATGTTTATGATATTCATCTATATTGTTGCCTTATAACAGTAAAACTACTGTTTCATTTTCATTGCTGTATAATATTCCACTATATATTTGCTATATGGCAGTTTAGCTATGCATTCTTCTGTTGATGGAAACTTGGATTGTTTTCCATTTGGACTATTACAAGTGATGCTGGTATAAAGATTTTTGTAGATTTGTTTTGGCTCACACATATACGTTTCTGTTTGGCATATACCAGAAATGAAATAGCTAGTACATAGGTAAGCATATGTTCTGTTATTTAGTAGTAAAGGATGGCAGAATATGCAACCCAGAATTTGCCATTTTTGTTACAAGGATTAGTTTGAGCAAAAGGCACTTGAATAACAGCAGATGCAAAAAGGGCAGTCTAATCATTTTCTTTTTTTTCCCCCTGAAAACAGGAGATAAAAACTCACATGTCAAAGTTGCTCTCCTTCTGCCAAGAGAAAAGAAACACTCTTTGACAAGGAGTCATAGCCAGAAGAATCCTGTACACACGGACTTTGTTAAAATAATTCTTATTGATCTTCCTTTAGTCTTCCCACATAATGTGGTTACTTTTCCACAATTGCCTCTCTTTGTTCAACCAAGTGTAACAGCATTTAGGTTTGGCCACTTGTTTGGGTCTTCATTTCCTTATGAGGGCTCCTGTGTCATGTAAAAGTTATGTACTTTTCTCCTATTAATCTATCGTATGTCAATTTCATTATCAGGTCTACCTGGGACTCCAAGAGAGCAGAGATAAAGTTTTGCCTCTGCTACAGTAGGTTCTATTAAACGGTTTTCTATGGTGTGGGATATGTAAGAGGGGATGAAGAAATTGTAATAACTCTCAGACTTCTTAGAGAGATAGGAAGCTTCTGAAAAAGACCTATCTAAAAGTAGGAGAGAAAGCCTGGGAACTTTTTACTGTGTCCACTTCAGTGAAAATACATAGTTTTTTGTCCTATATAATTTGATTTAATGTCAATGCAATCTAAACTTGAATGACTTTAAAAATGACTGAAGTCTGCAGTTGTAAAGATAGAAGCAGAAGTAAGGTATAACTGATGGTAAAACAATATAATATCTGTTAACGGTGAGAAACAATCTGTGAGTTCTTCAACCAGTTAAGCCTGTGTCAGTGAGCCAACAGCTCTGTGTGGGCAAAACCATTTGCTTATGAGAATCGCAGTAACAAATAGTAGTCTAAATGAGATTTAAAAGTCATAAGAAACATATACATGATGGAATGTTTTAGGTGAATTGGGTCACTTGACTGGTTGTTCATCCTTACTTAATTCTTAAAATTTTCTGATGGCCTAAGAGTGCAATCTTCTGAATTTAGCTGATCATATTTTAGGAAAAACATAGGGTAAAATTTAAGTTGCTCAATTAAAGTGTCTAGTGTTATCCCTGATTTTAGGCAAGTCCTTATACTTATCTTCACTTTTACCTTTAAAGGAGAGTCAGAGATACCTATCAGAATGGTTAAATAAAAAATAATGACAACAGCAAATGCTCGCAAGGATGTGGAGAAACTAGGCCACTCATACATGGATAATGGGAATGTAAAATGGTACAGCCACTCTGGAAAACAGTTTGGCAGTTTCTTAAAAAACTAAACATGTAAATACTATACTGTCTAGTAAATGCACTCCTGGGCATTTATCCCAGAGAAATAAAGACTTCTGTGTTCACAGAAAAACCTGTATGTAAGTGTTTATAACAGTCTTATTTATAATCGCCTAAAACTGGAAGCAACACAGATGTCCTTCAGTGGTGAATAATTAAATGTGGTACATCTATACCATGGAATACTACTTAGCAATAAAAGAAAAAAACTATTGATACACTCCCTGATCTAGATGAATCTTGAGAGAATTATGCTGAGTGGAAAAAGCCAATCCCCAAGGATCGCATACTATATGATTCAAATTATATGACATTGTCAAATGACAAAATTATGAAATGGGAAACAGATTAGTATACATTAGTAGTTGCTAGGGATTAAGAAGGGAAGGAATAGGAGGAAACTGGGTGTGGCTATTAGAGAGGCAACATGGGAGAGCCTGCTGATAATGGAACTCTTTTATATCTTGACCATATCAATGTCAATATATTGGTTGTGATATTGTTACCATTGGAGAAAACTGGGTAAAAGATACACTGATTTTGTATTTTTTTTATAACTGCATGTGAATCTACAATTATCTCAAAATAAAAAAATAAAAAATAAAGTACAAGAGAGGTAAAGTTCTATGTAGTTTCTCTTAGATAAATTCTTTTTTTTTTTTTCTTAACACAGTTACCTATCCATTTCTTAAATCTTATAGATTGTTATCAAGGAAGGCCACTGTCCCTGCTTTCCATTAAGGATGATATCAGTCATCAAAGACATCTACAAAGTTTCTGAAATTCTTCATGCAGACTTTCAGGGTACCATTAGTTCATATTATTTTACCTGTAGGGATATGTGCAATCAGGCACAAATCTTAGATCTTTAAGAAGCAGTATATTTGAACTGCTGCTAAATAAGTGGGAGGTTGGTTGAGATTATTTTCCCCTTATAATTGCTTTTCTTCTGTCCCAGAAGAACCTATCAGACCAGTCATTAAGTTCTATGAAGTTTACCTATTGTTTAGTTCTCATTTGACTTAGGTGGTTCAGGGATCAGCTTAGGGAATAATAGAGGCAATGTAATGAATCTTAGTGGGAATAAAGTGACTGAGACCTTTGGTTTGTTTTTAAGGCTTGGAATATAATATCCATTCTCTAGTTCCATGACTCCCCCAGTGCAATTCTTTTTGAAATGCTGTAACTCATATCCTGGTGAGCCTCACCATGTTCTTTTAGTTTTTTTTCCCTTCTATGTCATTGTGCACAGGATCTTCCAGCTTTTGGGTTACTATGTCTTTGAGTTTTCTAGTCTGGATAAAATCTCTTTAAAAATCATTTTTTCCGAGACCTATATTTGACTATACTTTGTTTTCTGTTGTTTCATAGGATTATCTCACAAATCCTACTGTGAAACCATATGAGGTTCAGAGTAACCATATGAGGCAGAGGTATTATCACCTCCATTTTATAGACTTAAGGAAGCTAAATAATTTGTCCCTAGACATGTATGCGACAGGACCAGAATTTGAGTTCAGGAAGCTAACTTCACAGTCTACACAGTTCGCTTCTCTTTATTTTTGTTTTTGTCTTTGTTTTGAGACGGAGTCTCGCTCTGTCATCCAGGCTGGAGTGCAGTGGCACCATCTTTGCTCACTGCAACCTCTGTTTCCTGGGTTCAAGTCATTCTCCTGACTCAGCCTCCCTAGTAGCTGGGACTACAGGTGCACACTACCACATCTGGAGTTAGCCTCTCTTTGTACAATACAGCATCTTTGAGTTAGGATTGACAATTCTGTTCTTTCAAGAGACACTTTTGAGACCTGCCATCTTTTAGGCACTGTGCTGGGTCCTATGGATAATAAACTACTGAACATGATGCAGAGGTGCTCCTAGTTTATTACAAGGACAGATGTTAGGTGCATTGTGAAAAATAAAATGTTAGACAAACAGTCTCTTACAGTCTCAAAAATATTCAAATTCAGACTGTTCTAGAGACAGCACATCCCTGAGAACAAAATAGTAAATAGTCAATTTATTCATTTGTTCATTCACTAACAAAAATGCTTTTGAGTGTTTGCAATATGTTGGGTGCTAAGCTAGGCCTTGGAGATAGGTTGTTATAGGAAACAGATGAGGTCCTGTCCTTATAAAGCTTATTTACCTTTTAGTGAGGCATACACTTAATCAAGTGTTCATAGAAATAAACAGAAAATTGGAGCTGACAAACACCGTCAAAGACAGGCACATGGTGCTACCAGAGGAAATTAATCAGAGAGTCAGTTCTTGTCAGGGCCATATTACCTCAGAGGGAATAGCTGGGAACTAAATAGGCATTAACTAGGTAAAGAATGAGAGCAGAGGGCAGAGGAGACAAAATCCCTGTATCAGGTCAGGGCACTGAAATTCTGAGGACTGAAAGAATGCAGAGAGACCTCAGGAGAGAGGCTGTGGGGTTGAGGGTGTGGTAATCATGCTAATTGAAGCCAAGAGACATCCAGAAGCCAGACAAAGCAAGGCTTTGGAGTGGTAGTGAGGATATTTAATCCCAAGAACAAAGGAAAGTCACTGAAAATAATTGAGTGACAAAGTCATATTTGTTATTTAGACAGCTCTTTTTAGTTCAGCACATAAGCATTGGTGAGAAGCCAAGGTATGCTGGGGAAAGACCAGCAGAGAATTGCTGAAGTTACAAGGCCAGATATGATACAGCTTGGACTAGAGCTGTGGTGTGAAGATAGAGAGAAGTGGAGGGGTATCAGATGTAGTTAGGAGGTAAATGGGAAGAAATCAGTGACAGATTGAACAAAAGTCGGGAGAACAAAAGTGTAAGGATGATACTAAGTTTATCTGACAGTCGGTGGTACCATTTACTGGGTTAGGGACATTGGAAGCAGATCAGATTTGGAAGGCAGATTTTGAATTCAATTTTGGATATGTTTGGTTTGGGGTGACTTTGAGAGGGACAAAAGAAACATCAAGTAGACACTTAAATCTATGTCTGGATCCTAGAGTGGAGGTCCACACTGGAGATACACCTGTGTGTATCATAAGTGTTCAGGTGGTACATGACATCATGGCCATGGATGCCACTGCCTAGAGAAATACAAAAGAGTGACAAGAAAGGAGAGCCTGGAACCAAGCTTCAAGGAACTTAATCTCACAGCTGTGTGAAGGAAGATCAACCTCCAGAGGAGATGGAAGAATATCACAAAAGTTAGGAAGAGTTACAAAAATATAAGGAAGATATAATTTGATAAAGATGGGATGGTCAGCAATATAAAGTGCTGCTCAAATAACAGGTTTGAACCAGTTCTTTGGAGTTATTGACATGGAAGTCACTGGCAACTTTAGCAAAAGCTATTTTATGAGGAAAAAGTAGACTAGGATGAAGAGTGAGTGAGGGCTGGGAAACTGGATGCAATGAGAATAGAGACACTAGACTTATAAGAAGAGAACAGGACACGTAGGATTTGGGGAAGATTTTCTAGATGAGATGGAAGAGACTTGAGTATGCTTAAAAGCCATTGGTAAAGACTTAATTGACAGGGATCTGACAGCTATTTGAGAGAGAAAATAGGTAATGGGTAGTGTTAGCTCATGAGAAGGGGAGTAGGCAGAAAGGGATTTGCAGAAGTGCCCTTAATTGCTTAGTTGGTATGGGGAAGATGAGAGTTCCCCTCCTAGGAATTCTATCTCCCTGTAAAGTTGGAGACAGTATTATTGGCTGAAGGTGAGGGGACAGGAAAGAGATGTAAAGGTGTGAAAAGAGCTGACAAAGTTTGAAATATGTTAGGGTTTTTTTTTTTTTTTTTTTTTGCATGTGTATGTGTGTGTGTGTATGTGTGTCCATATGTATTCAATGTTTAGCTCCCACTTGTAAGTGAGAACATGCAGCATTTGGTTTTCTGTTCCTACATTCATTCGCTTAGGACAATGGCCTCCAGCTTCAACCATGTTGCTGCAAAGGACATGATCTCATTTTTTAGGCTGCATAGTATTCTATGATGTATATATAGCACATTTTCTTTATGCAGTCCACCACTGATGGACATTTAGTTTGATTCCATGTCTTTGAATAGTGAATATTCATATGAATAGTGCTGTGATGAACACATGCATGCATGTGTCTTTATGGAGGAATTATTTATATTCCTTTGGGTATAAACCCAATAATGGGGTTGCTGGGTTAAATGGTAGTTCTGACTTAAGTTCTTGCAGAAATTGCCAAACTGCTTTCCACAATGGCTGAACTAAATTGCATTCTCACCAGCAGTATGTAAGTGTTCCCTTTCATCTGCAACCTTGCCAGCGTCTGTTACTTTTTTGACCTTTTAATCATAGCCATTCTGACTGGTGTGAGATAGCATCTTATTGTGGTTTTGATTTGCATTGGTCTAATGATTTGTGATGTTGAACATTTTTACATATTTGTTGGCTGTGTGTATGTCTTCTTCTGAAAAATGTCTGTTCATGTCCTTTGCCCACTTTGTGATGGGGCTGTTTTTCGCTTGTTAATTTGTTTAAGTTCCTTATAGATGTTGTATATTAGACCTTTGTCAGATGCATAGTTTGCAAATATTTTCTCCCATTCTGCAGGTTGTCTCTTTAGTATATTGATAGTTTCTTTTGCTATGCAAAAGCTCTTTAGTTTAATTAGATACCATTTGTCAATTTTTAATTTTTGTTGCAATTGCTTTTGGCATCTTTGTCATGAAATCTTTGCCAAGACCAAAGTCCAGAATGGTATTTTGTTGGTTATCTTCCAGCATTTTTATAGTTTTAGGTTTTACATTTAAGTCATTAATTCATCTTGGGTTAATTGTTGTATACGATATAAAAAAGAGGTCCAGCATCAATCTGCATATGGCTAGTCAGTTATCCTAGCACCATTTATTGAATAGGGAATCCCTTCCCCATTGCTTGTCCTTGTTGACTTTGTCAAAGATCAGATGATTTTATGTGTGTGGTATTATTTCTGGGTTCTCTAGTCTGTTCCTTTGGTCTATATGTCTGTTTTTGTACCTGTATCATGCTGTTTTGGTTACTGTTGACTTGTATAATTTAAAGTCAGATAATATGGTGCCTCTAGCTTTATTCATTTGCTAAGAATTGCCTTAGCTATTCAGGCTCTTTTTTGGTTCCATATGAATTTTTAAGTGGGTTTTTCAAATTTTTTGAAAAATGTCATTGGTAGTTTGACAGGAATGGCATTGAATCTGTAAATTGCTTTGGGAAGTATGACCATTTTAACAATGTTGATTCTTCCTATGCATGATTGTGGAATTTTTTTTTATTGGTTTGTGTTATCTCTGATTTCTTTGAGCATTGTTTTGTAATTCTCATTGTAGAGATTTTTCACCTCTCTGGCTAGCTGTATTCCTAAGTATTTTATTTATTTTTGGCTGTTGTAGGATTGTGTTCTTGATTTGGTTCTCAGCTTGGATGTAATTAGTGCATAGAAATGCTACTGATTTTTGAATATTGATTTTGTACACTGAAACTTTGCCGAAGTTATCAGATCTAGAAGGTTTTTGGCAGAGACTATGGGGTTTTCTAGGAATAAAATCATACTGTCGGCTGGGCGCAGTGGCTCACGCCTATAATCCCAGAACTTTGGGAGGCTGAGGCGGGTGGATTGCCTGAGCTCAGGAGTTCAAGACCAGCCTGGGCAACGTGGTGAAACACTGTCTCTACTAAAATACAAAAAATTAGCTGGACTTGGCAGCATGTGCCTGTAATCCCAGCTACTCGGGAGGCTGAGACAGGAGAATCACTTGAACTCAGGAGGTGGAGATTACAGTGAGCCGAGATCGTGACGCTGCACTCCAGCCTGGGTGACACAGCAAGACTCCATCTCAAAAAAAAAAAAAAAAAAAAAAAAAAAAAAAAAAAAAATCATACTGTCTGCATACAAATAGTTTGACTTCCTCTCTTCTTATTTGGATGCCTTTTATTTTTTTCTCTTGCCTATTGCTCTGGCTAGGAGTTCCAGTACTGTGTTGAATAGAATAGTGATATTTGGCATCCTTGTCTTGTGCTGCCTCTCAAGGGGAATACTTCTAGCTTTTACCCATTCAGTATGATGTTGGCTGTGGGTTTGTTATAGATGGTTCTTATTATTTTGAAGTTTGTTCTTTTAATGCCTAGTTTGTTGAGGATTTTTAAAATGAAGTGATGCTTAATTTTATTGAAAGCTTTTTCCTCATCTATCAAGGTGATTATGTAGTTTCTGTTTTTAGTTCTGTTTATGTGATGAATCACATTTGTTGATTTATGTATTTTGAACTAACTTTGTATCCCAGGGATAAAGTCTACTTAATTATGCTGAATTAACTTTTTAATGTCCTGATGGATCCAGGACATAATTTGCTAGTATTTTGTTGAGGATTTTTGCACCTATGTTCATCAAGAATATTGGCCTGATGTTTTCTTTCCTTCTTCTGTTTCTTCCAGGCTTCGGTATCAGAATGATGCTGGCCTTGTAGAATGAGTTAGGGAGTAGTCCCTCCTCTTCAGTTTTTTTGAGTAGTTTCAGATAGAATTGTACAAGCCGGCTCTTTATATGTCTGGTAGAATGTGCCTGTGAATCTTTCTGGTCCTGGGCTTTTTCTGGTTGGTAGGAGTTTTATTAATGATTCAGCTTCAGAACTTGTCATTGGTCTGTTCAGGATTTGAATTTCTTCCTAGTTCAATCTTGGGAGGTTGTATGTTTCCAGGAATTTACCCTGAAAAATTCTAGATTTTCTGGTTTGTGTGCATAAAGGTGTTTGTTATAGTCTCTGAGGGTTTTTTGTGTTTCTGTTGGGTCGATGGTAATGTCCACTTTACCATTTCTGATGTTGTTTATTTGGATCATCTCTCTTTTTTTTTGTTAGTCTAGCTAGTGGTATATCAATTTTATTTATTCTTTCAAAAAACCAACTCCTGGATTCATTGATCTTTCATATTTTTTTTTTGCATTTCAATTTCACCCAATTCTGTTCTGATTTTGGTTATTTCTTTTCCTCTGCTAGCTTTTGAGTTGGTTTGCTCTTTCTCTGTTTCCTCTAGGTGTGATGTTATGTTGTTAAATTAAAACCTTCCTAACTTTTTGATATGAGCATTTAGATCTATAAACTTTCCTCTTAACACTGCTTTAACATTGACAAGAGAGAGATTCTGGTATATTGTATCTTTGTTCTCATTAGTTTCAAATAATTTCTTGATTTCTGCCTTAATTTCAATGTTTACCCAAAAGTCATTCAGGATCAGGTTGCTTATTTTCCGTGTAATTGTATGGTTTTGAGTGATTTCCTTAGTACCGATGATATGGTTTGGCTCTGTGTTCCCACCCAAATCTCACCTTGAGTTGTAATCCTCATAATCTCCACAGGTCAAGGGCAGGACCAGGTGAAGGTAATTGGATCATGGAGGTGGTTTACCCCATGTAGTTCTTGTGATAGTGAGTTCTCATGAGATCTGATGGTTTTATAAGCATCAGGCATTTCTCCTGCTTGCACTCACTCCATCCTGCCACCTTGTGAAGAAGGTGACTACCTTCCTTTGCTTTCTGCCATGATTGTAAGTTTCCTGAGGTCTCCTAGGAGTGCAGAACTGTGAGTCAATGAAACTTTCTTCCTTTATAAATTACCCAGTCTTAGATAGTTCTTCATAGCTGTGTGAGAATAAACTAATACAACTGATTTCTATTTTTATTAAGCTGTAGTCTGATAGTGTGGTTGGTATGCTTGCCATTTTTTTGAATTTGCTGAGAATTGTTTTATGGCACATTGTGTGGTAGATTCTAGAGTATGTGCCATGTGCAGGTGAGAATAATGTATATTCTGTTGTTTTTGGTTGGAGAGTTCTGTAGATGTCTGTTAGGCCAATTAGGTCAAGTGTCAAGTTCAGGTCTCGAATATATGTTTGTTAGTTTTCTGCCTCAGTGATCTGTCTGATACTGTGAATGGGGTGTTGAAGTCTCCCACTATTATTATGTGGTTATCTAAATCTCTTTGTAGGTCTCTAAGAACTTGTTTTATGAATCTGGGTGCTCCTCTGTTGGATGCATATATATTTAGGATAGTTACGTCTTCATGTTGAATTGAACGCTTTACCATTACGTAATGCCCTTATTTGTCTTTTTGATCATTGTCAGTTTACAGTCAATTTTGTCTGAAATTATAATACAAACCCATGCCTTGCTTGGTAGAATTTTCTTTATTCCTTTACTTTGAGCCTATGAGTGTCACTGAATGTGAGATGGGTCTCTTGAAGACAGCATACAGTTAGGTCTTGTTTCTTTGTTCAATTTGCCACTCTGTGTCTTTTAATTGGGACATTTAGCCCATTTAAACTCAAAGTTAACATCGATACTTGTGGAGTTGATTCTATCACCATGTTGTTAGCTGGTTATTATACAGACTTGATTGTGGAGTTGCTTTATAGTATCAGTGATCTATGTACTTAAGTGTGTTTTCGTGGTGGTGGGTAATGTTCTTTTCTTTCCATATTTGGTACTTCCTTATGGACTTCTTGTAACACAGGTCTGGTGGTAATGAATTCCCTTAGCATTTGCTTCTCTGCAAAAGATGATACTTCTCCTTTGTCTATGAAACTTAATTTGACCAGATATGAAATTCTTGGTTGGAATTTCTTTTTTTTAAGAATGCTGAATATAGGCTTCTGGCCTCATCTGGCTTGTAGGGTTTCTGCTGAAAGGCCTGCTGTTAACCTGATGGAATTTCCTTGAAAGGTGACTTGCCCTTTCTCTCTGGCTACCTTCAACATTTTTTCCTCCATTTCAGCCTTGGAGAATGTGATGACTGTGTGTCTAGGGGATTATTGTGTTGAATAGTTTCTCACGGGGGTTCTCTGTATTTTTTGAATTTGAATGTTAGCCTCTCTAGTGAGGGTGGGGAAATTTTCATGAGCAATATTCTCAAATGTGTTTTCCAAGTTGTCTGCTTTCACTCCCTGTCATTCAGGGATATCAATGAGTTGTAGATTTGATCTCTTTATATAATCCCATATTTCTTGAAGGTGGTGTTCTTTTTTTTTTAGTCTTTTTTTCTTCCTTTTTGTCTGACTGAATTAATTCAGAGAACTGGTATTTGAACTCAGATTCTTTCCCCAGCTTGGTCTATTCTGCTGTTAATACATGTGGTCATATATTATGAAATTCCTGAAAGGAGTTTTTTTTTTTTCTCTATCACATTAGTTTATTTCTTTCTTAAAATGGCCATTTCATCTTTCAGCCCCTATATTGTTTTATTTTATTCTTAAATTTCTTGGATTGGTTTTCAGCTTTCTCCTGAATCTCTGTGATCTTTGTTCCTATTCGTATTCTGAATTCTATATCTGTCATTTCAGCCATCTCAGCCTGGTTAAGAACCATTGCTGGGGAACTAGTGCAATCATTTGGAGGTAAGAAGACATTCTGGGTTTTTGAGTTGTCAGAGTTCTTGTGATGGTTCTTTCTCATCTGTGTGAGGTGATATTTCTTCTGTCTTTGAAGTTGCTGTCCTTTAGATGGAACTTTTTGGTTTGATCTTTGATGACCTTGGGGGTTCGATTGTGGTATAAGGTGGGTTCAGTCCACTTGCTTCATTTTTGGAAGATTTTAGGGGGCCAAGGCTCAGCTTAGCACTTTTGGCTGCATGCTCTGGGGGATAGTACCAGGCCTCTGGCCTTGTTTTCTGGTTCCTCAAGGTTAGCAACCTGCTGTGGTTGAGGGGTAAAGAAGTTCCTGATCTGCTGGTCATAACATTTCAATGGGGTGTACTGGCCAAAGCACTTCACTGGAGTGATGGCAGCAGGATCCATGCTTGCTTGTGCATGTCAACAGCCACAGCAGCACAATGAGTTGCACGCATCTTTGCTGTGGTGGGGGCACTAGTGGTAATGGGGCAGTGGTATTCCTTTGCATGCTCAGGCAGTGGTGTAGTGGGGGCCTGTTGCTGGTGGAGGTGAGATTGCCTGAAACATGGTAGTTGTGACTACGGGGGAGTGAGTTAGCTTGAGAAGAGTCATGGAATTACTAGCCAAGATTTAGGGCCTATTCCCATATACTTGGTAATATACATTTTCTTTTGCTAATTAAGAAATCCATGATATATCCATATTTTGTGAAAAGCCTGAGTTAACAACATCTGTATAAATAAGATGAAAGGTTTTGAAAGAAGTGAGAGGGATAAAAAATCGGTGATTTTTTTTTGTTTTTAGACTGTTTGAGGAGGCTAGAAGAAAGGTATTCATTTAAAAATATGTGAATATTTAGATATCTCTGAGGTTTATGTATTTATTATGTGAACTAGCTGAGGGAAAAATTTTTTCTTTTATTATTTTGTTGATTTTATTTATTTATCTGTTTGCTTATTTATTATACTTTAAGTTCTGGGGTACACGTGCAGAACATACAGTTTTGTTACATAGGTATACATGTGCCATGGTGGTTTGTGCCACCCATCAACCCATCACCTACATTAGGTATTTCTCCTAATGCTATCCCTTCCCTAGCTCCCAACCCCCAACAGGCCCCAGTGTGTGATGTTCCCCTCCCTGTGTCCATGTGTTCTCATTGTTCAACTCCCACTTATGAGTGAGAACATGCAGTGTTTGGTTTTCTGCTCTCATGTTAGTTTGCTGAGAATGATGGTTTCTAGCTTCATCCATGTCCCTGCAAAAAACAAGAACTCATCCTTTTTTATGGCTGCATAGTATTCCATGGTGTATATGTGCCACATTTCCTTAATCCAGTCTATCATTGATGGACATTCGGGTTGATTCCAAATCTTTGCTATTGTGAATAGAGCTGCAATAAACATACATGTGGATATGTCTTTATAGTAGAATGATTTATAATCCTTTGGGTATATACCCGGTAATGGGATTGCTGGGTCAAGTGGTATTTCTAGTTCTAGATCCTTGAGGAACTGACACACTGTCTTCCACAATGGTTGAACTCATTTACACTCCCACCCGCAATATAAAAGTGTTCCTATTTCTCCACATCTTCTCTAGCCTCTGTCATTTCCTGACTTTTTAATGATCACCATTCCAACTGGCATGAGATGGTATCTCACTGTGGTTTTGATTTGCATTTCTCTAATGACCAGTGATGACGAACATTTTTTCTTATGTTTGTTGGGGGCATAAATGTCTCCTTTCAAGAAGTGTCTGTTCATATCCTTTGCCCACTTTTTGATGGGGTTGTTTTTTTCTTACAAACTTGTTTAAGTTTCTTGTAGAGTCTGGATATTAGCCCTTTGTCAGATGGATAGACTGCAAATATTTTCTCCCATTTTGTAGGTTGCTGTTCACTCTGATGATAGTTTATTTTGCTGTGCAGAAACTCTTTAGTTTAATTAGATCCCATTTGTCAACTTTGGCTTTTATTGCCATTGCTTTTGGTGTTTCAGACATGAAGTCTTTGCCCATGCCTGTGCCTTGAATGGTATTGCCTAGGTTTTCTTCTAGGATTTTTATGGTTTTAGGTCTTATGTTTAAGTCTTTAATCTACCTTGAGTTAATTTTGGTATAAATTTGGTATAATTTCCCAACATCACTTATTAAATAGGGAATCCTTTCCCCATTGCTTGTTTGTGTCAGGTTTGTCAAAGATCAGATGGCTATAGATGTGTGGCATTATTTCTGAGGCCTCTGGTCTGTTCCCTTGGTCCGTATATCTGTTTTAGTACCAGTACCATGCTGTTTTGATTACTGTAGCCTTGTAGTATAGTTTGAAGTCAAGTAGTGTGATGCCTCTAGCTTTGTTCTTTTCACTTAGGATTGTCTTGGCAATGTGGCTCTTTTTTGGTTCCATGTGAACTTTAAAGCAGTTTTTTCCAGTTCTGTGAAGAAAATCATTGGTAGCTTAATGGGGATGGCATTGAATCTATAGACTACCTTGGGCAGTATGGCCATTTTCATGATATTGATTCTTCCTATCCATGAGCATAGAAAGTTTTCCCATTTGTTTGTGTCCTCTTTTATTTCATTGAGCAGTGATTTGTAATTCTCCTTGAAGAGGTCCTTCACATCCCTTGTAAGTTGTATTCCTAGGTGTTTTATTCTCTTAGTAGCAATTGTGAATGGGAGTTCATGCATGATCTATGTGTTACTGTTGTACAGGAATCCTTGTGATTTTTGCCAATTGATTTTGTATCCTGAGACTTTGCTGAAGTTGCTTATCAGCTTAAGGAGATTTTGGGTTGAGATAGTGGGGCTTTCTCAATATATGATCATGTAATCTGCAAACAGAGACAGTTTGGCCTCCTTTTTTCCTATTTGAATACCCTTTATTTCTTTCTCTTGCCTGATTGCCCTGGCCAGAACTTCCAATACTGTGTTGAATAGGAGTGGTAAGAGAGGGCATCCTTGTCTTGTGCCGGTTTTCAAAGGGAACGCTTCCAGTTTTTGCCCACTCAGTATGATATTGGCTGTGGGTTTGTCATAAATAGCTCTTAATATTTTGCGATACATTCCATCAATACCTAGTTTATTGAGAGTTTTTAGCATGAAGGTGTGTTGAATTTTGTCGAAGTCCTTTTCTGCATCTATTGAAATAATTATGTGGTTTTTGTCATTGCTTCTGTTTATGTGATGGATTACATTTATTGATTTGCGTATGTTGAACCAGACTTGCATCACAGGGATGAAGCCGACTTGATCATGGTGGATAAGCTTTTTGATGTGCTGCTGGATTCAGTTTGAAGAATTTTATTGAGGACTTTTGCATCGATGTTCATCAGGGATATCAGCCTGAAGTTTTCTTTTTTGTTATATCTCTGCCAGGTTTTGGTATCAGGATGATGCTGGTCTCATAGAATGAGTTAGGGAGGAGTCCCTCCTTTTCAATAGTTTCAGCAGAAATAGTACCAGCTCTTCTTTGTACCTCTGGTAGAATTCAACTATGAATCCATCTAGTCCTGGGCTTTTTTTGGGTGGTAGGCTATTTATTACTTCCTCAATTTCAGAACCTATTATTGGTCTATTCAAGGATTCAACTTCTTCCTGGGGTAGACTGGGGAGGGTGTATGTGTCCAGGAATTTATCCATTTCTTCTAGATTTTCTAGTTTACTTATGTAGAGGTGTTTATTGTCTTTTCTGATGGTAGTTTGTGTTTCTATGGATCAGCTGTGATATCCCCCATATCATTTTTTTATTGCATCTATTTGATTATTCTCTCTTTTCTTCTTTATTAGTCTGTCTAGCAGTCTATTTTTTTAATCTTTTCAAAAAACCAGGTCCTGGATTCATTGATTTTTTTGAAGGATTTTCCATGTTTCTATCTCCTTCAGTTCAGCTCTAATCTTTGTTATTTCTTGTCTTCTGCTAGCTTTTGAATTTGTTTGCTCTTGTTTCTCTAGTTCTTTTAATTGTGATGTTAAGGTGTTGATTTTAGATCTTTCCTGCTTTCTCTTGTGGGCATCTAGTGCTATAAATTTCCCTATACACACTGCTTTAAATGAGTCCCAGAAATTCTGGTATGTTGTGTCTTTGTTCTCATTGGTTTCAAAGAACATCTTTATTTCTGCCTTCATTTCATTATTTACCCAGTAGTAAGTCAGGAGCAGGTTGTTCAGTTTCTGTGCAGTTGTGCAATTTTGTGTGAGTTTCTTAATCCTGAGTTGTAATTTGATTGCACTGTGGTCTGAGAGACTGTTTGTTATGATTTCCATTTGTTTGCATTTGCTGAGGAGTGTTTTACTTCCAATAATGTGGTCAATTTTAGAATAAGTGCAATGAGGCACTGAGAAGAATGTATGTTCTGTTGATTTGGGCTAGAAAGTTCTGTAGATGTCTATTAGTTCTGCTTGTTCCAAAGCTGAGTTCAAGTCCAGAATATCCTTGTTAATTTTCTGTCTCGTTGATCTGTCTAATATTGACAGTGGAGTGTTAAAGTATTCCACTATTATTGTGTGGGAGTCTAAGTCTCTTTGTAGGTCTCTAAGAACTTGCTTTGTGAATCTGGATGCTCCTGTATTGGGTGCATCTATATTTAGGAGAGTTAGCTCTTCTTGTTGCATTGATCCCTTTACCATTATGTGATGCCTTTCTTTGTCTCTTTTGATCTTTGTTGGTTTAAAGTCTGTCTTATCAGAGATTAGGATTGCAACTCCTGCTTTTGTTTTGCTTTCCATTTGCTTGGTAAATATTCCACTATCCCTTTATTTTGAGCCTATGTGTGTCTTCGTTTGTGAGATGGGTCTCCTGCATATAGCACACTGATGGGTCTTGACTCTTTATCCAATTTGCCAGTCTGTGTCTTTTAATTGGGGCATTTAGGCCATTTACATTTAAAGTTAATATCGTTATGTGTGAATTTGACCCTGTCATTATGATGCTAGCTGGTTATTTTGCCCATTAGTTGATGCAGTTTCTTCATAGTGTCAATAGTCTTTATACTTTGGTATGTTTTTGCAGTGGCTGGTACTGGTTGTTCCTTTCCATGTTTAGTGCTTCCTTCAGGAGCTATTTTAAGGCAGACCTGGTGATGACAAAATCTCTCAATATTTGCTTGTCTGTAAAGGATTTTATTCTCCTTCACTTATGAAGGTTAGTTTGGCTGGATATGAAATTCTCATTTGAAATTCTTTTCTTTAAGAATGTTGAATATTAGCCCCCACTTTCTTCTGGCTTGTAGACTTTCTGCATAGAGATCCAATGGTAGTCTGATGGACTTTCCTTTGTGGGTAACCCAATCTTTCTCTCTGACTGCAGTTAACATTTTTTCCTTCATTTCAACCTTGGTGAATCTGACAATTATGTGTCTTAGGGTTGCTCTTCTTGAGAAGTATCTTTGTGGTGTTCTCTGTATTTCCTGAATTTGAATGTTGGCCTGCCTTACTAGGTTGGGAAATTCTCCTAGATAATATCCTGAAGAGTGTTTTCCAACTTGATTCCATTCTCCCTATCACTTTCAGGTACACCAATCAAACATAGATTTGGTCTTTTCACATAGTCCCATATTTCTTGGAGGCTTTGTTTGTTTCTTTTTATTCTTTTTTCTCTAATCTCGTCTTTTGCTTGATTTCATTGAGTTGCTCTTCAATATCTGCTATCCTTTCTTCTGCTTATCAATTCAGCTATTGATATTTGCATATGTTTCACGAAGTTTTTGTGCTGTGTTTTTCTAGTCCATCAGGTCATTTATGTTCTTCTCTAAAAACGGGTTATTCTAGTTAGCAATTTGTCTAATCTTTTTTCACAGTTCTTAGCTTCCTTGTATTGGGTTAGAACATGCTCCTTTAGCTTGTAGGAGTTTGTTATTACCCACCTTCTGAAGGCTACTTCTGTCAATTCATTAAAGTCATTCTCCATCCAGTTTTGTTCCCTTGCTGGTGAAGAGCTGTGATCCTTTGGAGGAGAAGAGGCGTTCTGTTTTTTGGAATTTTCAGCCTTTTTGCGCTGGTTTTTCCCCATCTTTGTGGGTTTATATACCTTAGATCTTTGATATTGGTGGCTTTCTGATGGGGTCTCTGAGTGTTCTTCCTTTCTGTTACTTTTCCTTCTAACAGTCAGGCCTCTCTGCCCCAGTTCTGCTGGAGTTTGCTGGAGGTCCATTCAGACCCTGTTTGCCTGGGTATCACCAGAGGAGGCTGCAGAACAGCAAAGATTGCCACCTGTTCTTTCCTCTGGAAGCTTCATCCCAGAGGGGCACCTGCCAGATGCCAGTCAGAACTCTCCTGTATGAGGTGTCTGTCAGCCCTTGCTGGGAGGTGTCTCCCAGTCAGGATTCGCAGGGGTCAGGGACCCACTTGAGGAGGCAGTCTGACCCTTAACAGAGCTTGAACGCTGTACTGGGAGGTCCACTGCTCTTTTCACAGCTGTCAAGCAGGGACGTTTAAGTCTGCTGAAGCTGCACCCACAGCCACCCCTTCCCCCAGGTGCTGTGTCCCATGGAGATGGGGGTTTTATCTATAAGTGCTTGACTGGGGTTGCTGCCTTTTTTTCAGAGATGCTCTTCCCAGAGAGGAGAAATCTGGCTATCTGGCCACAGTGGCCTTGCTGAGTTTCAGTGGGCTCCACCAAGTTCGAACTTCCCAGTGGCTTTGTTTACACTACGAGGGGGAAAACCGCCTACTCAAGCCTCAACAATGGTGGATGCCCCTCCTCCCATCAAGCTCCAGTGTCCCAGGTCAATCTCAGACTGCTTCTGTGCTGGCAGTGAGAATTTCAAGCCAATGGATTTTAGTTTGCTGTGCTCTGTGGGGGTGCAACCTGCTGAGCAAGATTACTTGGCTTCCTCGCTTTAGCCCCCTTTCCAGGGGAGTTAATGGTTCTGTCTCACTTGTGTTCCAGGCACCACTGGGGTATGGAAAAAACAAACAAACAAACTCCTGCAGCTAGTTTCATGTCTGCTCAAATGGCCGCCTAGTTTTGTGCTTGAAACCCAGAGCCCTGGTGGGGTAGGCACAGGAGGGAATCTCCTGGACTGCAGGTTGCAAAGACCGTGGGAAAAGCGCAGTATCTGGGCCGGAGTGTGCATGGTTCCTCAGGCTCAGTCCCTCACTGCTTCCCTTGGGTAGGAGAGAAAATTCCCCAATCCCTTGCACTTCCTGGGTGAGGCGATGCCCCGCTCTGCTTCAGCTCACCCTATGTGGGCTGCACCCACTGTCCAACCAGTCCCAATGAGCTGAACCAGGTACCTCAGTTGGAAATGCAGAAATCACCTGCCTTCTGTGTTGATCTCGCTGGGAGCTGCAGACCGGAGCTGTTCCTATTTGACCATCTGGCTAGCAATCCTACATTCCATTTTCCTTTTTATGTGAGGAACCTGACCAATTTATGTTGTTTAAACATTAAGACCTGGGTTGGATTAAACATTAGAGATTATTTTAAAGGATAATATCAGTGTTTACCTAGAAATTTAAACTTAAGTCGTGAAATTTTTATTTTTGCCCTTGATCCACTGGTATTAGGTCTATACAATGTTTCTATCCACTCCAGAAGACAAACAGATGTTTCTGTGAATCTGAAACTAACTCAGCACATGTAGCCTCACTTTCTAAGTGGTGTTTCGGCTGTGGAACACAAGATACAGATACCTGGAGATGAGAAATGTATCAGTAATCACTTATAGAAATAAATGCGTATTTTAGGCCAGTCGCAGTGGCTCATACCTGTAATCCCAGCACTTTGGGAGGCTGAGGCGGGCAGATTACCTGAGGTTGGGAGTTCGAGACCAGCCTGACCAACACGGAGAAACCCCGTTTCTACTAAAAATACAAAATTAGCCAGGTGTGGCAGCACGTGCCTGTAATCCCAGCTCTGGGGAGGCTGAGGCAGGAGAATTCCTTGAACCTGGGAGGTGGAGGTCGTGGTCAGCTGAGATCGCGCCATTGCACACCAGCCTGGGCAACAAGAGCAAAACTCTCAAAAACAAACAAACAAACAAAAACAAACAAAAAACCAACAACAATTTGGACTCTGCTTAGCTAATAGAAATTGCCTACGTGTGAAACTTCATATTTCCTGTGTATGGGGAATGTTACGAGGTATGCTGGTGGGAACACAGGAGAGCACATAGAATGATTATCCCCCACTTGCAGAATTTCTTGTTTGGCTAGGGAGGGAACATACTTGTACAAAAGGTGTAAAAAGACATTGAAAGAGGTGAGCAAAGGCTCAAAGAGTAAGAGAAAGGAGACACTACAGAAAGATTCCATAAAGGAAGATTCAGGAAGAAGTGTGTCAGAAGTAGAGCAAGAGCAAAGGTTGGATTTGCTGGCTACTACTAATCCGTTTCTCAGGAGCATGTGCAGACGCACTTGGGAGGTTATAATGTCTGGGTCTGTTAGAACCCTATTCTGTTGGCCAGAAGTCAATCACACAGCCCCACTTTTCTGCTAGGGTGGCTGGAAAATAGTTTACCTGTGTTCCTGGAAGGAAGGTATGGCCTTTTTGAGCATTTAACCAGTCTTTGCTACATGCCCACTGGAACTTTGAAGAAAAACTTCAGTTCCTCTCCCCCTCATTCATTTTTTAAACCTTCCCTTCTCCAAGTGAGACACTGTTAGTTCTATCAGCTATTACTCATACATTTTTGTTCCCAAACCCTCTACTATCATGGTCATCATAAAGCAAACATTCTTGATTTTTATCGTTCTTCTCAAAATGAAGTGCTCACTGTATGTGATTTTTTTAAATGCTGGTAAAATGGGATTATTGTTTTCATTGATTTCATAACGGTAAGGTCAAAGAGAGGGCCAAGACTGGGGACTTTGCATTTAAAAAAAAAAGAAAAGAATTTGAAGAAGGAAAGGGGTCTCCAGGATGCCACTTCAGTACGGCAGCCATGGGAAGCACTAGTGGTAAAGGTGCTATTCTTTCCTACTTCTCAAAGAGGAAAAAAGACATTCACATTCACAAATCAATTCATTTCCATCAAAACTCCAAACTGAAGTCAAGGAGAACAAGTGCACTCAAATGATGTTACTTATATATTAGATTATGAATTTAAATAAAACGCCAAAGATTTCTGTATTAAAATCTTTTTATTGTGACATTAACTAGTCCACATGCCTTACATAGTGTCTAGGTCTTATTCTCAATAATTTGGCCAGTAGTCCAAATGATTACATGATATATAAGCAAATTAGCATTGCTCTAAGGAACTAAAATGTATCACCTGCTGCTAATATGGCACTGTTGTTGTGCCATTTCAGCATATCCCTGTGGCCCCCATTCCTGATGTTTTCATCTGTAGATCCCATGAAGAGACAAAAAATGAGTCTTTTTTCCTTTCCTTTTCTTTCAACAGTTGTGCTTTCAGTGTTCTCTCTTAAGAAATATTATAACCCTGAGGGAGTGGACTTTATCAGAGAAGCAAACTGATTGAAAACGATTTAGTTTCCAAATTCCTGGAAGAAGGGAAAAAGCCTAAGTGTCCATCTCTCTATCTAGTCTACTAATGAGATTACCTATTTCAATATTTTTTTTTTCTAAATTGAGTTTTTAATGTCAAAGTTTCAGGATCCACTGGTTTCCATAGTTTTAGTTTGTCCAGTTGTTTATGGTTAGACTCATTGTGAACAGGGACCATTATACTTCTCTTTTTCTATAAATGTGGCTGCTTTTGAGAGTGGAAGTTGTAGGAAACAGAATTCATTGTAATCTGAATTTAAATTTAGCTTCCTGTTGCAGCTCCTCCCCTCCCCATCCTCCCTCACGTTTCTCCCTGTCCCCAGACTGTCTTTCAGAGGCAGATGCTATGCCCATAAATGACATTTATTGATTTGAGTATTAGTGACTTTTCTTGACAGATTCACCCATAACAATATTTAAGTAATATTAAGAGTTTCCCACCAAGCACTCAGAATAAACTAAACAGTGAGTATCTAGGCAGAAAGCCATGTACTTTTAGAGCTCAGTATGTTTATAATATATATGAAGGCAAACATAGAGGCAACATAAATACCTATTCTACCTGGTCGTTATCTGCCAATTTATATTTTTCGGAGAAGAGTTTCTCACTAAATCACTGAGAGGCAGAGTAGGATATCTGAGGAAAATGGTGGTGGTGGTGGGGCGGGGGCAGGTTCGTTATCCAGAAAAAAGATTGGGAGCCAGGGAGGGTTTTCAAATTTGAATCCCTCAGCTCAGTCTTGGGGCATTTGTTTTGCCATCTGAATTATCCTGGAACCCAGAAGAAAACTGGTTGTGAAAACTACAGATTCAATTTTCTTCTTTGGCTGTTCCCATAATACCGTAATTATAAACCATGCTGTGTTAGGGTGTAACATTCTTTGGAGAGCATCCTAAAGTGCACTTTGATCAAATTTTGCCTTATGTAGCAACATTTAGAAACACAAGTCTTTGTGTCTCTGGGGTTTCTGGCTCTTCTTTTTACTGATGGATGATAATCTTATAATAGCATTAGTTTTGTCACCAATTACCAAAGATTTGTTATTATTGGTTTTTAAAGTTGGACAATCCTTAAATGTCTACAGCAACATAAGAAACAGACCCAGAAGGTGGTGGGTCAGACTAGTTTAGAAACCTCCAATCCTGGCTATTTGGTACCTCAGAATTCAACAAGGGATGTTGGAAATTTTTCAAAATAAAATTAATTTAAATGCAGTTTTGCAAAAGGTTATACTGTAGAACACATTGAAAAAGAGAAGGTTAGCTGAAAAGTCAAGCATGATAGAATTTGAAAATTACTAGGCTTTAGGGTATGAAAATATTTCCCATATGTTGAGACAGAATTTGTATTTTCTCTTTTCTCAATGGCATTTTATGAGACTATATACTCCTGCTCTTCTATATAAATGGAATAGAAACATCTCTATTTTTAAATTGTCATGGAAATAAGTAATGGCCTGTGAGCAAAACGACTTTTTTTTTTTTTTTTTTTTTTGATGGAGTTTTGCTCTTGTCGCCCAGGCTGGAGTACTATCTCGGCTCACTGCAACCTCAGCCTCCTGGGTTCAAGTGATTCTCCTGCCTCAGCCTTCTGAGTAGCTTGGATTACAGGTGTTCACCACCATGCCCAGCTAATTTTTGTAGTTTTAGTAGAGACGGAGTTTCACCATGTTGACCAGGCTGGTCGCAAACTATAGGCTTTCACCCTTTGTGCTTTACTATTTTGGTTAATTTTGAGGGGCATAATCTGTGGGAACATTGTTATTATTTGCCATTACTTTTCATAGCAAAAACTGCAATTACTTTTGCACCAACCTAATATTTTCTTTGCTAATCTAGTGTGATTTAGGGACAGTGATAAATAAAAGTTGGAGAAGAAAGAAAAGGGCTGACTAGTAAATGCAGACAGAGTTGATGTACTTTCACAGTCCCATTGGCATGTTCCATGGGCCATTTCACTTTCAGATGGTTTGTCTGGCTGAATTTAAAGGCTAACCTCTGGAGCTTTGCCTTTCTTCTTGTGACCTGAGAACTTGCTGGCATGTACAAGTCAATTTTCTTAATAGCTTTTCTTGATTAGTCTATAGCTTCTCCAGTGAGTTGAAATGTCACATTTACTTATACTAAAATCTTATACTAGACATATTTGGGTGTCAAACCTCTTTTAATCATTTGTCTTTCTTGTCTAGAGATAGTGTTATAATATTTTCCTTGTTATAGGTTTCTAATACACTTTAAAATCTAGAATGACATAACTCCTATTGTATCTTTCTCTTTTGATCTTTTGAGAAAAAGAATTACCATGGAAAATAATACTTCTGTTTTTGTGTCATTGTTTAAAGTATTTACAACTCTTATTTTGTTGTGAATTTTTTCTTTTAATATATTCCTTAGTTTTATTTATATATTTAATTAGTTATGTTTGCATTTTTAAAAAGTGAGATAGGTGTATCTTTTAAAAAATAATCGTTGTCAGGTATGGTGTTAAGTTTGTAATGGCTATTAGCTATTACATTACTTTTAATGGCAAAAACCACAAATACTTTTGCAACAACCTAATATAATGAATTCAGTAGGCTTCCGTTGTTTATCTACGTTGTGGAATATAGTGTAATTCTGAAATAACTTACTTCTTATACCATTTTTGTTTTGCTTTTTTGGTTTAGGTCGATTTTTCTAAAAGCCTTTTTCTTTTGTTTCTGCTGTATATTTGTTTTACTATGTTCTGTTTTTGATTTCTTTTTGGATCAGTTTCATCACTTCATATTTTCTTACATTATTGCCACTGCATTAGTCTATCATATTAATCAGAATAGTATTGTACATGCTATTCTTTTGCATATTTTTAATCTTGTTTCTATATTTGGTCACATCTACTTTGTCGAAATTTTCTTGTCTTACTCTTGCAGAGTTCTACTTATTTAATTGCCCCTTTTCTGCTTTTATTTTTATTAACTCATTTTTCCCAACCTTCCTTGGAGTTCTGATCTTTTTCTAGGTTATTAAATGAATATGTCATTCTGTTTTGATTTTTATTGATTCGTTCCTGTGACTTTTCTTCAGGTTATTTTGTTGACCTTTATTGAACTTCTCCAGTTTATTGAGTTGAATATTTTGTTATTTTATTTTATTCAATTTTTAAAATGATGAGAACCCTGAATGCCATGGGCTTTTCTTCCTTTTGAGTCCATCCTTTACCACACATCATTAGATTTTTATATAGATTTTTCAGTTGTTCTTAACTTTAAAATTGTTTGCAATTGCAATTTGGATTTGTTCTTTAGCCTGTGCCATTTAGAAATGTTTTATTTTAAGGTTTGCCTTTGCGTTTTTATTTTTAAAGGTTATCTTCTGATATTAATTCCCTGGGTTATGTATATGTCTTTCACATACTTATACATACTTATGGTTTATATAATTTCTATGTTTTATAGCTTTCATCTGCCTCTGTCTAATATATGAATAATTTTTGATCAACTTTTTACAAAAGTAGTTTCTTTGTTTGAAGAATCCAAACTTTTAAATGTAACTGTTAGATGAACTTCATTAATTGAATTTACTCATATGCTTTATGGTCCTTTTAATTTTCCAGCTACTTTTTCTCTTCAAGAGACTTTTGTTAGACTTTAGTACTGTATTTCTATTAGTTTCTTCTTACAGTTTTAACTATGTGTGTGTGCGTGTATATACACACATTATATATATTGATGCACACACATTGTAGTATATAATGTCTTATGGGCTGCAACATTTCCTTAGAATCTATATTTTATTTGAAGCCAGCATATTTTTATTTTTTTTTTAAGTAAGAAGTTTTATTTCTTCCTGGAATCTTGCAGGATTTCTTCTTTTTTTTTTTTTTTTTCCTGTTTACTTAGTAGTTTAAAAAGTGCCAGATATGTTAAGGTTTAGGTCTTTTACTGATGTATTTTTTTCCTGGAGCCATGTCACCCATTTTCCTGAGGTTAGGAAAGTTTTCTTGGGATGTGTATTTGGTTATTGTTTCTGTTTTATTTCTCTGGACTCTCCTCTGGGAATGCTGATGAGCTATATGTTAGCTCCCTAGTCTTTCTTTTTCAATTCTTTCTTCTTCTCTGTCATACTTTTCTTTTCCTGTCTCCCTGTGAAGGCTTATAGAACTGTTAAATAATGCTTCAACCCACTGTCTTCAGTATCAATTAATTATTCTACTTTGCTTTTAGTTTCTATGTAATCATCCTTTAAAAAAAATTCTCTCTCCCTTTTCATTTTACCCATTGTCCACTGCCTTGTTTAACCTGCCTGGAATCCTCTTCATTTCATCCTGTTTTCTTTTCATAGAGGCCAATCTCTTGGTTCTTTATTAAGGATACCAAGTAGTCTTCTAAGTTTTTCTTTTGAATTCTGCAGTAAATATTTTTCAGAGGTTTGTTCTGAATTTTTAGAGCACTGTTCTCTTTCCCCTGTTCTGTGTTATTTTTTTTTGTGTGTGTGTATCTATATCTATATCTATATCTCTCCCAACTAAAATAACTAGAGAATCAAATATATATGTTTTATAATATATAATAAATATTATATATATTAAATATATAATATATAATATATATATTAAATATATAATATATGTGTTTTATAATATATATATATTTTACACAATTTTAAGTAAAGCCACAAAGATACCCAAATTGAGGTTTTTTTGGTCCAGCTCTTTTTCTATTACAATGGTGGTGAAAACTTCAACATCCAGTTTACAGTTAAATGAACATTGTTGGGTTTAGTTGCCATTTCAATGACCATTTTCTGGTAATTTTTATTTAAAGTATCTCCTCTCAGTTAGCTTTTGATCTTTCAGCTCCTGCAGCCTGATTCTTTGATACCATAAGAAGTTATACATGGCATCTGTAATTCCCAACCTATCAGGATTGCTTCTCTGTGCTCTGTTCACCTTTTCTCCCCATTTCATCAACCAAAGGCTCTACTTCTGCAGACTAAGCCTTTTGGAACATGTGGCATTACGGGCCTCTCTCCCCTACTTTCTGGTCACTTTTTTTCTTAAAAATGCTGGAATGGTGGGAGAAAGAGCATTTGCCTCTAAGTAAAATTCCCCAAACCAAGAACTCTGGGTCCCTTTTATCCAGTAAAGAAAAGAAGGAGTGCTTGCTTTGGCAGCACATATACTAAAATTGGAACAATACAAACAACATTAGCATGGCCCCACACCAGGATTACATGCAAGTTCCTGAAGCGTTCCATATTTTTTTACATAACAGTAAAGGGTTCGAATCAACAAGAAGAGATAACTATCCTAAATATATATGTACCCCATGCAGGAGCACCCAGATTCATAAAGCAAGTTCTTAGAGATCTACAAAGAGACAGACTCCCACACAATAATAGTAGAAAACTTTAACACCTCACTGACAATATTAGACAGATCATTGAGACAGAAAATTAACAAAGATATTCAGAACCTGAACTCAGCTCTGGATCAAGCAGACCTGATACATATCTATAGTATCTCCACTAAAAATTCTCCACTAAAAACAACAGAATATACATTCTTTCATTGCCATACAGCACTGACTCTAAAATTAATCACAACCAGAAGTAAAACATGCCTCAGCAAATGCAAAAGAACTGAAATCATAACAGTCTGTCAGATCACACCACAATCAAATTAGAACTCAAGATTAAGAAATCCAAACATAACCGCATAATTACATGGCAATTGAACAACCTGCTCTTGAATGACTCTTGGGTAAATAATGAAATTAAGGTAGAAATCAAGAAGTTCTTTGAAACTAATGAGAATACAGAGACAACATACCAGAATCTCTGGGCTGCAGCTAAAGTGGTGTTAAGAAGGAAATTTAGGCTGGGCACAGTGGTTCATGCCTGTAATCCCAGCACTTTGGGAGGCCAAAGGGAGTGGATCATTTGAGGTCAGGAGTTCGAGGCCAGCCTGGCCAACATAGTTAAACCCTGTCTCTACTAAAAATACAAAAAGCAGCTGGGTGTGTGGCATGCATCTGTAGTCCCAGCCTCTTGGGAGCCTGAGGCAGGACAATCTCTTGAACCTGGGAGGCGGAGGTTGGAGTGAGCAAGATTGCGCCACTGCACTCCAGCCTGGGTGACAGAGTGAGACCCATTTAAAAAAAAAATAATAATAATAAGTAGAAATTTATAGCACTAAATTCCCACATCAAAAAGCTGGAAACATTTCAAATTAACAATCTAACATCACAACTAAAGGAACTAGAGAATCAAGAGCAAACAAAATCCTAAGCTAGCAGAAGACAAGAATAACCAAGATCAGTGTTGAATTGAAGGAGATAGAGACACAAAAAATCCTTCAAAATGTCAACAAATCCAGGAGCTGTTGTTTTGAAAAAAAATAATAAATAGACTGCTAGCAAAACTAAAAAAGAATAAAAGAGAGAAGGATCAAATAAACACAATTAGGAATGATAAGGAGGATATCACCACTGACTCCACAGAAATTCAAATAACCGTCAGAGAATACTTTAAACACCTCTATGTACATATATTAGAAAACCTAGAAGAAATGGGTAAATTCCTGGACACATACATCTTCCCAAGACTGAACCAGGAAGAAATTGAATCCCTGAACAGACCAATAACAAGTTCTGAAATTGAGACAGTAGTAAGTAACCTACTGACCAAAAAAAGCCCAGGACTAGAAGGATTCACAGCTGAATTCTACCAGAGGTACAAAGAAGAGCTAGTACTATTTCTGCTGAAACTATTCCAAAAAATTGAATAGGAAGGACTCCTCCCTAACTCATTCTATGAGGCCGGCATCATCCTGATACCAAAACCTGGCAGATATATAACAAAAAAAGAAAACTTCAGGCCAATATTCTTGATGAACATTGATGCAAAAGTCCTCAATAAAATACTGACAAAACAAATCCAGCAGCACATCAAAAAGCTTATCAACTATGATCAAGTTGGCTTCATCTCTGGGATGCAAGGTTGTATCAACATATGCAAATCAATAAATGTTATTTATCATATAAAAAAACTAAAGACAAAACCACATGATTATCTCAATAGATGCAGAAAAGGCCTTTGATAAAGTTCAACATCCATTCATGTTAAAGACTCTCAATAAACTAGATATTGAATGAACATACCTCAAAATAATAAGAGCCATATATGACAAACCCACAGCCAATATCATACTGAATGGGCACAAAACAAGGATGCGCTCTGTCACCACTCCTATTCAACATAGTATGGGATGTTCTGGCCAGGACAATCAGGCAAGAGACAGAAATAAATAGGAAGAGAGGAAGTCCAATTATCTTTGTTTGCAGATGACATGATCCTATATCTAGAAAACCGATAGTTTCAGCCCAAAAGCTTCTTAATCAGATATGCAACTTCAGCAGTCTGGATACAAAATCATTGTGCAAAAATTGCTGGTATTCCTATACACCAACAACAGGTAAGCAGAGAGCCAAATCATGAATGAACTCTCATGCACAATTACTACAGAAATAATAAAATAGGAATACAGCTAACAAGGTAAGTGAAGGACCTCTTCAAGGAGAACTACAAACCAGTGCTCAAAGAAATCAGAGATAACACAAATGGAACAACATTTCATGCTCATGGATGGGAAGAATCAATATTGTGAAAATGGTCATACTGAATAAAGTAATTTATATATTCAATGCTATTCCCATGAAACTACCATTGACGTTCTTCACAGAATTAGAAGAAACTATTTTAAAATTCGTTTGCAACCAAAAAAGAGCCCAAATTGCCAAGACAAGCCTAAGCAAAAAGAACAAAGCTGGAGGCATCATGCTACCTGACTTCAAAATATACTACAAGGCTACAGTAGCCAAAACAGCATGGTATTGGTATAAGAACAGACACAGAGGGCCAGGCACAGTAGCTCATGCCTGTAATCTCAGCACTTTGCGAGGCCAAGGCAGGCAGATCACGAGTTCAGGAGCTTGAGACCAGCCTGACCAACATGGTGAAACCCCGTCTCTACTAAAAATACAAAAATTAGCCAGGCATGGTGGCATGCACCTGTAATCTCTGCTACTCAGGAGGCTGAGCCAGAAGAATTGCTTGAACCTGGGAAGCAGAGGTTGCAGAGCTGAGATCATGCCACTGCACTCCAGCCTGGGCAACAGAGTG
This sequence comes from Macaca nemestrina, assembly GCF_043159975.1. Lineage (NCBI taxonomy): Eukaryota > Metazoa > Chordata > Mammalia > Primates > Cercopithecidae > Macaca > Macaca nemestrina. The sequence goes on from NC_092130.1 coordinate 115,166,855, forward strand.
AGACTCCATCTCACAAAAAAACAAGAAAGAAAGAAAGAAAAAAAAGAACAGACACATAGACCAATGGAAGAGAATAGAAATAATACCACACACCTACAACATCTGATCCTTGACAAATCTGACAGAAACAAGCAATGAGAAAAAGGATTCCCTACTAAATTAAATGGTGCTGGGAGAATGGGCTAGTCATATGCAGAAAACTGAAATTTGACCCCTTCCTTACACCATATACAAAAATTAACTCAGGTTGAATTAAAGACTTAAATGTAAAACCTAAGACCATAAAAACCCTAGAAGAAAATCTAGGCATTACCATTCAGGATATAGGTACAGGCATAGATTTCATGATGAAAATGCCAAAAACAATCGCAACAACAGTAAAAATTGGCATATGGGATCTAATTAAACTAAAGATCCCCTGCACAGAAAAAGAAAAAAAAAAAAACTATCAGAGTGAACAGACAACCTACAGAATAGGAGAAAATTTTTGTAATCTGGCCGTCTGACAAAAGTCTAATATCCAGAGTCTACAAAGAACTTAAACAGATTTACAAGAAATAAACCAATGACCCAATTAAAAAGTGGGCAAAGAACATGAACAGACACTTGGCAAAAGAAAACATTCATGCAGCAAACAAGTGTCTGAAAAACAGCTCATCACATCATTAGAGAAATGCAAATCAAAACCACGATGAGATACTATCTCACACCAGTCAGGACGGCTGTGATTAAAAATCAGAAAACAACAGATACTGGTAAGGTTGTAGAGAAAAAGGAATGCTTTTACACTGTTGGAGTGTAAATTAGTTCAACCATTTTGGAAGACAGTGTGGCAATTCCTTGAAGACCTCGAGTCAGAAATACTATTTGACCCAGCAATCCCGTTACTGGGTATACACCTAAAGGAATATAAATCATTCTATTATAAAGATACATGCATGTGTATATTCACTGCAGCACTATTTACAAAAGTAAAGACATGGAATCAACTTAAATGCCCACCAATGATAGACTGGATAAAGAAAATGTGGTACATATACACCATGGAATACTATGCAGCCATTAAAAAGGTCAAGTTCATGTCCTTTGCAGCGACACGGTTGGAGTTGGAAGCCACTATCCTCAGCAAACTAATGCAGGAATGGAAAACCAAACACCACATGTTCTTACTTATAAGTGGGGACTGTATGATGAGAACACATGGACACATGGGGGAACACCACACACTGGGACCTGTGGGGGTGGAATGGTTTGTAGGGAGGGATGGTATCAGGAAGAATAGGTAATATGTAGTAGGCTTAATACCTAGGTGGTGAGATGATCTGTGCAGCAACCACCATGGCACATGTTTACCTATGTAACAAACCTGCACATCCTGCACATGTACCCTTGAACTTAAAAGTTGAAGGAAAAAACTAAAGAAGGGTATGTTCTTAATTTTCTATGTCTACAAGCCAGTCAATTGGAAATGAAAGCTGGGTATGCCATTGAATAACTAAATTCCCTTTAGGATTTCAAAGTTAGAGCCTATCTTTCTCTTATAGATTATGGAATTCATTATCCGTTAGTTTTGGTTTTAAAGGCTGTCTTCAATGGCTTTAGTGATAAGTTGGTAACAGCAACATTACATGATGTTAGCCAGAAGCTATTTTGAACCTGAAATTCCTATCAGAAGGTTGAAGAAAACCCAATTTTACTTTTATTTAGAGCTTATGTGCTAATCATTTAATTTTTAAATTAAATGATTTAATTTAAATCTGACTCTACTTGGAATGAAGACACAATCCTGTAGTTAATATCGAAGTATGAATTTTCAATTGTTTTCTTTCTTCCTTTTTTTTTTTTTTTGAGGTAAGAATGCCTCAAAAGAATAAGTGAAACAGAGACTTAAAAGTTCCATGGTGACTGTTGAAATATAACAGAAATTGCACTGTGTTTGAATTTACTGTGATATATTCCTAATGTCTTATATTTGGTATGTTTCTCTTGTTGTTACTGCTGACACAAACCAAAGAAACAAGAATTTCTTTTATGCCACTGATTTACAAAGGTCATATAGAAAATGAAGGGTCAGATAATGGATGCTAATCATCCTCATTGATGGATACATTGACAGGAAAACATAATTGAATTGCATATATTAGTGGAAGATAACAAACCATTTAACAAATTGTTCTTAATAGAGAAAAAAGTGATAGGAGAGCTAAAATTGATGTGAAAAACACAGGAGGAAGTTAAGGGATTAGAGTGGGAGGGAAATTAGTGAGTACCTATTTGTGTGCATGATTGCATTTTTGAAATAATTAGTTGCCTAATTGTGTATCCAGATGTAGTAATTGTTGTTCCATAGTCATGATTTAAGTATTCTCTGTGTGTAATTTTCATTTGTATACAATTTTTTCAGAATCAAATTGCAGAGGAATATATTTGTTTGAAATTGCTCTAGGGATGTGTTTATAACCCATTTTGGAAAGAGTGGAAAGATTTTTTTCTCTTCCAAATGGTTGTGAAGGTGGATAACTTCTCTGATCTTTTAGTAAACATTTTTATATTAGTTGAATGGTATGCAGTTAGTCATAAACAGGAGAGACTGAGGAAAAATAACATGCTTAATGCAAATAAATTTTCTGTACCTGATAAGTGAATTGGAATTTTTTCCTGTAATATTTTTAAAAATTTTTTTCTGGTAGATGCTTGTTGACTTAAAGTAAGATAAAAAAGAATTGTCAAACTATATATAAATCACAGCAAAATGATGATGAATTCATAGTTTTTGCTCAAGTAGAGGGATTATCTGGAATGAAAGTACAAAAAGAATTTGATAATTTAGAAGTACATTAATTTGAATGTACATTTGAACTAGCTAAAAATTTTACTCTACAGCTGACTGCACTGGCAGTTTATTAATCACATCCATAAACATGAGTCATCTACAATTGGAGTGGGCCTCACACTTGGAACATCTTGAAGATGTTTCTTCTTTGGCTGTGCTAAATTAAGCATGCATAGAAGTTATATTGTGTTAAAATTTCCACAATGAAATCTTATTGGCACTTCCTGTGTAAGTGGCTGGGAATAGAAATTCTCATTTATGAATAAAAACACTTTGCCTTTTTATTTGGAGGTGAACCTACTAACCTTTGATTATAGAATAATACCAGCAATTTTATTATAAAGTGTATTTCAGTAATTGGAACTGTGTTTTTATTATACAATTGGATAGAATGTATAATAAAATGAAATGAAAGAAATTTCATCAGAAGATTGAGTTAAAAAGGTTTTGGTGATGAAATTGAGATGATGTCCAGATTTATAGTATATTTGGTAACCATAACATACTTCTTGATATATTGATTTCCATATAAATGCTTATTTCTTCAAACACTTTAAATTTCATAGTATTTTCTCCCTTCTGTTATTAAGCAGTTCTATTCATAGTAGATCTTAGAAAATTATCCAGTGGTTAATATTTCTCCATATTTGTAGCTTTCATTACTTTATATTTCTGTTTTTGCCTAGGCTCCTTGTTACAAGCCTGTTCTAATGTTACAAAACTTGGCAAACCTTACCCAAGAAGGGAAAAGTTTAGTATCTATGAATTTTGAAAATACTTGATGAGAGAAGTTGCTTTTAAATTATTTTGAATTTTATTAATACCAAAAATATTTGAAAAAGAGGAGCACGTACATTTTTCCAATATTCAAAGTTCATTCAATATACAAATAAACCTTTTTTAAAATTGTACTTTAAGTTCTGGGATACGTACGCAGAACGTGCAGGCTTGTTACATAGGTATACATGTGCCATGGTGGTTTGCTGCACCCATCAACCCATCATTTACATTAGGTATTTCTCCTAATGCCATCCCTCCCCTTGCCCCCCACCTCCCGACAGTCCCTGGTGTGTGATGTTCCCCTCCCTGTGCCCATATGTTCTCACTTTTCAACTCCCACTTATGACCGAGAACATGTGGTGTTTGGTTTTCTGTTGCTGTGTTAGTTTGCTGAGAATGATGGTTTCCAGTTTCATACATGTCCCTGCAAAGGACATGAAATTCTTTTTTATGGTGGCGTAGTATTCCATGGTATATATGCCACATTTTCTTTATCCAGTCTAATACTGATGGGCATTTGGGATGGTTCCAAATCTTTGCAAGTTGTGAAAAGTGCTGCAATAAACATATGCGTGCATGTGTCTTTTGCAATAGCATGAGGGAAGGAGACTGGAAAACATTGACTCATTGTACAATTCAAATATGCCAACTTTGTCAAATTTTATTACAATTGGAAAGCACTTATGGTATTTATTAGAAAGAAAGTGTGTGTGCATGCGTATGTGTGTGAAAACATGGCTCTTTTAAGAAGCAGGCTTACCCAGTCATTTTTTTTGAATAATAGCTGCATTTGGGGTAAGAAAGTACCTCAAAACATTGTCTCTAATTGTACAGGAAAAACAAAACAAATAAAGGAGATGAAGACTAGGCTGCTGTCATTCTGTGCCATCTCTGACATCTATCGAAAGCCTAGAGGCCCAAGAATACTTCCTCTCCATGGTGCTATTGCAGTATCTTCAGGGTCCTGAGTCTGAATGTTCCTATTTTATGTGAGCATTGCACCCAGAAGAATGGGTCAGAGCCTCTCCTATGGTCTGAATGTTTGTGTCCCTCCAAAATTCATGTGTTTAAGTCCTCACCTCCAAGGTGATTGTACTAGGAGTTGAGGGCTCTAGGGGATGTTTAGGTGATTCTCATGAATAGGACTGGTGCTCTTATAAAAGAGGCCCTAGGGATCTCAGTTAACTCTTCCACCATGTGACGACACCATGAGAAGGTGCCATCTATGAGGAAGCTGGCCCTTATTAGACATCAAATTTGCTAGTTCCTTGATCTTGGACTTCCCAGTCTCCAGAATTGTGAGAAATAAATTACTACTGTTTATAAGCCATTGTGTTTGTGGCATTTTGTTTATAGCAGCCCAGGTGGACTAAGACAGCCTTTTAATAGGCAAGGGGATCTAAAGAAATAGGCGAACCAAGCAAGTCAGTCTGCAGCTCAGAAAATGCAAGTCCCCATTCAGGCAGCTGCCTGATGACGTTAGCTGTAATCTCCTGTGCTTGTGCCTGACTTACTGCCTCAGTTTAGCTTAGTGGTTCTCAAATGGGGGCAACTTTGACCATAGGGACATTAGGCAACGTCTGGAGACATTGTCATAGCTAGAAGAAGGGTGCTACTGCCATCTAGTTGGTAGAAGCCAGGGTTGCTGCTAAACATCCTACAGTGCACAGGACAGCACCTACTCCCATCCCAGCAAAGAGTCATCTGTAGGAATATTTGATAAAAGCCATCTACATAAAAGCCCAACAGCTCACATCATAATTAAAGATGAAAGACTGCTTTTCTTATAAGATTGGGAACAAGGTAGTAATGTCTGTTCTCACATCTCTATTCAACATTTTACTGAAGGTCTTAGCAACAGTGCAAGAAGAATAATTAAAATGCTTACAGTTTGCAGAGCAAGAAGTAAAGCAGATTTTATTCATGGATGACATAAATAGGTACTTAAATAACCATAAGGAATAGCTTCCAAAAAAGGGACTTAAACTAATAAATGAGTTTAGAAAGGTCTCAGTATCTCAGTCAATACAAATTTAATCATGTTTATAAATACAATGGACAATTAAAACTAAATATTTAAAAATTTCATTTATTATAATGCCAGAAAATAGAAAATACTTGGTAGTAAATTTAATGAAATATGTGCACAATTCTTACACTGAAAACTACAATTTACCAAGAGAAATTTAAGACTTAAATAAATGGAGAGATACACTTTGCTCATTGATCAGAAGACTCAATAACAATTTAGGATATTAATTTTCCCTGAACTAATCTATATGTTCAAATTTATCTTAATCTTCATCACGGTGGCTTTTATTTTATAAGAATTGACAAGCTTATTCTAAAATTTATATGGGAGAGTAAAGAAGGTAGAATAGCCAGAATAATCTTGAAAAAGTACAGCAATTCTACCTGACTCTACATTTCCTATAAAAATACAGTTGTATTAAAGATTATGAGGTTTTGACATAAGGATACACAAATAAATGACGGAAATAAAAGAGTCCGGAAATAGACACACATTTATACAGTAAATTGATATTTTTCAAGACACCAAAGCAATTAAATAAAGGAATGGAGAGTCTTATTTACAAATGAAATTGGAATAAATTGATATCCATATTGGAAAAAATAAATTTTCATTCTCTAAATTCACACCTCAGACAAAAATTAATTCAAGATGGATTGGAGACCTAAAAGCAAAGGGTAAAACTCTGATACTTCAAGAACCGAACATGACAGGATTCAGATAATAATAACCCTCAAAATTGGTAAATTAGACTGCTCATCAAAAGACATAATTAAGTAAATGAGTAAGGAAGCAACTAACAGGAGAAAGATATTTGTAAAACATATCTGACAAAGGACTTTAATCAATATCACATAAAGCACATCTACATTAATAAGATAAAGACCAAAGAAAATAGCTCAATAAAAATGAGCAAAGCATTTCAAGGGACACTTTATAAAAGTAAATATACAAATGGCCAATGAACACAGTAAAGAGTGCTCCACATCTTTAGGCTTCAGAGAAATGCATTTACAACCACAAAGTGATACCACCACATACCCACTGGAATGGACAAAATTAAAAAGGTTGAAAACACCAAATACTGGTGAGGAGTTAGAACCACTGAATTCTTACACTTGTTGATAGGAAAATTAAATGTTGTAACTACTTTGAAAAAATGTTTTGCAGATAATAAAATGTTACTTTCACCTACACTTTGACCCAGCAATTCCACTTGTATTATTTACCCAGAAGCAAATTTTATGTTACACATAACAAATTGTATTATACATAAATACTTGCTGAAATATTCATAAACCCATATATTCATAAACCCACATATTAATCAAAAGGAGAATCAGTAAACAAATTTTGTCACAGTTATACAATGGAATATTACTCAGCAACAAAAATGAATGAACTACTGATACCTGCAACTAAATGAGTGACTCTCAAAGATGAAACGCTGAGTGAAGGAATCGAGACAAAAAAGGAATACATCTGGTATCTGGTATGATTCCATTTCTAGAAAGTTGTAGAACAAAACTAAGGTTAGAGAAAGGTGATTGCCTCTGAGATGGAAGACTGACCAGAAAGAGAGATGAAAGAACTTTCTAGGGAGATGGAAATGTTCTGTATCTTAAGGATGTGGGTTACAACATCTTTTTTTTTTTTTTTTTTTTTTTTTTTGAGACGGAGTCTGGGTCTGTTGCCCAGGCTGGAGTGCAATGGCACCATTTCGGCTCACTGCAAGCTCCGCCTCCCAGGTTCAAGCGATTCTTCTCCCTCAGCCTCCCGGGTAGCTCGGACTACAGGCACCTGCTACTACGCTCGGCTAATTTTTTGTATTTTTAGTAGAGACGGGGTTTCACGTGTTAGCCAGGATGGTCTTGATCTCCTGACCTCGTGATCCGCCTCCCAAAGTGTTGGGATTACAGGCGTGAGCCACTGCGCCCGGCCAGGTTACATCTTTTTAAGTATTTTAAGTAAATTGGTAGTCAGTGTTCAGGAATCCTTCTAATCACTCTTCAACAGGGATGGCTTATGAAACAGTTCATCAGTTGTTTTTTTTTTTTTTTTTTTTTTTCTGATAAGGGGAGGCTGAGGCAGGAGAATTGCTTGAACCTGGGGGGCAGAGGTTTCAGTGAGCCGAGATCATGACACTTCACTCCAACCTGGGTGAAAGAGTGAAACGCCGTCTCAAAAAAAAAAAAAAAAAAAGGAATTTACACTCTTGAAAATAAATATTTCATAAGGAAACTTTAGAGTTTTCCAATATATATGATCAAACAAGGACCTATTATCATTTTGGACCATGTCATAATAGAGAGGAGATAGTTCAAAATTAAGTCATATGTTCCAACAACACCATAATTATGGAAACTAGTCTCAGAATTGAGAGTAAAGCTTTTTTGTTTTTACTGGTATCAATAAATGGTATTACTCAATTCATTGACAGTACTAGTCTTTGCAATATCTTTTGTTGGGGAATGGGGAGAGGGCCTGTTCATCTAATTAAAAACACATCTACATTTTAGGAATAAAATATTTTACATATACTTTTTGTTATTAAATCTGCAAACTCTAGAATTGGAAGAAATAGCTTTCATAACTCTTCACAGCAAAAGTTATGAATGTTTGATAGAATTAATTTAAACATTCAGTAGAATTAGACTTGTTTGGAAGGACTGTAGGATCTTTGGCAAGAAGTGTGTTTTATGTCGTTTCAGATGTATACCATTTTCTCTTAAGGTTTACAAGTTAATCAATAAAGATTCTTGGCAGAGCTAAGTACAAAAGAACAATTTGTATTTAGCATACCAAATGGATCTAAGTCTTAAGTGTTATTTGATGTCTTGAAATGTTTGGCTTTCAACTTCGTTTAAATGAATAGTGTGTATACAGTGAAGATAGGCGTTAGCCATGCCTAGACCCTCTGGATTCTCTCATAATCCTCAGTTATTGTAAACCAAATTTAGTAAATCCAAAAGGATACTTTGTTTTGCCTGCATGGTATTATTGGAAAACAGTAAAAATTTTATTCTTTAAATAATGTGTTTTTCTATTAAGAAAAATAATGTCTGTCTTTATAGAGATAGTTATTTCAAAATATAGTTTTCAATATGCACTTGTGGGTATGAACATAAACAAACACGTGCACACACAGAGTTTGACATCATATCTAAAATGTTGAACCCTACTTTTCTACTTAACAGGAATGTTTCCCTATGTAACGAAAAGTCTGTATAATGTGTCTGTATTATGTGTATTATACGAATTATATATCCTGATTTACTTAACCATTCTTTTATTGTTAGTCATTTTCCCATATTATATACAAATTATTAGGAACACCTGTGTGCATACATTTTTATTTATACTTTGGATTGTTTGCTTAGAATAGATTCCCAGAAGTGAAACTGCCAGGTCAAAGGCTTTTCTCAATTTATGTTTCAAAAAGAAATTCCCACTGTATTCTATTCAAGTATGCTTGTCTCACTGCCCACTTGCTAGCCTTACATGTTTTTTTTTTTTTTTTTTTTTTTAATTTTGTTTTTTATAAATAGAATCTCATTGTGTTAGCTTGCATCTCTTGGATTACTAGTGAGTTTGAAATTTAAAAACCTGTCTTTTCAGGCCTTTGTCTTTTAGGGTTTTTAGGATTTTCTTAATGATCAGTATCCTCTTTTCTCTAAAAATGTTATATTTGTTCATTATATTATAATAGGTTTTTTTTTTTGCATTTAGCTATTAAGCTTTTAATTATATATTTGATTTTTAATTTAGAAAAGTAAAATTTTCTTCAATGGAGATCTTTTTTAAATTGAATTCTTTGGCATTTTTATTATTTTGTTCGAAGAACCCTATGGGCAAGTGGAATCTTACACTTTTATTACCTGAATAGCAAATATCATTCATAGTTTGATATTTAATCTGTGGCATAGAGTTGACTTTTATTTTTGGAATATCCTTGCTTTAAACTACAACTAAAGGAAGGCAGATGGTTAGCTTGTTTTCTCATTTCCTGAAAATGTCCAAGATTGGAACCAATATTATCAGTCTGTAATGGAGGTTGGTAATGTCAAGATGGTTTGTGTCCATGTCAAGATGTTGAATCAGTGTCCAGGTCATTGCTCATTAAAGATGTTGCTCTTTGGATAAACAGGAAACCCAGAAAAAAGATTCTAACAATTTTTGATGCTACCTCACATTCCTTCGAGACAGTGCAGAACATTTTGTTCTTTAGAAAATATTCAGGTCTCCTTCTTAGTGTTATAGCACTTACTATTTGTCTATTTGTATTATTGGCTTGTGACCCTTTTTTGGGGAGTTACAAATACATTAGGGGAAATAATATTTTTAAAAATCATTATGCCTTTGCTTTATCTATGTCTATATACTCTCCTATTTATTATTTTTTTTATTTTTGAGACAGGGTCTCACTCCAATTGCCCAGGCTGCAGTGCAGTGGTGCAATCACTGCTCACTGCAGCCTCCATTTCCCCAGGTTCAGGTGATTCTCCCACCTCAGCCTCCTGAGTAGCTGGGACCACAGGTGTGCACCACCATGCACAGCTAACTTTTTGTATTTTTAGTAGAAATGGGGTTTCACTATGTTGCCCAGGCTGGTCTCAAACTCCTGAGCTCAAGCAATCCACCCACTTTGGCCTCCTAAAGTGCTTGGATTACAGGTGTGAGCCACCACTCCCAGCCTCCTCTTTGTTATTCTATATGTATTTTTTCATATTAATGTATAATTTTTTTCAAGTATGGGTTATTCCATATGACCAAACCACTAATTCTCTGCTCTTCTATAGTCATTTCTTATTAGATGTGTCAGTTCTTAATTTTACCAAGCATTATTTTTTTGTTCCTTATACATTTTGTTTCCTTGAGATCTTCAGAATGTAAATCAATCTCCATTCTGTTATGATTTATAATCATTTACTTCTCAGATGATTCCTCCTTTAGTGCTTTGTGCTTTCTGTTATATTCCTATTACCTTTGATCTTTTATTGTTCTAATTTCACCTCTTCTCAACCCATCCCCACACTGGCAACTGTTATATGAATGGCTGGTCAGATGGAATCCACATATGTTCCATATGCATGTATAGATTTTACTCAAGCCACTAGTGGAGACACTATTCCTACTCACACATATGAGTACCAGCCTCTCTGTGATGCAGCACTCATATCTTGACATATCTAGAAAGTTTCATCCTCATCAATAAATTACTTCATCTTTCCCCAAAAAACTCAGGGAATTTCACATTAACCCACCCAATTTAACAATTTAGGAAAAATCCATTCCGTGACATGAGATAAAAGATGGGCTGTCAAAATTGCAGTGTCTCTAAGGTGATTCTTTTTGACCAGACTAGAAATACTAATCTGACACTATTTTAGTTGGGGTTTCCTGGTACATTTCCATGCCATAAAAATTTCTATGAAACGGAACAAATTGCACATTTAATTATAGTTTCAAAAATTTACATTCTTGGATGAAACTTTTTCTCTTGTCCCACTCTTGCCATAATTGCTACATTGTCTACTGTTAATTTGCATTTTAACTGAGCTTGAAACATTTAACCAGAGGATGATCCAATCGGAGATTCTATAACCATCTCAGTAATTGGTAGGCAAGTTATTTTTTATTGCTATTTTAGCAGTTGGGAAGTCTCCTCTACAGGGGTGGGGAAAGAGTTGATAACCTTCAAAACAGACTCTTTACTTTGGGACTGTGATGAGAGAAACAGAACAGAAGTTAAGAATGGTGAAATTAGAAGAGACAGATGGTGAGAGATTATCATGATTTATAGGATCACCCAAATTGTCTAAAATTTACACCAGAACTTTTTACCAGTTAGGGCAAAATATCATGCTTATTTTGAACTCCTGTAGGTACATTTAAATCAGACATACTGGACTTTGCATTCTGTTATTTTTTTGAGGGGGGTGATATTTAAGGAATTCTAGAAACAGCCTACTTTAGACTTAGTGTTTCCAGCAACTAACAAATTTAAATGTTATAAACATTTTTTCTAAAGCATTTTCCTTTAAATCACTCTGGGGAAAGACATGAATGTAAGATGACTGATTCTTAGATTATCTGCATTTAGAACAACCTTCTTTTAGCTGCAAAAACGTAGTGATGGTGTTCTCAATGTGAGACGGGGAAGATTTTAGTAGGCACAGCAGCTGTTAACTCAAATATAGTTATACATGTTCCTTCTGTGTTTTCTTGTAGGTGAATCAGCAGTTTAGTTTATTATGAAAAATAGCAATCTATAAGATGATTCTGAAAAATGAATTCTCAGAAATTTAAGGTACACACATGACATGATTTGGTGAATATGAAGTACTGAAGTGAAATACTCATATCCCATTATGATCATTGATGTTCTTGTTGCAATTATGGTCATCATGTCAAGAATAGAATCAATTTGATGTGATTGAAAATAGCAAAAATGCTTTATGTTTTTTAGAGAAAATATAAATGATTCATTGTAAATGAGAAACCTCAAACTGAAAGCACATAAAATACCAGCTATGAGTGTTGCATTTTGTAGTCTCTGACTACATGACAGTTGTCTATGAAATAAAATATCCAGTTACAAAAAATATTATTTATAGTTAAAAAACCTTTTTGTACACATATCACTAGTTAACTATTTTTAGCCCCATCTTTCCTATGTGCCCAGCAGTGAGCTAAAAGCTGTGCATTTAATGCATTCTTCATTTTATTTTTGTTTTGTTTTATTTTGTTATTTGTAGAGATGGAAAGATCAAACAAAAAGATGTCAAACTTTTCTGGGGGTGAAGAGGACATTTGCATTTCGAATTTAGAAACCTAAATTAGAGGTTTAGGAAGACTCATAAATGTATAGCAGAGGTTTGGTGGTCAAAGCTAGAAGCTGACCATCACGGTGGGGCAAATAATCATTTAACCTCTTCTTCTAAGTATTTGATGTAAGATCATCAGTATATTTCATCTGTGACATTATCCAAGAAGAAGATGAACCTGAGGGAAACAATGCTTGCAGATTTGATGGGGAAAAATGCTTGCAGTAGTTAGTCTCAAAATAGCCCTAGGTGATGATAATCCTCGCACAAACACAGCACACTGTTAGAACAGACAAAAATCTGCGGAGGTTAAGAAGACCCCTGTTCCATTGGAATCTTTCAATCACTTCCAGAAATACGATTTAATTAAATCAATATTTTATTTAGCTCTAGGTACAATACTGATGCTAAAGAAGTTCTTGTTGAACCAACAAATGGATGCTCCTTTAAAATGCTGGTGGCATCATAAATGGCATGTTAGCATCAGATACCTCCCTCTAGGAGCTTACACATAAAAACAAATGTACACAAATAGCAATAATCAAATAAAATATTAGAGGATTGTATCAAAGGAGAGCTAGTGACAACTGTTGATTTAAAGATTCAGCCATTTCAAAGTTTTAGAGATTTTAGGGATATAAACTATAGAGTCCAGAGAAAGTATAAACAATATTTCTGCCAAGGATGGGAATTGTGAGGCACGACTGGATATTGCCATAAGGAAGAAGTAGCATTTGAGCTGGGTAGGATTTTTACATTCAGAAATGTAAATAGGCACGTGTAGAGAAAAGGAGGCAGAGGATTCTGGATGGAGGGAATTTATTAATTCTTCATTTTACTGATTTACTGATTACTTCCTATGTACAAGAAACTAAACTAAGTGCTAGGAACACAGGGTAAATAAGAATTTTAATTCTTTGAAGAGCCTCCCGGCAGTAGAGGAAACACATACTTGCAAGAGGCAATCTATGGTGCTCTAAGGCCTGAAGGGGGCGCCTCTCCTACACAGCAATAGGAGGGTGGAGTTTATTCTCATGGCACCTCAACCCAACTGACAGCTAAGGGAACTGCATTTACCAGCAGAAGGTGCATTTTGTATATTTGTATCCTGTTTTATTCACTGCTTTGTGCTGAAGTTATTCAGGCATTTCTCTTCCCTCTAGACCTTAAGTTCATGGAGGCCACAAGCTAGGTTTTACCATTTTTGTATCCCTCTGTGCTGTCTAGAGTAGTGCCTTGGACACACAGTAAGCATTAAAGACTTTTCGATTATAATTAAGTTTTGTTTTTACTGGGAAATAAAATATGTCTTATAGAAGGCATGGTTGTCCTATTCTTCCCTAATCTAGTCTTTCATAGTCTTTACAGTGTGTTGTGTGGCAGAGGCCAACAGTAGTTAATCCTGTGTTGAAGCCATACCTTTCACACTTGAAGTTATTTTTGAACAATGAAAACTTTGCGGAAAGTTCGCATCCCTTTGTGGCTAAGGTGTTTCCTATTAAGGGGGAAACAAAGAGAGAAACATTAACAAGCTACTCTTCTCATTTATTTCTTTTAAAGTTAATTGTTAAAAAGTCACCTTTTACCCCAATTTCACATTGAATTTAAATTCATTCCTACCTATCTGACACTAAGTCAATATTCTGAGATTGTTTCGGAGGCTTATTTTTCCTCAGCTGTAAACTGAATTACCTTTTAAACGATTTTTCTAGCTAACAGTAAATGGTCCATAAAACATATGAATAAAAATGAGGACAAACATTTCATGCTTAAATAGCTATAATGGTAGTCGGTGTAAAGGGCTGGAGTTTCAAAAATAGCCAGTGACGAATCTCTTAGCGGCCACATCGTATTATCTGTGGTTTTTGCAAAAGTGTCATTTGCAGCTATTCTGACACACATCTTACTCTAGTTGGTAATTTATGATGTTTTATTTTATGTAAACAAATGTCTGTCTATCTTTGGAGTACAAGTATCTATGGAGATCAAATGTAAGAAAAAAGTGGCCATGACTTGGTTTCATTGTTGTCAAAAACGATCTTTAAGAATGTTGTTTTTCTTTAGACAATACTACTTAAGTATCTACAATGGCTTGTTGTATTTCATGGGAACGGTATTACTTTACAGCTTCTTCCAGGGTATGTATCAATCTCCTTTCTCACTAAGGAAACAGACAAATTCTGCTATTTCTTAAATAGTTTTTCTGTGGCACTTATAAGAATTATCATGTTTCCCAGGTTGTTGTGACAGATTGAAGATAGCTATGCCTGAATTCACGGTGAAGGATATGAGAACGTGTAGTGTTAAATGGGCGTCCTGTTTGCCTGAAGTTGTCCAATCAAAATGTCTTCACTGATACCAGCTATTTTCTTAAAGCTCTGTATTTGCTCAGAAACACTGAAATGTTCCTGTCCCTTTTACTTGTGCACTATGAAACATTTTAGAATGCTTTTCAAATCTTGAAATCTGGTGATTGCATTTGAAACAGTTTTATAAACATGCAAACCCAGTCACGTGATCTGCTGGTTTTTCGTTGAAACTGCCACTCACATGCCAAGGTTTGTACAAATAGACCTGAAAGGAATTCTCAAGGTCATTTTATTGCAATCCATCTTTGATGAATTTGGGAACTTGTGGGCACCACATCACTCTATGACCTTGTAGCAGGGAGCTGAGGCTGGCAAGGTAGTATCTCTTTGTTTTCACTTTAGTAGTTTTATATTCATACATAGCTTTTCTTCTTAGGGTAGAAGTCTTCCTCTGCTAACCTTCTTTTGCTGTCTTGATTTTTCTGAAATTTCATTTTTTAAAAATTCTTCAACTCCCAAACAGATTTGTTATTTTTCTTCTCTGTAATTTTTTATTCATATCTGTGTATTTTGATTAAGGTTATTTTCTAGTTGTAATGGAGAGCATTAGGCAGGTTATTTTTTTGTTTGTTCTTTTCTAAATAATCAGGACTTTATACAAAGTTACACACTCAAGAAGCAACAGCAGAATCCTTATTCTATATATTTTTCAGCAGAGTGCCTTAGCAGACATTATGTCCTCTCTAAAGTCTGCACACCAATGTCTATGACATTCTAGACAGCTACTGTTTAATACACCTTTGTACTTCAGGTCCCCTTTGTGGCGGTGCATGTTTGCCAAGAGTCCCAAATCTGTTAACGACTGTTGTACTTGCTATTATATTATATCATATAATTATTATGTAGAGTGATGTAACATGTAAGTGAAGAGAAGTGTTTATATGAAAACTAAATAGAATGCTAGTAAATATGCTAAAAAAAATTACTGTAGAATTAGGTGTAGGTGAGCCAATCATAAAAGATTGGGAGGAAATGTGAATGATTCTTAACTCAGATTGCTGCTCGAGTGCCTTAACTTCTCAATTACAAAGAAATACTGTAAGTTATAGATGATGCATAATGGATGTTTTTGATGTAAGACAGCCTAGAAATCTAAGAGATTCAAACTCAAAGCAAAGGCCTTGGCTCTACATCAAAAGAGTAGCCAACTATGTGCATTTAAATGTTTACATTTATAAAGAATGCTTGAGGTATTATTTCTGAAGATTCTTGACTCTAATATATTCATTTAACAAACTGGCCAACTACCTATCCTCATTATGTCAGATAAGAGGGCTTCTAACATGAGAATAAGTCACAAGCCTCTAGCTGTTCTCTATTTTAAAGTGGGGATGAAAGGTGAACAAACTGTTACAGATTCTCACTATTTGAGTATCTAATAGTGGAAAAGGATCATCAGGTAAATCTGTCTGGTCTGGACCCAGAAGAAACAGCTCTTTCATCAGTGGGTCTCTGTAGGTGCAAAAACAATGACAGTGATGGGACAATGTTCTGTTGCCTTAGTTATCCTGGAGAAATATCATCGGGGGCTTTTTTTCTGTGATGCAGCTCATGGCAGAGTACACCACTGTCATCCTAAACTTTTAGCTAAAAGCAGGCAACACCCTTCTTTTTCATACACTGCATTTGTATCTGAATTAGGACTTTAGTGTTACAGTTAAGACTTACAGGCATTGACTACTTTGGGAAGAAGTCTGGTGACCAAAGAATGTGTTCCTAAAAAGTGCAACTTCCTGGGAGTTTCCACACCTAGGTAGGAGATTGTCTCAGGGACTTTTTACCCAGAAGATAACTCTATTATTGGTAGACATAATAATAGCAGAAATATAGGCTACCTTATTTTAATGATTATGCATTTTTAACATTAATTTTTAATTTCCTTGAGATCAGGTAAAACATTACTAGCTCTTTATACTACCAGGCATAGTTACCTAAAACAAGGTGAGTGCTAAATAGATGTAGAAATAATGATCAGGTTCCCAAAGTGTACTATCTAGTTATTTTGCATGACAATTTTAACAGAAATTTGTCTCCTATGACAAATTGCAGTTTCACCATATTAATTAGTTGGATCTTGTCTCATCTTTCCATTCACTGTGCTTCCTAGAGTGGATGATTCTGTGTATTTTAATGTTGAGACGTGACCACACTGTATTCATTCAGCTGGTTTCTCAGAACTGGCTGAATATGGGACAGTTTTTTTTTTTTTTTCCCCAGTAGTGAGCTTGACTCAGTGTGTAGGAAATAACACGCAGTCCTCATGTTCCTTTCTCTTTTCTGCAGATGGTAGTTCTTGAGCCTCACTCAAATATAACAGCAGCCCACAGGTGAATTTATCAAAGAATGTGGCCACCTTGGGAGACCTCGCACATTTTACAGGCCCTGCTGTGATATAGAGCAATCAACTCAATTTTTTAATGTGTTCTTTCTATATTGTAACTCCCATGAGGTAAAGTGTTAAGCTGCATTAAGTCTCCTAAGAAGAAATTTGAGTTCATGATGTGTATGTAACTTCACAGTAATTGTAATTAGTATAATCTGCTTCTTGAATTTGCTAACATATTTGGGAAAAATGTTACCATTTTTTCTTTTAAAATACTTAATGCCCAAAACTTTGCAGTAGAGCATTTAGTACCTCTCACAAAATTTCTAAGTGGCTTTGATTGTGTGCAGAATTACATCAAATGATCAGGAGCAGACAGTTCATGAAACTAAGAACATAATTTAAAACATTTATAACAAAAAAAGTATATTTTGAGTTTCAAAGTATGAGTGAAACCTGAAATTGAGTTTTTTGTAGTCAACTATCTCCTATATATTAACCAAAATTTATGAAAAAATATCTATGACAAAATAAGACAAAAGATGGGCAAGACTTCTAATAGAAGAGGGAGATAATGCATTAGGAAGCATGTATCTGTGTAGATATTAATGAACCTTGGGGTATAAGCTGGAGATCATATTAGAAAACATGGTAATATAGTACATAGTGCTCATAATTATAGTCAGAAATTTTACCACCTCTCTCAGTAATTGGTAGAATAAGTAGACAGAAAATCAGTAAAGATATAGAGACTTGAAAAACAATGAAATAACTGCATCCACATTTTAGAACATTCCACCCAACAACAGCAGAATATACATTCTTTTCAAATGTGCATGAAACATTTACCAATATAAAGTATATTTTAGGCCATAAAATATATCTCATGACATTTAAAAGGATTTCAGAATATGTACTCAAACCACAGTGGAATTAAGTTATAAATCAGTAGCAGAAAGATGCCTAGAAAGTCCTCAGATATCTGGACACTAAATATCATACTTCCAAATAACTCATATGTAGTGGATTGAACTGCAGCCTCCAAAAGCATATGCCTATCTCTTAACCCTTGGAAACTGTGAATGTGAATTTCGTTGGGAAACTGATCTTTGAAGATGTAATTAAGTTGAGGATCTCCAAATGGAATAATCCTGGATTATCCAGCTGGGCCCCAAATCCAACAAAATGTGTCTTTACAAAAGAAAGAAGACAAGAGGACGTAGACACAGAGAACATAGTAATAAGAAATTTTATTTGTTTTATTTGAAATCAAATTTTTAATGATGATGGACTCCATGTGGTTTCTAAGCTACAGCTTCTCATTATTTCTATGAAAGGCACTTAGAGGAAAAAGAATGTTTTCACTGTCACTGAAACCTTGGAATCTTCATATTAGACCAAATTAAACAAGTTACCATAGGACTTCCAACCTACAATATGCTGATGTACTCTTCAATCTTCATTGATCAAATGTAGCATATTCCAGATTTTTTTTTTTTTTTTTTACTATATAATCCTTTTTTCCCCTGAATAGTCTTGCCTGACAAATAGAGCTCATTTTGAGGAATATATATATATATATATAGGTTTATTTTTCTCTTGTTCTTTAAAGATTAATTGCTATATCACATGAATTTCAATTCATTTAGATTCTGTACACTGGGAATGGTAATGATTTACTTGTTTCATATGTTGAGTAATGTTGTGTAAAACAATGTTATTGTAATTGAAATAGAGTCTCTCTCTCTTTTTTTTTTTTTCCTTTTTTCCTGTTGGCCAGCCTGGAGTGCAGTGGTATAATCACGGCTCACTGTAGACTCAACCTCCCAGGCTCAAGCGATCCTCCCACCTCAGCCTCCTGGGTAGCTGGGACTACAGGCGTGCACCCACAGGACTGGCTAATTTTGTAAGTTTTGTAGAGACAGGGTTTTGCTGTTGCCCAGGCTGGTCTCAAATTCCTGGGCTCAAGCCTTCTGCCTGCCTCGGCCTCCCAAAGTGTTGGGATTACAAGATTGAGCCACCATGCTCGGCCTCTTCTTTTCTTATTCTTAATTTTTCTATTATTTTTCATTTCTTTTGCTTAATTTTTAAAAAAGGTTTGGTCATGTTGAAACTATCCTGAATGATATCTATTATCTATTGAAATAAACTCTTGTTCCTTTCATAAATTTCTTATCATTTAGAATAATTCTTGGTAAAGATTTCATAGATTTCAGCCATCATAGTTGGTATACTACAGAAATGACAGTGGGGAGAGGCAGGAATAAAGTTAAAGTAGTGTGGATATAGAATCAGTACATTTAGTGACTTTTTAGGAATGGTGAATAAAGGATTATTGTAATTTCTGTTTTGGTTTCCTTGGAGGTTAAGATACATTTACTTTACTGAAGATACACTTTAAGATACACTTACTTTACTGATACCTTACTGAAATAGGGAAACCGGAAGGAAGAGCAAATTTCCACAGGAAAGACAAGAAGTTTGATTTTGGATTTGTGTGGTTTTGAGGTACTTTCTTGTATGTTTGGAGAAAGTGTCTAATAGACAGGGAAGTCTGCTACTGAAACAAAGTAGAGTGAGAGGGAGGGGTAGACTTAGCTCCCCCGACCTTGTATGTATCTCTTTTTCAATATTTATTTCTAAATTAGGTTGACAATGCTGCCTATCAACTTAAGCAGGTGCCTGAAATGATTGAAACGTCCTTGTCAACAGGCAGAGTGTATTTCACATGTTAAGTTCAGTAATGATGACCACAATGTCCTCTGCTACATTGACCTCCAAAGCCTTAGAGATTTGTGGCCTAAGAATTACACCAGATAGATTTTTATCTCAGATAGCCCTTATTTTAGATAATAAACATATTTTTAATTAGTAAGTTAATAATTAATATTTATAGAGCCCTAATGTGAGCCTGGCCGTGCTATATATTATTTATGTTTACCAACTTGCATAGCTCTCACAACGATGCTATTTACTGATGAAGAGTTAAGGAACTTCTCAAGGCCCATGATGCATCCTGTTTTCAGGCATCAGGTGCTAAGGGTTTGTTCCAGCAGCCTCTGACATCTGGTTATATGAAGCTGAGTCCACGAGGTATAGCTCTCCCTGCCTCAGATTATATCTATAACTTTGGCTTGTACTTCTTCCTGGTTTGTTTCTTACTCTCTCATTTTATTTAAGCTACCATTAGTGACTTAGTAATGTTTTCAGATAATTTCTATTCTGCAAAAGTTAAATTTAATTATATTCATTAATAGTTCATCCTATTAAAGAATTGAGACTTCCAGGAAGATGGAATATACATAGCTTTCCCTATTCCTCCTGCTAAATACAATTAAAAATTTTGGATGTGTGTGTGTGTGTGTATGGAGAGAGAGAGAGAGAGAGAGAGAGAGAGAGAGGAATACTCTGAAATATGGAGAGAAGGCAGAAGGCAGATTGACTTGGGGCCTTGGGGCCAAAAGAAAAACATTAATTGCTGTGTCACATGAGTTTCAATCAATTTAGATTCCTTACTCTAGGAATGATAATGACTTACTTGTTTCATATGTTGAGTAATGCTGTTTAAAACAATGTTATTTGTATTGAAATAGAGTATCTCTCCTTTTTACTTTTCCTTGAGACAGGGCCTTGTTCTGTTGCCCAGCCTAGAGTGCCCTGGGTTTTCTTTTTTCCTCATATATACCAGACTTGGAGTTTAAGAAATCAACATGGGCTGGGCGTGGTGGCTCACACCTGTAATCCCAGCACTTTGGGAGGCCGAGGTGGGCAGATCATTAGGTCAGGAGTTCGAGAATAGCCTGACCAACATAGTGAAACCCCGTCTCTACTAAAAACACAAAAAATTAGCCAGACATGGTGGTGGGCATGTGAACCTGGGAGGTGGAGGTTGCAGTGAGCCGAGATCATGTCATTACACTCCAGCCCAGGTGATAGTGTGAGACTCTGTCTCAAGGAAAAAAAAAAAAAAAAAGAAATCAACAACACAAAAATACCAATGCATTACACGGTAAACAAAAACATTCTTAACAAAAGCATGCTTTCTGTAACTAAAGGACCAGAGAGGGTCAACCTAACAAGGCAAAACTTTTAGACAATAGCCACCATATTCCAGGTAAATAACAGAGAAGGCATTGTGGACCCAGTCACATCTATACCTGCAAAAACCATGTCAGGAGTTTAGGATTTTACCTTTTTGAGATTCTAATGAAGTACCCCAATGTCCACACTGGGATAGTGTCAGAAAAGGGCAAGGAGGGAACCAGGAGTTTTATCATCACTGAGCTCCATTTCTATTCTCAGTGTCAGTCGAGACCACATGGGAATTCTGGACTTCCAAAGCCATCTGGAAGTAATCGGGTGCTCTTTCTTCTCCTGACTGGGCTGGTGTCAGTGGAGACCTAGAGAATATTCAGGACCTTCACCACTGCCCTGTGATACCAAGGTCACCCTACCCTCCTTGCGTGTCAGTGGAGACCACGTTGGGAGTTGGAACTCCTAGAATTCTCACATTCACCCAGCAGTAATAAGGAACCTCTTCCTAAGATGCTGAATGGGGAATCTGGGTTTTTGCATCCATGTAGTAATAATGAGGCAGCATCACCTGCCCCTTTACCTGCCAGAGAAGTGTCAGAGAAAGCCAATTAAAACAGAAGATTTAAATAAGACATGGTTTCTTAACATAATTTAAAAATGAACGGGTTTTAATAAATTATTCTTAAACCAAGAACTAGATCTCAAAATGAAAGAAAATTGCAATTAATAGACACCAATGCTAAGATGACAGAGATGTTAGAGTTATTTGACAACAGTTTTAAAATGGTCATGATAAAAAGGCTTCAATGAGTAAATCTGAACACCTTTAGAATGAATGAAAAAATAGAGAACCTGAACAAGGAAAGAGAAGCTTTCAACAAAGAAATGAAAGAGAAAAAGATGAGCCACATGGAGTTTTAGAAATGAAAAATACAATAACTAAAAGAAAAAGCTTAGTGGATGGGCAGAATACAGGAGATAAAAAATAATAAAATGGAAGATAGAAATTACCTAGCCTCAACAACAGAAAAAAATGGGAAAAACAAAACAAAACAAGAGCCTCATGGGCCCATGTAATTATAACAAAAGATCTAGCATTCATGTCATCAGAGTACAGAAAGAAATGAGAAAGAGGGATGGGCTGAAAGAGTACTTGAAGAAGTAATGGTCCCAAACTTCCCAAATTTGGTAAAACACATAAACCTGAGTGAACCATAAACAGGATACACCCAAATAAATTCATGACAAGACATTTCATAATTAAACTTTCAAAAACGAAAGACACAAAGAAAATCTTGAAAGCAGCCAGAGAAAAATTATTCCTTACATATATAAGAAAATCAATGAAATGGCAGTAGGTTTCTCATCAGAAACCACGGAGACCAGAAGGAAGTGACCCACATTTTTTTTTTTTATGCGCTGAAAGATAAGAATTGTGAATCTTGAATCCTGTACTCAGTGAAAACACTCTCTTCAGGAATGAAGAGGAAATCAAGACATACTTAGATAAAAACAGGTTATCACCAGCAGATCTACTCTAAAAGAATGGTAAAGGAAGTTAGCTAAGCAGAAAGGAAGTAACATATAAAGGAACCCTGGAACATCAGGGAGGACAAAAGAACATGGTAAGCAAAAATATGTATAAATATCATAGACTTTCCTTCTCCTGAGTTTTCTAAATTATGTTTGATGGTTGAAAAAAAATTATAACACTTTCTGATGTGGTTCTAAGTGTATGTAGAGAAAATATTGAAGGCAATTATAAATGTGGAGTGTTAAAGGGATGTTCAAAGAGGTAAGGTTTCTATACTTCACTTTAAGTGATAAAATGACAAAACCAATTGACTTTCATATGTTATACAAATATGATGTAATAGCTAGAGCAACTACTAAAAAAGCTGTACAAACAAAAAGTAAAATGGTAGAGTTAAGCCCTAGCATACCAATTATTGCACTAGCTGTAAATAGTTCAAATACACCAATTAAAAAACAGATTGTTACCTTTTTTGTGATAAGAACACATAAAATCTATTCTCTTGGCAAATTTCAGTATATGATGTAATATTATGAACTACAGCCCTCATGCCAGTACATTACATCTCTAGAATTATTTATCCTATATAACTGCATTATGCTATGGTACATAGGATTGTTTCCTTGATTTCTTGTTTGGATAGATCATTATTGGCGTAAAGAAATACAAATGCTGGTATGTTGGTTTTGTATTCTGCAACCTTACTGAATTCATTTATTAATTCTAACAGATTTTTGTGGAATTTTGTATCATGTAATCTGCAACTAGGAATAATCTTACTTCTTTTCTGATATAGATGTATTTTTATATCTGTTTCCTCTCTAGATGCTCTTGCTAGAACTTTCAGTATTATGTTGAATAGAAGTGGCAAGAGTGAGGATCCTTGTCTTGTACTGGCTCTCAGAGGAAAAGCCACTTTTCCCCATTAGATGTGCTAATTTTCTTTTGTTTGACTGTAGTAATCATTTTGTTATGTATATGTATATAAAACATTGTTTTATATATCTTAAATGTTTACAATTAAAAAATTAAAATAAGGACACATGATATAAAGGAGAAAAACAAACAAAAGAAATTTAAAGCAAAACAAAAAACAAAAATTGGCATTATGGAATAAAAAATATGACCTAACTATCCCCTGTCTACAAGCAACTCAATTCAAATATAATGATATAGGCAAGTTTGAAATAAAAAAGAAAAATGTATATCATATAAATATTAATCACAGAAAAGCATAAATAGTTATACTACTATCTGATAAGGTAGACATCATAGCAAAAAAAAATTACTAGTGACAAAGAGGTACATTATAAAATGGTGTTAAAAGAAAAACTTTAGACAAATTAAATTTAACAAGTTTAATCGAGCTAAGAATGATTCGCAAATTAAACAACCCCCAGAACCAGAGTAGATTAAGAGCAACTCCAGCACTGCTGTGTGGTTAGAATTTATGGAAAGAAAAAAGAAAGTGATGTACAGAAAATAGAAATGGGATACTGAAACACCTGGATTGATTACAGCTGGGTGTTTGTCTTATTTGAACAAGGTTTGAACAGTTGGCTGTCTGTGGATGCTAAAGTATGGCTACTGTGATTGGCTGAGACTCTGCTACTTATAATAGTAGGTTGCTGTCTATTTACACACCCTGTTAGGTTACAGTTCACTGTATACATATAAACCACCAGGCCTAACTTAAAATGTGTAAGGAGTCAGCTTTAGGCAAGTTTAATTTAGCCAAGGTAAAAGAGTCACTTCACCAAGAAAACATAGCATCTTAAATGCATATGCAGACAACAACAGAGCTGAAAATATGCAGGCAAAACCTGATGGAACTGAAAGGAGAAACAGACAAATCTATAATTACAGTTGAAGACTCTAGCCCTTCTTTCTCAACAATTGATAGAACAACTAGGCTATTAGTCCTCCAGGATATAGAAAAACTCAACACCATCAACCAACTGGATCTAATCAACACTTAGAGAACATTCCTTCCGATAACAGCAAAATACACATTTTTTCCCCAAGTGTCTATAGAATTTATAACAATACAGACCATTAGGCCATGTAAAGAACCTCAACCAATTTCAAAACAATTAAATGACACAGAGTGTTTGTTCTCTGACCACAATGGAATCAAACTAGAAATCAATTAAGAGGAAGATAATACAAAAATCTGTAAACATTTAGAAACTGAACAACAACAGACTTCTGAAAATCCATGGATTAAAGAGAAAATCTCAAGGGAAATAAAAAAAGTTAAGCTTAACAAAAGTACAAATGCACTATAAAATTTGTGGGACCCAACTAAATCCATGCCAAGAGAAAATGTATAGTACCAAATACCTACATTAGAAAAGAGAAAAAAGTTCAATCAATAACCTAAACTTTTACCTCAAGAACCTAGAAAAAAGGTAAAGTTAAACCCAAAGCACACAGAAGAAAGAAAAGAATTGGTTTTGTAGGCTGATTGGGGAAAAATAATTTATACAACCTTGCTTCTGTTAAAAAAAAATATGAGTTCAAAAAACACATTGTGGCCTTCAAAATGCCAATACCATGTTAAATTATCAGAAATTAAAATTAATAAATTGAGTTGATGGTTACTGTAATGATTAAGATAATCGTTACTTATGGTGACCTTTTTTTCCAATCACAACCAAACATATCTCTGGAAATGAGTCACTAAGGATGGCGCAGCATCTTTCTCTTTTGATTAATCAAAATTATATTAAATATATTCTATTTTATATTAAAGAACAATTTAGTCATAAATTTAAGCTGGTGTTAGAGGATAGCTAAGTTGCTTCTCATATTCATTTCCTTATTTATGTAATGAAAAGCAGAAAAATATTTTTACCAGTGTTTCTCAACCTTGGCTGGAAATCAGAATCACTTAGCGAGCTTAAAAATATACTGATGCCTGTGGGTCCCATCCAGGGAGATTCTGAATTGTTCTATGGCAAAAATTCTCAAAATACAGTATTAACCTTGCAGCAGCAGCAGCACTTGGAAACTTGTTAGAAATGCAAATTCATAAGCCCCATCCCTGATCTAGCAATCTCTTGTTTTAACAACGACTTCAAGTGATTCTGAAGCAGCAGGTCTCAAGCTTTAATGTGCATGTACATCTCCCAGGGAATCTTAGGAAAACGCAGATTTTAATTTGTGGTCTGGATATTATACACTCTCACAGATGCTAATCCTGCTGGTAGCAAAAATATAATTTGAATTACAAGAGTCTCAAATGGGAATGCAGCCAAGGTGAAAACAACTAGTCTAGATAGCTCTATGGGACACTGCCAATAGCCCATGCAATCTGAACTCTCTCTGCTGGGTTTTCTGTACCTGAGGTTATAGAATCACTGAAGAGCACATACTTCTTGTTCTCTTTAAAGTGATGATCTGGTTGGACATGGTGGCTCATGCCTGCAATCCTAGCACTTTGGGAGGCTGAGGCAGGCAGATCACTTGAGGTCAGGAGTTCATCACCAGCCTGGCCAACATGGTGAAAACCTATCTCTACTGAAAATACTAAAATTAGTTGAGCGTGGCAGCACGTGCCAGTAATCCCAGCTGCTCGGGAGGCTAAGGCAGGAGAATCACTTCAACCCAAGAGATGGAGGCTGCAGTGAGCCAACATTGCACAACTGCACTCTGCACTCCAGCCTGGGTGACAGAGCAAGACTCTGTCTCAAAACAACAAGGAAACAACAAAATAAAACCTAAAGTGATGATCACTGACTAAGTGGCTCCTTGGTTGCCCAAGAATCCCATTTGTGATGGTTTTATCCCTTATTGTCTAGAACTAACGTTGAACACCCTACTTTTTAACTTCATCTTGTTTTTTTCTACCCCCATCATCAATATTTGCCTGATTCACCATCTTTCAAGATTCTCTTCATTCTCAGCTAAACATTGGCTGATGTGGGATGCACAAATTCTAGTGTATCAGAAGAGAATCAGCTTCCTCCCTTTTAAAGTAACATGGATACTTCTGTGTATGGAATTGGTGGGTTCTTGGTCTCTCTGACTTCAAGAACAAAGCCCCAGACCCTGGTGGTGAGTATTACAGTTCCTAAAAGCAGCGCCTCTGGAGTTGCTTGCTCTTCCCTGCTGCTTCCCGGTCTCACTGGTTTCAGGACTCATACTGCAGACCTTTATGGCGAATGTTACAGCTCTTAAAGGCAGTGTGGACCCAAAAAATAAGCAGCAGCAAGATTTATTGCAAAGAGCAAAAAAACAAAACTTCCACCCTGCAGAAAATAACTTGAGCAGGTGGCCACTGGTTGACTCAGGCAGCCTGCTTTTAGTCCCTTATCTGGCCCCTCCCACATACTGCTGATTGGTCCATTTTACAGAGAGCTGATTGGTCCATTTTACAGAAAGCTAATTGGTCTGTTTTACAGAGAGCTGATTGGACCATTTTGACAAGGTGCTGATTGGTGCATTTACAATCCCTGAGCTAGACACAGAGTGCTGATTGGTGCATTTACAATCCTCTAGCTAGACATAAAAGTTCTCCAAGTCCCTACTAGGTTAGCTAGACACAGAGCACTGATTGGTACCTTTACAAACCTTGAGTTAGACACAGGGTGCTGATTGGTGTATTTACAATCCCTTTGCTAGACATAAAGGTTCTCCAAGTGCCCACTAGACTCAGGAGCCCAGCTGGCTTCACCTAGTGGATCCCTCAGCAGGGCTGCAGGCAGAGCTGCCTGCCAGTCACATGCCATAGGCTCGCACTTCTCAGCCCTTGGGCGGTTGGTGGGACCCCGTGTCTGTCGGTGAGGCTTGGGCCTCGCGGGAGCCCACCGCGGGGCGGGGGGGGGGGTTGCGGGGGATGCGGGGGGGTGCGGGGGATGCGGGGGGGGTGCGGGGGATGCGGGGGGGGTGCGGGAGGTGCGGGGGGGGTGCGGGGTGCGGGGGAGGTGCGGGGTATGGGGGGGTGCGGGGGGGTGCGGGGTGCGGGGGGGGGGTTCGGACATGGCGGTCTGCCCCGCGGGGAGACTGCTGAGGCCCGGTGAGAATTCGAGCCTGGTGCATGTGGTCCAGCAGTGCTAGGGGACCCGGCACAACTTCCGCAGCTGCTGGCCCGGGTACTAGGCCCCTCACTGCCCTGGGCCGGCGCCGGCCACCGCTCCCAGTGCGGGGCCGCCGAGCCCCCACCCGCGCCCGCCGGACTGTCAGCGCCTCGCCGCGCGCAGCCCCGGTTCCCGCTCGCGCCTCTCCCTCCACACCTCCCGGCAAGCAGAGGGAGCCGGCTCTGGCCTTGGCCAGCCGGGAGAGGGGCTCCCATAGTACCGTGGCGGGCTGAAGGGCTCCTCAAGCACCGCCAGAGTGGACGCTGAGGCCGAGGGGGCGCGGAGAGCCAGGGCTGCTAGCACATTGTCGCCTCTCCCTTTTACTGTCTCCTGATGCCCTGAGACCAGTGTCTTGAGAGCATCACATCTTGTTTCATGCATTCTGACTGGGCATGCTCATCTATTCCAATGTGCCTGAGAAACACTCATGTACTGATCACGCCCTGGCCAGGCCAGATCTCTCTCTGGCGTGTCACCGAGTGGACATCTTTCCTGTGATTTCTCAAAGTCACCTGAAATTCGGTTTGCCCAGAC
The DNA here is from genome assembly GCF_043159975.1 of Macaca nemestrina. NCBI lineage: Eukaryota > Metazoa > Chordata > Mammalia > Primates > Cercopithecidae > Macaca > Macaca nemestrina. Next base: position 115,195,203 of record NC_092130.1, read on the forward strand.
TAGAACTCATCTTCCCCACCATGTCTGCTTCTCCTCCTGCATTCTCTGTTTCAGTGATAAATAACTTGGGGAGCATTTTTGATTCTCCTTCCCCCTTTTCCATCCCAAATGGGACTTATCATTAGGATCTGTGGATTCTATCACGCTTGATTCCACCTACTTTTCACCACTTTGCCTCTACTTCTCTGGTGCAGGTCTTCATCATCTCTTGCTTAAATTGCTGCTACAGTGTCCTGACTAATTTCCCTGCTTTTAGTCTGTCTGTCAATTTCTAGTCCACTTTCCATGTGGCAATGAGAGTGTTTATTCTTGCCACTTCTTGTATCTAAAACTCTTTAGTAGCTCTCCATTGCTCTCAGAATTGAGACTCCTTATTATGGCTTAAAAATCATTAATTGTCTGGTGCTTGCTCACCTTCCAAGGATCTTCTTTTCACCTTAAACTGGATGCATTTTCCATATGTACTTTCCATATCCCCTTTCTCTGTAGATTCTAAGCCTTTGAAGAGGTGATGCCTCTGCTTGGAGTGTCTTTCCATTCTCCCATTAGCCTAGTTTTTATTCTTTTTTCATTTGCTAAGATATTACCTCTGAACAGATGCCTTCCTTGACCCTGCCTCTCTCAAAGGTGAGTTTCATACCCTCTTATCCTTGGTATTAAAATTATCACACTGAACTTCAGTTCCCTCTTGTTTATCTTCCTCAATAGCCTTAAGAAGGGATCATCTTCTTCACTTCTGCCCTTAGCATCAAGCCCAATGTCTCTATTATAGTCTGTGCTAAATAGTTATTAATAAACAAAATACCCAGTTAGTGTAAGGAAAGCAACCTGCCATGGTAAATCAGTGTGAGAGAGGTTTTGAGGCAGTCATGTAACTGTTAGAAATACACAAATCACATTACAGTAGTGACTTCTCTGTTTATCACAGTGCTCAGTTTCTTATTCCAGGATATTTAGAAAAAGTATACCTAAAAGAAGTGGAGAAGTCATTAGGTTGAATGACGTATTTTCTTCTGCTGAGGTGTTATAATGTAATTTTTAAAGGGCCTTGGTTAGCAATTAAATTCTTTATATCCTTGCAGCAGTTCTTTTTTTCTAGGTTTCATTTCCTTTCAGAACCAGATGAGGATTTTTGTGTAACTGATACAATTCCATGTTCTAAGTCCTCACCTTCTCTCTGTTTCAATTTCTGGGTTGTATGTGGTAGATTGCCCAGTCTATACCTAATCAGCACTAGGTCAGAGAAGAATAAATTGCCTTCATGTTGTGGAGCTGGCAGCCTTCTCTGGTGAGTGATAAACGCATGCCATTCTAAAAGATCTGCAGACCTGTGTGAACTCTTCTTCCAGGGAGCTGTAATTACTAACTTTGATGGAAATGCCAGTTTTAAAAGATTGCAGTTCATTTCCTACATGCATATTTACCTAGGGAAATTTTGTAACATCAAGCGAAGTTTACTAAATGAGCAGCAAATGAATAAGTGTACGGGTTGATGACAAACAGTCCAGTCCAGCATCTCCAGGGCCTTTGCCAATGTTTCTCTGGAATTTTGGACCCTCAAGGCCATCTGAGTTTTACCATGTTCTCCTGATTTCTGTTGTATGGGGTCATCCTCTTTAGCATTTTGCAGACCATAATTTTAATGCTGTCTCCCAGGTGGAGGGTTAATGATCCCTTTATAGACCACATTCTAGCACAAATTAATGTCACTGTTTCTCCTGTAGGAGGAGCCTGGCACACTGAATACCAGTGGAGTCTCGCTCTCTAGGCTTATCTTGGGAGCTAGGTATGCTTATTCTTGTTTCTGTCCCTTTCCTTATGCACTGCCACAAAGGAATTGCTCTAGAATCCATTTCTTCTTCCTCATCTCCTCCGTTTCTTTAAATCTTATTTTGTGAAGTTCAAGTTTCATTTCCTGCAATCAGGGAATACATCGTGATCTCTAGGTGCTTTGTCATTCTCAATACTGTGTGCCATTCTTTCGAATTATTTCATGTTCCTTTGGAGCAGAGGTTGTATCTTTTACTTTATATGGAAAAGTATGGCTTCGTGCAGCTTATAACTCAGACTGAGGCCATTTAAATGCTGTGTTTCATTTGAAATGACACATGGAACTGTTGTTACCAGATTTCTCACTGTCTTATCTGAAAACCAGATTAGCGCAGGGAAGGCTTGGAGCTTTTCAAACCTTCTCATATTTTCTCTGGCTTTCAGAATTACTATATAGGGCCTTTTCTTTGGTGGGGATTATACCTCACTGGCTCTCATGTAACCAATTTTCCTCTCACTCATTATGGGACTGTGAAAGAAAGAATTACAGGGTGGAATTATAGGATTAATGTTAAAAGGAATTAATTAGCTTCTTTGTTCCTTTAATTTCCAGTTACAAGAAAAGAATTAGATCAATTACATTTCTATGAGCTTGATCTCACTTATACCATCAGCACCTAGTACCAGTACCTGGTATGTGAAAACAGCTTTCAATAAATACATATGTAATAGATTTATCATACTAGGAAAGATGGCTATAAAAAAAAATAGTAACCTCTTACTAAAATGAAGAGAACATCAACATCCTCTTTGCTAGATGGCCTCTTTCTACATTTTGTATTCTCTTGAGTATTCTGGAATCAGTAAAAATGGTGTTTTCAAATAATCTTATCAGAAATTCAACTGCATCTTTGCTTGGTAATCTGAAGTTTTTGGAAAGAACATATTTCAATAATAAAGAATTACATAGAAATTTTTACATGGTAAATATTAAAATAAAATATGACATTTTAAATTTAAGTCCAGAGTTACTGTTTCAGAGCTGAATACAGACATCTGAATGATATGCAGAGATTTCATTGAGAAAATCTCTACTTTTCATTCCTATTGGCTTTACTATGTCATGGAGAGCTCAAAATATCATCACTGAGTTAGTTTTCTAGCTGACTTCCTCCTGGTGGTGTTTTACATGTTAGTGACATTGATTTCTGGACTTTTATTTTTCCCATAGGTCTTACCTCATTTATTGGAAATGGAATTGATTAAAACAGCAAAATAAAACAATAGAGATAAAGATGAAAAATGTGGTATAATTTTTAAAAATTACCATACTAGGTATATAGTCATAATTATGAAAAATTATTCTCATCTGAATGATGAAAACTGCTCAGCTTTTATGCTTTAGAAGATATCATTACTAGTACCTAATTTATTGGATTTGAACATTCAAGAGCAAAGAGATGATACACCAATGAGTTCCCTTGTCTCCTACTTTCTAGTTTATGTAATTGTAATTGAGTATCCTAGATTATCGGTTGCTTTTTGGGGGTATGTTTTGTGATGATAATGATAAAAAGAAGCAGTTCAGTCATGACATTTGCAGTTATCTTTCTTGCAGTAACCTTCTAGAAATGACTCTTCATCTTTCTATCTCTAAATTGGCTTATATTTTCCCTGTCTTGGTTAATGGTGTACTCTTTCTTCCAGTTGTGAAAGTAGAAAGTCAGCTTACTCTTTTTTCTTCTGTCTCCCTCTGAACCACTGACTCATGGCAATTTCCCTTTAGCATGTGTTCCGTATCTGGACCTTCATGTTCAGTCTCATTGTCTCTCCCCTGGTTCAAGTTCTCAGATAATAACCTTTTGCCTTCAGTCTTCCCAAGCCTTTAGTCTTCCCCATTTCAATTCATCCCCTGTACTATCATAAGACAATTATTGATTTTGCTCTTTTCGTTTCCCCTTCCAGCTTTATTAAGATATAAATGACAAAAATTCTATATATTGATGGTATAAATGTGATGTTGTGATACATGTATACATTGTGAAATGATTAAATCAAGCAAATCAATATATTCATCATCTTACATATGTATAACTTTTTGGTGGTAAGAACATTTGAGGTCTACTCTTTTAGCAGTTTTTAAGTGTCCAATACATTTTATTAATTGCCGTCACCATGGTGTACAATAGATCCCTAGTTCTGGAGATTTTGCTATTTTCTTGCTCAAAAATTGTTAGTAGCTATTACCTACAAAAATATAACCAAATTTGACTTTTAAGAATGTTTACAGCAGTATTGTTTATAATGGCAAAACATTAGTATCAACACAGATGTCCGACTATAGGAAAACAGTTAGATAAAATGTAATTAAATCCTTATGATAAAATGTGACCATTAAAGTTGCTGTTTTTGAAGAATTTTTAATGTGTGACAATGTGGAATGTAGCAGAGCCTAATACCATATAAATTCAAAATACAAGAAACATTTATGTTGTTGTTTTTTGTTTTCATGAGACAGAGTCTTGCTCTGTTGCCTAGGATGGAGTGCAGTGGTGTGATTTCGGCTCACTGCAAGCTCTGCCTCCCAGGTTCAAGAGATTCTCCTGCCTCAGCCTCCCAAGTAGCTGGGACTACAGACATGTGCCACCACGCCCAGCTAATTTTTTTTTTTTTTTTTTTTTTTTTTAGTAGAGATGGGTTTCACCATGGTGGCCAGGCTGGCTCGAACTCCTGACTTCAGGTGATCCGCCCGCCTTGGCCTCCCAAAGTGTTGGAATTACAGGCATGAGCCACTGTGCCCGGCCAAGAAATATTTATGTATATATAAATGTTAGCAGTGGTTATTTCTGAGTGACTCAATAACAGGAGATTTTTCTTTTTGCCTACACTTTTCAATTTTTCTACAATGCATTGTTTTAATAATCAGAAAAATTTGCTCTAATGATTGGGATATGTAAGAGAGCTTATAAGTTAGTTTAGTTTAGTTGTTCTTAATATATTTTTGGATCATGGGCATCTTTGAGGACCTGACAAATGACGTGAAATTTCTCTCAGAAAAATGAACATCTGCCCATAAACACAAAATGTGCAATAGAACTTCAGCAGGATTTTGGGCCTCAGATCAAGAGCTTTTTGATAGTAAGCACAATGCTCTCATTTAAGAGATGATGGAGGATCTGCCTGTTTTCCTACAGGAAGCTGGGAGCAGAGGCAAAACTAGCTCTTAGTACTTTAAGCTTTTGCCTTGAAACTAGGCTGTCCAGTAGACTTGAGATCACTTTGCAATGCCCTTTATTATGTGCTACTGAGGTACGTTCTGTAGTTTGCTAAGCCTGTGAGTTACCCGTCCACACCTGAAGAGGTTCCACCCTATGGTGGTTACTACTGTTACTCTTTGTAGTAGTGCCAAAGCTTTTCCTTTCTGTAAAGATAAGCTTTTACTGGAGAGACCTAGGGGAGTGGCTTCTAAGTCAGTGGTGGGTCCTAGAAGTAAGCAAATATAATGTGTTTCTCACATTACTGAATTTTGTATCTATTACTTTCTTAAACATTTCCTCTCAGATTTGATGATTTGGTGTAAAGAGGCATGATAAAGACTTTTTTATCTTGAGAATGTTTGTTTTCTTCCATTATCTGGCAGTTTTCCTTATATGACCTTGACTATGATGGTAACCGGAATGAGGCATCTGTCTGCTCTAGAATTTTTCATTGTGCTTGGTGCTGTAGCAGTTCTCTACCTTGTGCCTGCACAGCCTTCATGATTAGGGTTTGGAAAGGTCTCCTTTCCTCTGGTTTTAGGTGATTTTGTTATTTCATAGCCTTAAGTTAGCTAGTAAGTGAGGGAAAAGTCCCACTACCAACACCCTAGAGCCAGCCTTTGACTGGGAATGAATGTGGAAGAGTGCCCTTTCTTTGTCAGAAAGTCCTACAGGGCCTTGATGAATCTTGCCACAGACAGCAGATTTTACAAATAAAGGAGAAGTGTTTTCTTCGGTGCAATAAAGATGGCAAACACAGATCTAGAAACAGCTGTCTGATTTTTTTTTGCAAGTTGTCAAGCCCTCTACAATCTAATCTCTGTGGAGGGCCCTGTATCAAAACAGAGGATTGAATCCCTCGATTGAGCAGAGGAATTGTGGGAAAGGTAAGGAAATGAACTTTTTTGATGCCTCCAAGTACCAGCACTGGCCAAGGTGCTTTCACAGATGTAATATTTAATCCTAGGAGAACCCTGTGAAGTAGGTGGTGGTGTTCTTATTTTTATAGGTGAGGAAATGGAAGCCCAAAGCATATTTTGTTCAAGTATACCGTTAGAGACAAAACTGAGTATGTCTGCTTCCAGTCAAGCTCTGTCTCATCTATAACAAATAGGTTGTATGACAGCACATGGTTTTGAAGTGCTCTAATTACCTTTTATATGTATGTGTTTCAAATATTTTTATTTATATACTATGATCTCATTAATAAAATTAGAAAATACAGAAAGATATAAGCACACACACAACCCTCACATGAAACAGTTCTACTCCAACCACAGTCGCTTGTAGACCCTGATAGATAATAACTGGCCCTGATGAAGATTTCCTCTCCTGTCTCTTCTCTTTGCTTATATGCTGTTGTATTTTTTCCAATCCTTTCCCCCCAACTATATTTCCAATGTAACGGAAACACACAGACAGTTTTAAATCCTTATTATATATATATTTGCGATAACTTTTTGCATAGCGCTTCATTCTGCGCACAGTTTAGTGCTCTCCCACTGTCATCTTCATAAGATCTGCCTGTTGAGAGGAAAGCACAAAGAGCGCCATAGTTCCTGAGCAACCTGGGCAGAAACACATGGGTTTGGGATAATACACGTGTACTTTTCTTCACTCCTCTACATCTGCTTAAGATGAAAATGATTGGGACATTATCATTTGGTCCGTAGCACAGGAGAACATAGTTAAGTCATTTGGCTGAGCCTGGAATGCCAGAGAAAATGTGTCTACTGACATTCTATTTCCACCTCGCTGATAGCCCTAAGAAAACAGAAAAATGGGTATAACTCAGATGTGTTCCCTTGCTCTCTTAGAAATAAACTCTTAAAGCTTATTGACTAGATTGTATATCCACCTAGATTTGGGCCAGAGTGAAGACTAATGCCTACGGTATGTACACCCATGTTTGGGTGCTGTCAGAGCTCAGGAAACAGAAGCCTGGAGATTGCCTCGTCTCCTGCCCCTTCCAGATTATTGGCAATCTTCCTCTCAGGCACACTCTGCTCAAGAGTGAAGCAGCAGCAGCCTGGAGAAGCTGCCAATGATAATAGGATGCCAAGAAAGAAAATTGAGCAAATTAGAAAGATGCCCACCAGCACTTATCTATTTGGAACCCAATCTTTTCTTTCTCTACAAAACTTTTAGATTGCCAGACTCTTGAACTTCAAGGTTTCCTTCTTTATAAAAATTCTATTAAAAAAGTACTGTCATTCCACTATGTATGTCTCTCTAGAGCCTGCTTTCATGGGGCTTTCCAATATCCTGCTGTGGGGAAGCAAACTGTTTGCACTTCTTGCAGGAGATTTCTCTAATCAGTTTCCCTCTCTCTCTTTCTCCCTCACATTTACTGATGATAAGATTGTGTTCAGGGTAGAAATTTGGCCTCCTGTTTGAGTGACAACAGCAGACCCAGCCCTTGTAAATGTCTGCCCCTTCTTCCTGCTGCATCTGGCTTCCTGCCTTCTGCCAGGTCTCAGCAAGCCCTGTGAGGCAAAGCACCTTCTTCCTTTTACCGTGGACAGCTGCTTCTCCCAAGCTGTCTGCCATCTCAGGAGGGACCAACACTCTTTGCAGTTTTGTAGCTTCTGTCCTGTTCTTGTGAACAGGTAATGTTCACTAATGTAAATGGAGCTTTATGTCTTTATTGACTTTGTAGTGAATACAATTGTCAGAGAGGCTGCTTCAAAGACGCACCTTGCTCTCCTCTGCCCTGCCTCAGGGCTCAGCTTGGGAGGAGGTGCACATCTCAGAGCAAGTACAGCATTTTTTTGGAGGAGCAGGGTGTTAATGGCAGGTGACACTTGGCCCCTTTTGTGTGCCTGAGCTGTTTTGCCACGTACAGAGTGAGAGTGGAGCAGAAAAGGTTTTTTTCTAGTCTAGGGTCCCACCAGCTAAGGCCTTGTGATTGAGCCATCTATAATCCCAAGGTGGACCTTGAGGCAACCATGAATCATTCTCTGCTCTGCCACTGTGTCAGGTAAGGCTTGGAATTAAGGTTCCAAGAGAGGTAAAAGGTAAAACCAAGAGCGCATCAAATGGCCTGACCACAAATTTCCCTCCCCATTGTGCTCTTGTGGGTGGGATCTCCCAGCCAAATGACCTTCCCTATCTTAGGGACCAGGCCCAGTATCTGTTTATCCCTGAGGAGTGGATTTTGCTTCCCTGACAGCCTGTGGAATTATTCAGACAAGCCAGTCACATCCTCTTGTGGGGACCAGGGCCACCTCACCCTTTTGTTACTTCAAAACCAGCCTCACACAGGCCCTGCCTGTCACCTTTCCTGAGTGTGCCCCTGTGTGGCCTGTGAGGGGTGCATTGTCCTCCCCTGGGCGGTGAGTAGATATGACTAGTGAACTGCTATTAATCTCCTCTGTTTAGGTTGAATGTCATGTGGTTGGCCATCCCCATATCTCTAGGTTGGGAGGGAATTCCTCCCTTACCAATGGGGTAAAGAAGAGGCCATCAAGACACACTGCATTCAGCTTTTCTACCCTCCTAGCATGTGTAACTGTATTTCCACTTTTCAACCACTTGCGCTCTCTCGTAACACACTGCAAAGAGAAGAAAACATGCCTGTAATTTTCATCATGATGTCCTTGGTGTCCAGCACAGTGTTCCTTGGCACTTGATAAATATCTGTTGGACAAATGAATGAGTGAATTCCAAGGGTCCTTTCTGAGTAAAGATTCCACTGAATAGTTTCTCCTCTTACTTGCAAAATGTTGTCACTCCGTAATCAGGGATGGAATGAGGGCGGTGAGCAGGGTGTGCACTTCCCCTCTAACTTCTCCAGGTTTTTCCAACCTCAGAGGTGTCCCAAGCAAGCCAAAGAGAATAATGGATCCTTAAGATGTATCCCACATCCCCAGTTCAGTGCCATCTCAGTGTTAGATTGATGCACTTTTCTTGAGATAAACATTGACAGATGTCACTGAATTTGGCAACCAACTGTACTTCACATTTTCTGAGACATTCTAGTTCATTTACCCAGTAAATGTGAAAGGACTTCAGTGCCTCCCTCTTTTTTTCTCCGGGCTGTCTTCTCCAATTCTGATTTGTTCACGGAGATGGCTGTTACCAGCAACAATGAGAGCGTGGGGCCTGGGGAGGCAGGGAGCTTTCATTCTAGTGTTTTTGTGATTGCTTTGGCTATAGCTACGCCAAGGTACCATCCTATTCTGTTTGTATTGCAGTCAAATTAATCAACAGGCATATTTTTCTCAGCCATGAAGGTGGAATTGTGTCAGGAAAAATTTGGCCTACATGAGATTTAGGAAACTATCTTTTATTTCCCTTTATTTTCATGAAAGTTTGAGCTTTAGGAGAATGTGAGCATTTTTCAGATCATTGGGTCTTATAGTTTCAGGCTTCATATTTTGTGCATTCCCACTTCTAAAGCTTTGTTTTCATATATTTGCCCATTCCTCCAATCTAAGTCTCGCCATTTAAAAAGTTAAGTTCACATCTGGTTTGTGGGGAATTGTTCCCTCAATTTACCTTCTTGTTTACTTTTCAGAAATCCTTAATTTTATTTTTAGTTTATTATTTTTTCACATGTAGTATCGCTGGTATTAATTTTAATCATTTTTGCTTCTCAAAGCCAAGCACTTTGAGGAATTTTCTTTTCTTTTCAGGGTGCCTTGTACAGTGCTCTGCTCATAATAGGTGTTTATTTTTTTCATAATAGGTTTTCATTGCTTGATTTTTTGATAGCAGGAACCAGGTAGGTATGCCTCTCTAAGGGTGAGTATTGTTCATAGGAGACAAAATAACAAAACTGGTGTCAGTTTGTTTGAGGTTACATTAAATGGGTTCACAAGGCCTCCTGAGCTCTGTGTATTGAAGTAACAGAAACATGAAGAATTTTATTGCAAGAGCAATTAGGCAACTTCCCAGATGTTGCTAAACTCTGCTTTAACTGTTGTGTAGAGCTAGTGTTAACTGTATCTCCCACTGCTACTGGAGAGGATGATTCTAGAGATGTTACTAATTGTCACTTGCTCTTTGCCTAGATTTCTCTTCTGCTCCTTGTGGCATCACCCAGCAGCTAGACGGACAATGGATTAGAATTTACATGGAGGCTGTGGTCACTGTTGTCTCAGGTGATAAGGAACAAAGAAAAAGAGGTGCAGAAAGAATAAATCAAATCATTATTTTAAAATGTCTTAGTTTCCAACCAGACAGTGGAATTTAAGGGAGATTCCCTGCTGGTTACCCTAAGACATCTGCTTTGGAGCCCTTAGCAGAACTCTCTCTGTGGGATGATTGGTCCTAAGCCTCATTAACAGAGGCTTTGTGGCTCCATTGGAGGTTGGTGTAGCACAGGTGGGCGTTAGCACAGAGGTTTATAGGACCAAACCCACTTCAGCAAGGAGCGCTAATTGGCTCCCCAGGGAAGTCCCATGAGAAGCTGTCAATCGTGAAGACTGAGTTTTTGTTTATAATACGTAGTGATTTCTCCTCTGCTGCTCTTTTTCCTCCACTATCCAAACTGCCTCTCCTTCTTGCACAAACAGATGGTGGTTCCCAAAGTACAGATAATTAGAAAGTTGAGGCACACCTTTCTTTGATTCCAACTGCATTTTTCTCCACTCTCTATTCTCCCTAACCCTTCCCCTATTTTACCTTAGTGTGAAACAATACCCTGTCATATGGGAGGAACTCTCGCTGAGGTTGTGCTGACAAAGCTAGAAAGTTGTGTTGAAAAATAAATGTCCATCATCAGTGCATTTTATGAAGTGATTTCTAGTTTCCGTAATGTGACTTCAATTATGCTGAAAATGGAGATCTCAGTCTCATCACACACTTTTGTTAAATCATTGTATTTTAAGGTTAAGTCACAGGGCAGGAAACTCCTTCTCTGTCTGCAGGATATTGGGTGTAAAATAAAGAGAGACTTTCTCTGTCCTGGGAATGTTCTGCTAAGAAGACAGTGATGATAATAGTTACCATTGAATAAGCACTGACATGTGAGGAACTACCAGGATCCCTGCTATACAGGAAGAAGCCCAGGCTTGGAAGTACACTTGTCTAAGGTCCCAGAACAAATGTGTCAGGATTTGAACTTAGGTTTGCCTGATTCCAAAAGTCTCTGTTCTTAAAGGTTGTGTTTTGCTGACGTTTTGATTTATGTTTGCCCAAGGTCTTTTGGTTCAACTTACCAAAATAATTTAAATTAGTTATCAGACCAGGCATTCTTTCCAGTGCTTGAGGGATGGGAGCAACTCAGGTGTCGTTGACTAGCCATTCTACAATGGTGTTATTTCATGAGGTCAATTTCTGGGCCATAAATCAGTCACAGTTATTGCCAAATCCAGGTGATAGTAGGCTTTGTGGGTGATGAGGGTAGATTAGAAGGACTTTAGCTTGTTTATAATCTCCCCTGTAATTTCTTACACTGAGGTAGAAGGTTGGTGAAGAGACTAGAAAGACTTGGGGGTAAGTTCCCAAGTATTACACAGACTGAACTTTGGTTCTGTCAACTGCCTGGTAATGGGACGTGATTAGTGCCAAGAGGTCATGGGGGGATTTCACTTCCTCTGGTCAATATGATGTAGGATACAGGGTTGGGGGGAGTTCAGGGAAATAACAAACTGTAGAAACATCATTTTTATCTGTTTCATGCACACTTGTGGCCCAGGAAATTGGTAATTTCTTTGTTCTGATCATACTTAATTGAAGAGACTTTTTTTTTGACCAGTACTTACAGGAGAATTTAAGCCCGATCAATGCAAATTGATTTTTTAAAAAATCATTAAAATTTAAACCTTGGGCATTATCTTTAAGTTGTAAGTGCTAAACTCAGCCCACCTCCTTCTTTCATTATGAGCAAAAGTAATCAGAGGCCATCAGTGCTAATTAATTCAGATAAGTTAAAAACATACATATTCTTATTTTAAATGAAAGAAATTTTAGTGTTGTGATCGTTTTTATATTATTTTAATTTAAAGTTAAATGGAATAGAAAGGCACCAATTTAATTACATGTTGAAACGCCTCTAAAGCCTTCTCAGAAGTATTTCCTTTAGTTGTAGATTATAAAAAGAGATGTAGGGGGAAGATACAAGGGAGAAGGAGAATCAGTTCAAATTGTTTTGGGGTCTGATTTGGAGTAGGAAAATTGATTCTGAAAATCTAAGTTTGGAAGATTAACTAAAGCAACTCTTCTCACACATAACCTGGTCAGTGATTACCATCCAAACATTCACAGTTGTTTCTAATTTGATCAATAAATGGTGTGGAAAAATGCACATATAATCTAAACCATATTTTAGCTGTAATTTTTGTCTTCTCCTATTGTATCCTATGTTCAATAAAATAAATATCTCTAGCAAGGAATTCAATATAATAATGTTTCCAGTCTTCCTTCATTTTTATGTCTTCCCATAGGGTAGACAAAATTCCAGTAAACAATAAAATGATCAAAATATGAGGCAAATAAGGAGAATGAGAGACAGTCTCTATAAACAGGATGGCCATCCTCTGACTCACAGGCTGTCTTGTAAGGTTGGCAATGACTTTGAAATTTTATCAAGTCTATCTCTTTTCCTTTTGGCAAGACTATTCTTATGCCTTTCCTAGTAGATGTTAATCTATCCTGTTTTTTAATGAACCTTCTAGTACAGAAGACACATGGTCCCTTAGGAACTCATTGTGAAGTTAGAGGGTTTTCAGAGAAGGATTCTGTTGTTTATTTTTATTGTTCATCTTCTCCACAGGGATGATCAACTTTATATAAACAGTGCTGCATCCATGTAAAGTCATTTTGCATGGCACTTGAGCAGATTGACAGATATTTAGAGAACATGACCACCTTAGGGAACAATTAGTTCAGTCCCTTCATTGTGACTGGTTTGTCTTCTCTCTTCCAAATTGATATCACAAAGTTTTTTAAATTATAAATTCATGTTGTGTTGTTGACTTATATTCACTTTAGACCTTCATATTTTTTGCCTACTCTTTGCATTGCTAGTATTCCCCTGCTCTGTGCTAAAATATGCTGGTTCTGTCAGTCAATATCCAAAATATGTGATTTTTTAAAAAATAAAAAGTGTGACAGGGTCTATGATGTGTAAGACATAGGATTAGCCTGGATATGACTCAGCATCCTAGGCTCCAACCATGGTTCTGTCACAGCTACTGGTATGACTTTGGGTAGGTAATTTTCTGAGCTCAGAGGCCTCTGAATCTCAGTTTATCACTATCAGATATGTGGCCAGATTCAGAGGAGCTTTTTTCAATGGGTTTTCCATGAGATGTTAACAGATATAACATGAAAAAGGGTCCCATTTAAAAATAGGTGGTGGTGGTTGGGAGGGGATGGGGAGGCAAAGATTAAATGAACCTAAACAGATTGCTGAAGCATGTGAGTCTTTCACATGTTTTGGCTTAAAAAAAGAAAATACATTGTAAATCTTCAGATCTTTAACAGGCGTTTCCTGAAAGTATCCAACTATAGTTCCTTTTTTTTTCTATTTTTAATGCTTTAATGCCACTAACTCTTGACCAGGCTCATCTGCAAAGCAGAAGTAGCCACTCTTTCCTTGGTGCCCATCCCAGAAATACAGTAAAACACCCAGGAGAGCATCCAGGGCTCCTGACTATGGATGAGTTTATGCGTTCCACACGTACCTTTCTGCATCGTGAACTCTTTGAGGGCAGGAGCCTTTCCTTATTAGCCTTGTGTAAAGAGGGTCTAGTCCTGTGCTTATACCTAGAAGAGGTGTTGAATGAGTCAAACTGTCCATAAGTGGAAGGCACTGCCTTGAAAGTTTTGAGCTTCCTGTCACAGAAAATATTATAGAGTGAATTTTTTAAATGAGTGAAAATTGTAGTCAAGATGATATCTATGATCAGGAATCTGTGAGTTAAGGTTATAAAGCTAACATAAGAACAAAATTACTCATAGATAACCACAGGTAGGTTAAAGAAGGGCAGAGTACAGCTTTGCAGGTGGTTCTTATTGGCTTCTTTCCTTGGTCTGGATAAATTTGCCTATTACCTTGATTCTGTCTGATAATGTGAAATTATTAATTGGAGAAGTTTGTCCAGATTACCAATATATGAGGAATGGACAGAATGCCATGAAATTTTCTTCATCATTCACCTTGTACAATGTCATTGTGTACTAATGAATTCAATTCATTAAATTGATGATGGGTTTGTTTTCCTACTTTGCTGTTCCATTACCTGTTGTATTCCTTATAAGCTTCTGGAAAGCATAAAATATGTCTTATATGCATTTATTTCTCCATTGATACCTAGTGTTTTGTGATTATAGGAAGAACTCAATAAATATTTGTTGAAAAATAAAAAGATGACTATAGTGGCTCAGACATTTTTTCGAATTTAGCATCTGAACATAGAGAGAGTAAATATGATGAGCTTATATGTAGCAGAAGTTAAAGTTTTGAAAGTAGGGGGAAAAAACCCTATCGTTACTTCCGAAGAATAGCCATTGTTAAGACTTCAGATTATTTCTCTCTAGACATATTTTCTGCAAAGAGAATTTTTATGTATAGTTGTAATCATATTGTATATATAATTTTGTGTCCTGATTTTTTTCATTTGAAACTGTGTTATACAAAGTATTTATAATAATTATATTTGCTCTTTTGTATATAGGAAATATTTTTACAATAAAATTTTTAAAATCATAACAGTCTTAAGTAATATGGTTTTCACAAACAGAATTTTTAATTGTTCCTACATGGTTTCCTTAAACATTTGTTATTTTATTATTACGTTTCTTACGAGGTTTTGCCTTCATTATTTATTTATTGATATACAAGAGCTGGAGTAAACATTTTTAGACATGAATATTTTTATGTTTTTCCTTTTGAATATTTTCAAAGCATCAAACACTTATTGGCAAACTGCTTTTCAAAAGTATGTGCCAATATTTGCTATTTCAGACAATGTATGAACATTCCAAATTCATTGCAAGTTCACCAGCAAAGAACATTTTTTTTTTTACTTTTTAAAATATTGATTGATTTTAATGGGAAAATGCTTTATTATTTTGTTTAATTTCTGAGGGTATTTTTTGCCCTTGTTACTGAGGTCAAATCTTTTCTCATACTTGTCATTTTTGTTCTTTTGTGAATTGTCCATTGATGTCTTTCCATTTATTTTTCTTATTGAATTGTATGAATGCTTCATTCCATAAAACATGCTATTTCCTGCAGGGGCTCTGTATTCACACACCACTGCATTGCTGATGCCCAAGGGTAGTATATGAAACAGGGTAAAATCACCATCAGCAGGCAGCTGAAGCAGGTTGTTCTGTGGACTGTTTTGCAATGCAATAATCAGGAGGGAGCTGAGTTACTAAACAGTCCCCTCTTTCTGTTATTTCAGTATTGCAAAAGCAAGGCCTGGTGAGTGAGGTATGTGTGGCAGGCTTCATTCTTCCCTTTGTCTCGACTATTATTAGATAGGTCCAGAAATTGCTGCTGCGTTGGGGCTGTGGGCACATTTGGTTTATGTTGTTTTCTGAGATATTAAGTGTCGCAATGACTCGCTATGGTTTGCTCTTCACTTGAGCAAATTGCCAACAGCTTGTTTGTGACTCCTTAAGAATAATGAGAATCAACCTCATTTTAGGAGAGGTGACAGATTGTGTCTGTACTTGGCATCCTTCTGCAGACATCCTTCTGCAGCTGGGATTGCTTGAGACACTTCACAGAGTTGAGGATTCATATTGACAAAGAAATGTCCATTTTGTCTGAGGAGCTGGTGAATCTGTCAGTATCTGCTGGCACAAGTGCTTTCTCTAACTTGACTTCACCCCTCAAATCCCTGGGATGTGACAAAAGTCAATATAAGATCTCTGCAGTCTATTTCAGTCCTCTGTCATTTTATCAGATAACTAAATGCTAAATGTCTTCAGATACATCATAAGCTAAGGGCTCCTTTGAAAACAGGACAGACACTTTGCAAACTACATCAAAGCATGCAGATATATATTTTTTTAATTCTTTCTTTTTGTCTTGCGTGAAATACTTGAAAATACTTCAGGTATTACTGGTGTGACAAAAATTGTCCTACAGCAAAGAAAATAAGAGCTCTTTTACCTTAATAGCAAAAGTTTTGTGTAGAACAGTTAGGAATATGTAGAAATGATTTGAGGATAGAAGAGGTTTTTCCAAATATGATTTTGTTGTGTTTTATTAATTTCTTTCTTTCTTAGACTCTATAATGCCTTCTTATTACATGCAGAAGTAAATCTTAATTCTTTTTGGCCATCTTTTCTGTGTGAATTTTATTTTTTTAAAAAATAGCTTTATGGAGATATTCTTGACATATACAAATTGTATATATTTGAAGTGTACAACTTGATGTTTTATTCTATGTATTTATTGTGAAATGATTACATTCCAGCTAATTAACATATCTATCACTTCTACATAGTTACCGTGTGGGTGTGTATGTATATGTGTGTATAGATGTATGTGTGTAAAATTCAATATGAATTTTGGATTATATAATATTGTTAAATACTTAAAAAATCAACTTTCTTATTTCTACCTCAGTATGTTTGCACATACATTCTCCCCAAGAAGCAAACCCATTCTTGTTTTTCAGTGGGCGCTTTACTTCTTTTGACATTTGCCTCCTCAATTTTCTTCTTCAGTTCTGTCTCCTCCACATTATGTCAGCTCACATATTCAAAACATATTGCCTTACAGATCCTCTTGGGTATGTCTATGTATTATTTCCTTAAGGTAAAACTAATTTTACATTCTTTATGTTTTCCAGTGTGTTGACTAGAAATTTTTGTGTGCACTGTGTATCTAACAAATGCAGTTGTTTGATTCTCTTTCATTCTAAAACATTCATGAGATTCAGATTGTGATAATATTACCAGGTAATTGAAGGACACATGAGTTTAGGGTTATTGATTTCATATTTTAAACAAAATCACAAATTAAGCATTTATAAAATAAAATAGATTGTGATTATATTTTTTGTTTGTCCCTTAATCTTTAAGCTGTTTCACAAAATTTTCTTTTAAAGATATTTTCAAATCTCTGATAAGGCCATGCTTAAAAATACTTAAACCCATTATAAAGTAGTGGTACTGATGGTGATGTTTGAAGAAATATCTTTGAGAGTGGGAATTATGTGATTTTGGAACTCTGCATGTAGACCAAGTTCTGGCAACAGTTTGGAATAGAGAGGACAACTTTGGCCAGCTGGAGCAACAGCAAAATCTGATGGTGATAACTCTCAAGAGAGTCCATGTAAGGCTTAGTAAAGATGCATGGAGGAACTATGCATCTGATTTTTATTCACTAAAATTAAATTCTGAGATTCCCAATGCAATACTGAAATTGTGAGCTCGCTCTTTGACAATAAATGTGTCCAGGGAGGTGATGAGCTTGTTAAACATCAAGATTATAATTCAAATGACACCATCAAGTTGAAGAAATGTAAAAATACATACAGACGCAATGCTTGAGGAATAATTTGCCAGCGTTACATTGGAAAATATGTTGCATAGTGTTTTCTTAAGCTTAGTGTTTTCCTTTGTTGTTGTTGTTGTTTTGGAGATAGGGTCTCACTATATTTGCCAGGCTGGTCTCAAACTCCTGGGGCTAAGTGATCTTCCCGCCTTGGATTAAAGGTGTGAGCCACTGCACCTGGCCATGCTTACTTTTGAGTAGTTGTTGACAATGATGATGTTGATAAAGAACAATTAAGTATGAATTTGAGTTATTTACTTCTTATAACAATATATTATGTTATAATTATGTTGATTTATAAATGAGAAAATTGAGGCTCATAGAGAAGATGTGAGTTGCCCTAGGTTATATAACTAGTAAGCTGCAGTTACGATTTGAACACACTTCTCACTGAGTCCAAAGACCAATATTTTGAGATACTGAAAAGTTTTTTAGGATATAGAAAACGAGTCATGAATAGTTACTATGACATATAAAAGAGGGATTCCTTGTGTATTCTGAGAAGTTCCAGTGAGTTAGTGTTGGTCAAGTCACCTCTTGGTGTAATGTTAACATTTCTAGTTAAACCCTGAACTCTGCAGCCATCAAGAGATTATACCCCAAGAACAAAGGGATCATAGCGATGTCTGTCCTTTGACAAACATCAGTGTCTTCACTTTGACAATGGTACTCATCTTATCTTTTGTGCCTCATCCCTATCTTTTTCTAATCTCGGCTGAATTGGTTGAACAATGATCGTCATTTTCACCCCTTGATATGAAGAGATGACCACTAAACTCAAAGAAAGGAGAAAGTGTGAATATGACACTTCTGAGCCGGGGAAGCAAAGTGTAAACTGAGGCAGCAGTATTCTTCTTTAGGAAGTATTTAAGCCATGATGCTACTTTTCAGTATATTTGCTATGAGAATGAGGTACTTACTAATGAACACTCTCATTGTATATTAATACCTGTACTAATTGAGTGTTTATTATATGCCAGGTACAGCACTTAGGGCTAACTGCATGCTTTCTCATTTTATTTTTTACAATGACCTTATGATGTATATACCATTAATATTCTCATGCCATAGATTAGCAACCTGAGGCATAGAAAGGGTAAATCACTTTCTAAGATTACACATTTTATTACTGCCTTAATCAAATGATGTGTAAGTATCATGATGACATAGTCTATGCTATTAACAAGTCTCTTCTGCTTTTTGCACTTTAAGCATTCTACATGATTTTTACACATGATTTTGCTCATGGTTTACCTAGATGATTTTGAAACTCAATCAAGTTATGGCTACCGGATTATATGAAGGGACACCATAAAAACCCTGTGTATTAATTGCAGTTGGTTTCGCTTTAGCAGAAGACACATTGGATTGGGCGTCAGGGCAAATGAGTTCTGGCCAAAGATATGCTCTTGGAACCACTTCTTTCAGCTGTTAAGTGGAATGAATAATGCTTCACTTGCTTAAAGGCAGGGGCTGGATAAGATAGCATCTTTGACTGAATATCCACAGAACAACGTGTTTCTCATTGTGTTCTTTAGGGGCCAGGGTTACTGGCATATATCCCAGTGAGCATGAATTGAGCATCTTAAAAGGTGTCATGAAAGCATGAAGGAAAGAAATTTCTTGTCTCTTGGTATAATGTTAACATCTCTGATTGAACCCTAGACTCTGCAGCCAACAAGGGACTACAGCCCAAGAACAAAGGGATCGTAGGTAGTCTCCCACATAGCAATGCCTCTCCTTTGAGAAACATGAGTGTCTTCACTTTGACAGTGCTACATTATCTTTTGGTTATCATTCCTAGCTAAAACTAATTTTAGAAGGGCATAGAAAGAAGAGGTATATCTAAGATACTCTCTTCTAAGTACCAAGGATGATTGATGATTCTTTTCAGGAACAAGAAGCTTTCTTAAAAGTATGATATGTTGATGGCTTTGTTGAGTTAGCAATTTATCACACCACATAGTTCTGTGGATAATTTATCATTGAATCAGGTTCCCTTTACTTTGTCCCAATATTACAGGTTAATCTGGGGCATGTAGTTTCTGAAATATTGACAAACTCATTTTGAATTATTATTTTATAAACTGTGAAGACATTTAGCTCCTTTTGATTTCATACCCTTGACTTTAGTACTCATTCTGGGCATGAGAAGTATGTGGTATTGTGTGAGCATCTGTAAAGATTGTAAATAATTTTAATTAAGATGGCTGTGCTTTTTCTCCTCACAATGGATTCTTCTGCTAGGCTGGTAATAATCGTGTTTTTGCTAAAAACACCTCATGGAATTTCTTTTCTTTTCCCATAAAATAACTGTTTACTGTAAAATTGAGATAGACTCTCAAGTCTGGAACATCTTCCAATTCATCAAAAAGGGACAACCTAATATTCCAAAGCAGACTCAGTCCTTTTAACATGCATGCATTTGAGGACCAGTCAAGAGAAGTGGCCTGTTCTGTAGGAAAACATTTCTTGGCACATTATTATTTTAAGTGCTTACAGGAGACCACAGAGGGAGAGAAAAGAGACAGCAACAACTTCTAGCATGCCTGGGGGATGACTTGCTCTTTCATATTTGTGGAACCCTGTGTCAAGAGAGAAAACATCTAAAAATAAAAACGCATTTACTCAGATCCTCTAGGGCAAGGTGCAAAGAGCCTATGCTGTAGGAGCTCAGATTAAAAATTAAATGGCTGAAACCTGCAGAGCAACTGCCATCAGCAGAACCGTGGGCTCCTTCTGGTTAACTCTGTGCCACTCAGTTAGTTTCCATAAATTGGCTTTGGGTACTGATGTTCTTTGGTCTTTTTGTGTGCTGTTCATAACTAATAGTGACCATTGCTGGTAAATTGTTTCTTCGGTCCTGTGCTTATTGGCCTTTCAAAGCACTGACCTCATCCACCAATATATAGAGTCACCAGATGGGATCTGGTTTGTTCAACATTCTAGTCAGGTTCCAAGTGGTAGGAATCAAAATTCCACTTTAGTTTATGTATATTATTCCTATAGCTCTTCCCTTGAGATGTGGCATGGGATGGAAAATGGAGCCTACGTGTGGTATAAGCACTACTTAAAATTTATCAATAGAGAGGGATCCATGAGGAGGAGGAAGCAAGCCAAAAAGATTTGGCAGGCTAATTTTCTTCTGGTTGGTTCCTGCTCTCTTGGCTTTTACTCCAATTCCCCACTCTTTCCATAGGAGTAAAAATCTTAAAACTTGAATTAAAGTTGAATTTTAATTCCTGAATGGTGTAGCATCCTTCATGTCTATACATCTCATTATCAGCCCAAAACCCTGCCATTGCCACTACCATATTTTCAAATGTCTTTCAACTCTCCAAAACCTACTGACCCTAGTTTATCATGCATTTGAAAGGCTCCCCACTTTTTGTAGAACTTCAGGTATTTTAAAACATATTTAGAAAGACTCTAAATAAACTGGAGTGAGTCTATAGCTAATGTTTGACCAAAAAAAAGTAAAAAAGTGTGCTGTAAAATTTTGAATATTGACTGTGCCAATTGGAGTGGCATTTTTAAAAAGAAACTATTTCATCCATAAATGATAAATATATATTTCTTTGTTTAAAAAGTACATTAATGCCAAATTCTTCACCCCCATGTATTTTTAGCTTACATGTCCATCTAACCTTTATACAGTCATGCATCACTTAGTGACAGGCATACATTCTGAGAAATGCATCATTAGGTGATTTTGTCATTGTGCAAACATTGTAGACTGTACTTAGATAAACGTGGATGGTATAGCTTAGTATACACCTAGGTTATATGGTGTATCCTACTGCTCCTAGACTACAAACCTGTACAGCTTGCTACTGTACTGAATTCTGTGGGCAATTGTAACACAATGGCAAGTATTTTTGTTTCTAAGCATATGTGAATACAGAAAAAGTACAGTAAAAATACAAAAGAGGAAAAAAGTGACCTCTGTATAGGACACTTACCATGAATGAAGCTTGCAGGAGTAGAAGCTGCTCTGAGTGAGTGGTGAAGGAATATAAAGGCCCAGAACATTACTGTACACTACCATAGACTTTGTAAACAGTGTACTCTTAGGGTGCACTAAATTTATAAAAATATCTTTTTTACCATTCGACCCAGCATCCTATTACTGGGTATATACCCAAAGGAATATAAATCATTCTATTATATCATAAAGACACATGTAGTCATATGTTCATGTTGCACTATTCATAATAGTAAAGATACGGAATCAACCTAAATGCCCATCAATAGTAGTGGATTGGATAAATAGAATGTGGTACATATACACCATGGAATACTATGCAGCCATACAAAATAATGAAATCATGTCCTCTGCAGGAATATACATGGAGTTGGAAGCCATTATCCTTAGCAAACTAATGCAGAAACAGAAAACCAAATACTGCATGTTTTCACTTACAAGTGGGAGCTAAATGATGAGAACACATGGACACATAAAGGAGAACAACAAACACTGGGGCCTACTAGAAGATGGGCAGTGGGAAGAGGGAGAGGATCAGGAAAAATAACTAACAGGTACCAGGCTTAATGCCTGGTGATGAAATAATCTGTACACCAAACCCCCATGACATGAGTCTACTTATATAACAAACCCGCACATGCACCCCTGAACTTAAAAGTTAAGAAAATTTCTTTCTTCAATAAAAAATTAACAACTAATTTTTATTTTTAAAAATTTTGACTCTTTTGTAATAACACTACTTAAAACATAAAGCATTGTATAACTGTGCAAAAAATATTTCCTTTCTCTATATCCTTATTATGTAAGCTTCTTATTAAAAAATTTCTAGTTACCTCTTATTTTTTGAACTTTTTTCTTAATAACTAAGATACAAATACACATATTAGTCTAGGGCTACGTAGAGTCCGTATCAACAATATCACTGTCTTTCACCTTCATACTCTGTCTTAATGAAGATTTTCAGGGGCAATAACATGCATGGAGCGGCCATCGTCTCTGATGACAATGCCTTCTTATGGAATACTTCTTGATGGGCCTACCTGAGGCTGTTTTACAGTCAACTATATTTTTTAATAAGTAGAAGGACCACACTCTAAAATAATGATAAAAAGTATAGTAAACACCTAAGTTAGTAACCATTGTTATCATTATCATGTATTATGTACTATACATAATTGTGTGTGCTCTAATTTATAGGAATGACAGCACAGTAGGTTTTTTTACACCAACATTGCTATAAACATATGAGTGATGCTTTCCATTATGACATTATGATGGCTATGGTCCATTAGTAACTAGGCTATAGGAATTTTTCAGTTTTATTATAATCTAATGGGACCACTGTAGTATGTGGTCCATTGTTGACCTAAATGTCATTATATGGCACAGGATTATATTTGAAAATAATCAAAGTTATCAGATAGAGAAGGCTTAGAGATGCAGAATCACTTCTTTATAAGTTTTTGCTTCTTTGAGATGAATGCATCTCCGACTCTTACTAGCTTAGAGATGCCTCCTAGCTGCCTCTAGAGATGTATATCATCTTTGATCAGGGACTGGGGACCTAAAACAGGAGCAATAGCATAGCATGCTTTTATGTACAATGAATTTTCAAATATTAAAAAATTACCTTCAATATTGTTATATTATCTGCATAGTATTAGGAAAAATGAGTAATAACTTATAAGTGAAAAAATACCTATGCTGCAAAAAACTCTTTCAGTGTTGACTCCAGTTTCAGCAGAATAAATTTGTCTGATGATAGCCCCAGTGTCTACAGAAAATATACACTTTCTATTATTGGGGTTAGAGTGTATTTAGAAGCACTGTGAGAAACCTTGACATTTTGGCAGAAAAGGATTTTTAACAATAAAATTGAAGAAAAGGTCATATTAGTAGGAAATTTTGGTAGTCCTTTTAAATGTCTTCCACATTATATGGCATCATAAATGCTTTTAATATCAGATTGAATTATGGCTGTAATTTTTAGCCTTAGTAGTCTGAACATCATTTCAGACCTAGCTTAATATCTTGGAGTGTTATGTGTGGTTTCTGCTTTATTTAAAATAGAGGAGTGGCAAGGGTGATTGAATACATTTTATTTCTGCTTTCTCATCCCCTTTTCTATTGCAAATGATTTTTTTTTCAGAATTAGGTATACCTACTTGTATCTTTGCAAAATGCATTTTCAGAAAATAGGTTTGGAATATTCATTTAAATCCTATTTCTTGTGACCCAATGTAAACTCTGTGCTGTTAAATCTAAAGTGTGTGAGTTCTTACAGTTGAGCAGTAATTTTAGTGACATTTTAATGTCATGTCCTCTCCTTAGCAGCCTGTTTGCATATTGCATGCAGGCTACACGTCAGGATTTTTTAAAATATGAGGTGTGTTGGCAAATGATTTTGACACAACTTGTCCTCTTGGACCAACTGTATTTTATAAACATTTTAATGCTTTACTCTTGAATGATCCATTTCACTAAGAGGCAGAAAACTGAGTTTCTGTCATGCCATGGTGACATGATGCTGACCTTGCTGAGCTAGTTACTTATTCCTTTTACCTAAATGGTTAATAGAACACACCTAGCCCTGTGTGGGCATGAGAGGGAAATGGGCCCAGAAGTTGCAGAGGTTGCATTCACAAGCCATTAAGCTGTGGTCAGTTTCTCCCGAAAGCATTGTACCTCCCTTAGACAACTTCCTCTTTAGGGAGTTGCAATATCTAGAAACTTCAGAGGAAGAGGTCCAGCTGCAGGGATAGGGTTAAAAGTTTTTTTCAGAGGAGCCACTTTGCATGGCAGTGGGCCATTTCCTGCTATCACTCAGGCCCAGCCTACCCATAAGTTACAGTCTTTGGCAAGAAACAGAAGGAAACAGTGGTGGCTCTTGGAGCCACATGCTCTGTTTTTGATGGTGCTCTTTGCGCAGTGAATGCCAGCTGCTCCTCAATCAGGTATGCTGCTGTTGTTATGAGAGTGATTAGGAACAAAAGGGATAATGCAGATGTGTCAGGCTATGGGAAGTGCAAATGCATATTCTGGGGGCACTGAATGTAGAGAGATTTAGAAGTTTCCTGTTGGAAAGCAGGCTATTGAAGCAGGCAGGCAAAATGATTTTGACACCAATACCAATCAAAGGCAAGAAGTGGAAGCTTGGAAATATACTTCTTTGGGAATAAGAAATTAATAAGACAAACATACTTTTTAAAAAGAAAGATAAGAAAGGTCATGAAATAATTGTGAAAGTCCAGCCTGTCCTGTTTCCTCTGCTACCACCTGAGTCTGTTACCATGGTCTCACTCTTGCATGAACGCAGTCATCTCCTACCTAAGCCCCTTATGTTCATCTTGCTCCTTGGAGGCTGGCCTCCACATCCTTGAAAATACAAGTCTGATTTTGCCTCTCCTCTGCCCAAACCTGCCTACAGCTTCCTAACCCATGAGGAGTGAGATCAAGTGTCTTGCCATGACTGACACGGCATTCCTGGGCCTGGTGCTGCCCTTCTCTGTCCTTATCTTGCACCACTCTTACTGTCACTCGCTCCCTCCAGGTCCCTCTGTTTCCTTGCTGCTCTTTTATATGCCTTCCCTCCTCAGGGCCTTTCCACCTTCATTTCTGATTAGAATGTTCTTCCCCCAGATATTCATATTACACATTTTCTCACTTCATTCTCATCTGTTCAAACAGCACTTAAAAGAGAGATTCTGTGGCCATGCTATCTAAAATAGCACACTCACATGCACCCATGAGTTTCTCTTCACTTACCCTATCTTCACAGCACGTAGCACCACCTGTCATATTCTATCAAGTTGAACCATATGAAATTGCCTTTGGGTGGATCAAGAACAGCTGAATATTGGCCATTTCATTTGGTTCAAACTAAAATGTATTTAATTATTTGTATTTCTTCTACCCTATGATTGAAACCCTGTGGGTCAAAGGTTTTGTTTTGTTTTTGGCAACATCTCCAATGTCTAAAGCACAGCAGGAACTTAGACAAGTTGTATTGAATTAATGGAAAGGAAGAAGAAAAGTCATACAACTTGTTGACAGTAAGCAGTGAACACTTATATGAAAAATGGTCTCTCTCCCTTTCTCTGTCTCTGTCTTGAGTGTGTGTGAGAGAAAGGAGAGAGGAAGCACTACAGGACTCTAGAAAAAGGTGATGGGATGGGCTTCAGAGGGAGTCCAGAAAATTAAAGGATTTATTTGGATCCATGTAAAGTTCAGTGTAATGTTTCTAGTTGTAGCTAGGGGCTGTGTATGCACCTATAATTATTATATATTTTTTCCATGTGGTTTTCTGAAACTGGGACCAAGTGGGATCAAACAAGCTTTGGATAATATAATTGCAAACAGAAAAAGTTTCATAATTGGTAAATTACAAGGATTCATCTTGCCAATTGTGCTGTAAGTTGATTTTTACTAGAGAAAATAAGTTACTTTTTACTAACCGTTCTAGAAACATGGCTAATAACCTTATTATCATCCCTGCTACAATGCTTAGAAATACTAGATAAAATAAGTAAACTCTTCCATGCATGTCTAATCTTGAAAGGAAGTAAAATCATCACTATGGGTCAGAAGTGGAAAGGTTGAATTGAAAACCCCAGGGATAAACATTTGAATTGATGCTGCGGCTGCCTTTGGGAGAGTATTATTAGTCTCACTAACCAAGGGCTTGAGATATGAAATGGAAAATTGAGGTTCTATGGGTTAGAAAAGAGATCTTCAGCACAAAGTTGTGACCTTGGAATGGAAAGGACTGAAAAAAAATTAATCATCAGCACAGAAGAGACAAGGAAGCTGTGTCTTAGAAAAAGAATGTCTCCTTCAAAGACACATCTCTATGGATTTGTACCTCATTTAGGTTTGGGAATTGAATTTGTACTACTTGTGTAGTATGGAAAAATTACAACTTGAAAAATTAACTACAGAGAGCCCAAATTACTGATCCTTCTAAAGCACCTGGCAGAATGTGTTGCAAATTTCTTAGGAGAAAGATACCATTCAACCGCGTTTAACATGATTCCCCTATAGATAAATATCTTCTAAAGATTAACTCTCAACCCAAACTATAAAACATAAGAACAAAATCCCCCATGAGTGAGAATTAGCAAACACAAAGAGCAGAATTAGAATAAGACCTAAAAATGATGGAACTATCACATAGACTATGAAGAAAGAATATTGAAAATGATAGAGACATAAATGAATTATAAATATAAGAAAAAATGAGGTTTGAAAAAAAGAACAGACATTATAAAAGTGAAAACTAAAGTAATTGAAATTAATAATTTATCATAGGTTTAACAAATTAGATATAGCTGGAGAGAAAATTAGTGGACTGTAATGTAATTGGAATAAATCAACCAGAAGGCACTGGAAAGAAAATGATAGAAGATAAGAAAAAGAAGAGACATGTTGGAGAGCCTAAGATTCAATACATGTTTCATAGGCCTTCTAGAAAGAGAGCACAGGAAGAATTGGGAAGAGGCAATATCTGACTATAATGCAATTAAATTAATAATTTAAATTAAAAGACAACAAAAAGAATCCCACATGGATTTGAAATTAAATAAACACACTTATAAACAACTCATGAGTCCAGCAAAAAAATAATGAAAATTAGAAAATATTTAAAACTGAATGTTAATTAAATTAATACATTAAATATTGTATGAGAAGCAACAAAAGTTATAGTTAGAAAGTTATAGCTTTAAATGCCTATATCAGAAAAGGAAAAAAGATATAAATTAAAAAAATTAACTTCTAATTTTTGTGGCTACATATAGTAGATGTATATATTTATGGGGTACATGATGTATATATTTATGGGGTACATATTTTGATACAGGCATGAATGTATAATCACATCAGGGTAAATGGGGTGTCTTATCACCTCAAGCATTTATTTTCTACATTACAAACAATCCAGTTATACTCTTTTAGTTGTTTAAAACTGTACAGTTAAATTATTTTTGACTATAGTCACTCTGTTGGGCTAGCAAATTCTAGGTCTTACTCATTCTTTCTATTTTTTTGTACCTCATTAACCATCCCCACTTCTTTCTTCCTCCACTACACTTACCAGCCTGTGGTAACCATCCTTTTACCATCTATCTCCATGAGTTCAATTGTTTTAATTGAAATTAGCTCCCACACATAAGTGAAAACATGCAAAATTTGTCTTTCTGTGCCTGGCTTATTTAACTTAATACAATGACCTCTAGTTCCATCCACACTGTTGTAAATAACAGAATCCCATTCTTTTTAATGGTTTAATAGTACTCCATTGTGTATATGTATCCCATTTTCTTTATCCATTCATCTGCTAATGGATTGCTACCAATTCCTGGCTATTTTGACTAGTGCTACAGTAAACATGGGAGTACAGATATCTCTTCGATATATTGACTTCCTTTCTTTTGGTTATATACCTAGGAGTAGGATTGCTGGATCGTACAGTAGCGCTATTTTTACCAACTGTGTACAAGAGTCCCGTTTTCTTCACATCCTCACCAGCATTTGTTGTTACCTCTCTTTTGGATAAAAGCCATTTTAATGAGAGTGAGATAATGTGTCACTGTAGTTTTGATTTACATTTATCAATCAATGATATTGAGCACCTTTTCATATATGTTTTCCATTTGCATGTCTTCTTTTGAAAATTTTTTACTCAACTCTTTTACACATTTTAAAATTAGATTATTAGATTTTTTTAATATAGTTGTTTGTGCTCCTTATATATTCTGGTTATTAATCCCTTATCAGATGGGTAGTTTGCAAATATTTTCTCCCATTCTGTGGATTTTCTCTTTGTTTTGTTGACTGTTTCCTTTACTGTGCAGAAGCTTTTTAACTTGATGTGATCCCATTTGTCCACTTTTATTTTGGTTCCCTGTGCTTGTGTAGCATTACTCAAGAAATTTTTGCCCAGTCTAGTGTCCTGGAGAGTTTTCCCCAAAGTTTTATTTTTGTAGTTTCATAGTTTGAGGTCTTAGATTTAAGTCTTTAATCCATTTTGGTTTTGGATACGGTGAGAGATAGGGATCCAGTTTCACTCTTTTGCATATGCATATCTAGTTTTCCCAGCATTATTTATAGAAGAAATCATCCTTTCCCTAATGTATGTTCTTGGCATTGTTGTTGAAAATAAGTTCCCTGTAGAGGTATGGATTTATTTCTGGGTTCTGTATTCTATTCCACTAGTCTATGTGTCCACCTTTAATGCCAATACCATGCTGTTTTTGTTATTATAGCTCTGTAGTATAATTTGGAAGTCAGGTAATGTGATTCCTTGAGTTTTGTTCCTTTTGCTTAGGTTAGATTTGGCTATTCAGGGTGTTTTGTGGTTCTATATACATTTTAGGATTTTGTTTTTCTATTTCTGTGAAGAATGTCATTGATATTTTGATAGGGAGTGCATTGTATCTGTAGATTGGTTTGGGTAGTATGGACATTTTAACAATATTGATTCTTCCAGTACATGAACATGGGATATCTTTCCATCTTTTTGTGTCCTTCAATTTCTTGCATCAGCGTTTTATAGTTTTCATTGTAAAAATCTTTCACTTTTTTGGTTAATTTCTAGGTATTTTATTTAGTTTGTAGCTATCATAAATGGTACTGCTTTCTTGATTTCTTTTTCAGATTGTTCACTCTTGGCATTTATAAATGCTACTAATTTTTGTATATTGATTTTGTATCCTGTACATTTACTGGATTTGCCTACCAGTTCTAATATTTTTTTTGACAGTCTTCAGGTTTTCCCCAATATAAGATCATGTCATCTGCAAACAAGGGTAATTTGACTCCTTTCTTTCTAATTTGGAAACAACGTGTTTTTTTTTTCTCTTGTCTTACTGATCTAGCTAGGACTTTCAGTACCATGCTGAGTAACAGTGGTGAAAATGGGCATCCTTATCATTTTCCTGGTCTTAGAGAAAAGGCTTTCAGTGTTTCATCCTTTAGTGTGATACTAGGTAA
Organism: Macaca nemestrina; assembly: GCF_043159975.1. Lineage (NCBI taxonomy): Eukaryota > Metazoa > Chordata > Mammalia > Primates > Cercopithecidae > Macaca > Macaca nemestrina. The sequence continues at coordinate 115,224,673 of NC_092130.1, forward strand.
ACGTCTTTTGTATATGGCTTTATTGTGTTGAGGTATGTTCCTTCTATACATAGTTTTTTGAGGGTTTTTTACCATGAAGGGATGTGAAATTTTATTAAATGTTTTTTCAGCATCAATTGAAATGATATTTGTTCTTCATTCTGTTGATATGATCTATCACATTGATTGATTGGCATATGTTGAACCATCCTTGCTTCCCTGGGATAAACCCCACTTGGTCATGATGAATTATCTTTTTAATGTGTTGTTGAATTTGGTTTGTTAATATTTTGTTAAGGATTTTTGCATCAATATTCATCAGTGATGTTGGTCTGTAGTTTTCTTTTCTTGATGTGATGTCTTGATGTGTCTTGGTATCAGGGTAATACTGGCCTCATAGAATGTGTTTGGAAGTGTTGTCTCCTCCTCTATTTTTCAGAATAGAAACATTGTTATTAGCTCTTGTTTAAATGTTTGGTAGAATTAAGCACTGAAGCCATCAGGTCCCCAGTTTTTCTTTACTGAGAGACTTTTTATTGTAGTTTCAATCTTGTTACTTATTATTGTTCTGTTCAGGTTTTGGATTTCTTCCTGAGTCAGACTTTGTAGGTTGTATATGTCTAGGAATTTGTTTATTTCTTCTAGATTTTTTAATTTACTGGGATTTAGTTGCTCACAGTAGCCACTAATGATCCTTCAAATTTCTACAGTATCAGTTGTAATGTCTCCCTTTTCATCTCTATTTTATTTATTTGTGTCTTCTCTCTTTTTTCTTAATTAGTCTGGCTAAAGGTTAATCTATTTTGTCTTTTCAAAAAACAAACTTTTTTTTGTGTAGATCTTTTGTATTTTCTTTGTTTCAATTTCATTTATTTCTGCTCTGAACTTTATTATTTTTTCTTCTACTAGTTTTGGGTTTGGTTAGCTCTTGCTTTCCTAGTTCTTTAAGATACATCATTGGATTTTTTATTTGAAGTTTTAATTCTTTTTTGATGTAGGCACTTAAAACTATAAGCTTCCCTTTTAGTACTACTTTTGCTGTGTCCCATAGGTTTTGGTATGTTGTGTTACTACTATTGTTTGTTTCAAGAAATTTTACAATTTCCCTCTTATTTTCTTCATGACCCACTGATCATTCAGAAGCATATTGTTTAATTTCCATGTGTTTGTATAGTTTCCAAAATTCCTCGTTTTGATTTCTAGTTTTCTTCCATTGTGATTGGAGAGGATAGTTGAAATTATTTGTACATTTTAAAACTTGTTTTGTGACCTAACGTGTGGTCTGTCCTTGAGAATGATCCATGTGCTGAGGAAAAGAATGTGCATTCTGCAGCCATTAGATGAAATGTCCTATAAATATCTATTGGGTTCATTTGATCTATAGTGCACATTAAGTCTGATGTTTCTTTGCTGATTTTCTATCTGAGAGATCTGTCCTATGATGCAAGTGAGGTGTTGAAGTTCCCAGCTGTTTTTTTCTTGGGGTCTGTTTCTTTATTTCTAATAATATTTGCTTTTTATATCTGGGTGCTCCAGTATTGGGTACATATCTATTTATAATTGTTATACCCTCTTCCTGAATTGATCCCTTTATCATTATATTCTTTGCCTCTTCTTACAGTTTTTGTTTTGAAGTCTATTTTGTCTGATATAAGTAGAGCTACTCCTGCTCTTTATGTTTCCATTGGTATGGAATATCTTTTTCCACCCTTTTAGTTTCAGTCTGTGTGTGTTTTTATAGGTGAAGTGTGTTTGTTATAGGCAATGCATGTTTGAAGGATATTAGCATCAGATATACTATTCTAGGGTAAAAGTTTTTTCTTTATGACCTTTAAATATGTCATGTCATTCTCTCCTGGTCTTTAAGGTTTCACTGAAAAGTCTGCTGCTAGACATATTGGAGCTCCATTGTGTTATTTGTTTCCTTTCTCTTGCTGCTTTTAGTATTCTTTCTTTCTCCATAACTTTCGGGAGTTTGATTAGTAAACACCTTGAGTTAGTCTTCTTTGGGTTAAATCTGCTTGATGTTCTATAATCTTCTTGTACTTGGATATTGATACCCTTCTCTAGGTTTGGGAAGAATTTTGTTATGATCCCTTTGAATAAATTTTCTACCTCTGTCTCTTTCTCTACCTCCTCTTTAAGGCCAATAACTCTAAGATCTGCCCTTTTGAGGCTATTTTCTAGATCTTGTAGTCATGCTTTATTCTTTTTTCTTTTGTCTTCTCTGTGTGTGCATTTGCAAATAGCCTTCTAGCTCACTAATTTTTTCTTCTGCTTGATCAATTCTGCTATTAAGAGACTCCAGCTGGGCACGGTAGCTCACACCTGTAATCCCAGCACTTTGAGAGGCCAAAGCGGGCAGATCACCTGAGGTCAGGAGTTCGAGACCAACCTGGCCAACGTGGTGAAACCACGTCTCTACTAAAAATACAAAAATTAGCCAAGTGTGGTTGCATGTGCCTGTAATCCCAGCTACTTGGGAGGCTGAGGCAGGAGAATCGCTTGAACCTTAGAGGCAGAGGTTGCGGTGAGCCGAGATCACACCACTGCACTTCAGCCTGGGTGACAGAGTAAGACTGCATCTGAAAAAAAAAAAAAAAAAAAAAGGGAGAGAGAGACTCTGATGCATTCTACAGTATATCAACTGCATGTTTCAACTCCAGAATTTCTGTTTGATTCTTGTTAGTTACTTCAATCTTTTTGTGAAATTTATCTGATATTATTCTGAATTCCTTCTTTGTACTATCTTGAATTTCTTTGGGTTGCCTCAAAACAGCTATTTGGAATTCTCTGTTTGAAAGATCACATATCCCTCTTTCCCCAGGTTTGGTTTCTCATGCCTTAATTAGATTGTTTGGTGAGGTCATGTTTTCCTGGATAGTCTTAATGCTTGTTGGTGTTTGTCAGTGTCTGGACATTGAAGAGTTAGGTATTGTAATTTTCACAGTCTGGGATTGTTTATATCCATTCTACTTGGGAAGACTTTTCAGGTATTCCAAAGTACTTGGGTATTATGATCTAAGCCATATCTCCATCAGGGGGTACCACAAACCTAGTAATGCTGTGGTTCTTGCAGAATCATAGAGGTACTGCCTTGCTAGTCTTGCATAAGATCCAGAAGAATCATCTGGATTACCAGGGAGAGATTATTGTTCTTTTCCCTTACTTTCTCCCAAACACAGAATCTCTCTCTACGTTGAGTTAACCACCTAGGGCTAGGGGTGGAGTGACACAAGCATACCTGTTGCACTAAAACTACATTGGGTCAGACCTGAAGCCAGCATAGCACTGGGTCTTGTCCAAGGCCTGCTGTAACCACTATCTGGCAAGGCCCTAGATACCTGGCCATACTTAAGGTACTGTTCACTTAAGGCCCGAGGGCTCTTCAGTCAGCTTGTGGTGAATGCAGCCAGGCCTGGGACTCACGCTTCAGTGCAGCAGACTTCCTTCTGGCTCAGGGCAGGTCCAGAAATGCCATTCAAGAGTCAAGCCTTGGAACTGGGGACACCAAGAGACTGCTTGTTGCCCTACCCCACCATAGCTTAGCTGGTACCTGATTTTTGATGCTTCTGAAGGTGCGATTTTTGCATAGATAGTTGTTACATTGTTCCTATGGGCTTGGGGGCCTTCTATTCCACCGTCTTGCTTCCAAAGAAGTAAATATTATTAATAATAAGATCAGCATCCAATTCAAGAACTTGAATTGAGAGGAGGCAAAGCAAACATAAAGTATAATAAAAGAAAAATGTGTGTATTAATAATATATAAAACAAAATCGAAAGCTCTGAAAAGACTAATCCAAACAACCCCATCAAAAAGTGGGCAAAAGGATATGAACAGATACTACTCCAAAGAAGACATTCATACCGCCAACAGACATATGAAAAAATGCTTATCATCACTTGCCATCAGAGAAATGCAAATCAAAACCACAATGAGATACCATCTCACACCAGTTAGAATGGCAATCATTAAAAAATCAGGAAACAACAGGTGCTGGAGAGGATGTGGAGAAATAGGAACACTTTTACACTGTTGGTGGGACTGTAAACTAGTTCAACCATTGTGGAAAACAGTGTGGCAATTCCTCAAGGATCTAGAACTAGAAATACCATTTGACCCAGCCATCCCATTACTGGGGATATACCCAAAGGATTATAAGTCATGCTGCTACAAAGACACATGCACGTGTATGTTTATTGTGGCACTATTCACAATAGCAAAGACTTGGAATCAACCCACATGTCCATCAGTGACAGACTGGATTAAGAAAATGTGGCACATATACACCATGGAATACTATGCAGCCATAAAAAAGGATGAGTTCGTGTCCTTTGTAGGGACATGGATGAAGCTGGAAACCATCATTCTCAGCAAACTATCGCAAAAACAGAAAACCAAATACCACATGTTCTCACTCACAGGTGGGAATTGAACAATGAGAGCACTTGGACACAGGAAGGGGAACATCACACACCAGGTCCTATTGTGGGGGCAGGGGGGGAGGAATAGCATTAGGAGATATTCCTAATGTAAATGACGAGTTAATGGGTGCAGCACACCAACATGGCACATGTATACATATGTAACAAACCTGCACGTTTTGCACATGTACCCTAGAACTTAAAGTATAATTAAAAAAAAAAAAAGAAAAGACTAATAAATAGACTAACATGGCATGTTTGATCAAGGAAACCACTGGAAATGTTACAGCTACTAGTATATTGGAAACAATCCCTGTACATCTGAAAGAAGAGAAGAATGACTTTGGGTTCTGTTTACATTTAATTGGTTGTTCTAGTCAGCATTATAGATAAAGGAAATAAATAAAAGGCAGAAAGAAAGAATAAAGAGAAACATAATGGTTACTAGAAAAGAGACTTCATTGAAAAACTATTAGAAAATAATACAAAAGTTCAGGATAATTGCTAGATATGAAATAAACCACCTTTGTGTACCCCAGCAAAAAACAATTAGAAAATTCAATTTAAAAGCAGATACCATGAATACAACAAAAATTAGAAACATGTAGTAATAAACCTAACAAAAGATTTTTAGAAATCTTTACAAATTACAAAATTTTAAGACACAAGGATGATGATAAATAGAAAGATATACTATACTTAAAGCAGTATGACTTAATATCAGAAAGATTTCAATTCTTTATTAATTTATAAATTCTAATAAGAGCTCACACAAGGGTGTTTTTATTGGTTGTTTTGAGGAACCTGACAGTCTGATCAATCTGAATCCAAAATGTATACAAAGAGCTAAGCGTCAGTCATAACCAACACAATTTTGAAGTAGTTGGGAAGATTAGCCCTACCACATGTCAAGAGCTACTGTAAAGGTATTGTGATTAAGACATTGGGATATTGGAGCAGCAATAAATAAACATACCAAGTTCAGAAATAGACTCATGTATGCCTAAGGATGTATTACAAATCAGTGTGGTAAGGATACAATAAATGATGCTAGGAGATATAATTATTCACATGGGGAAATAATGAGATCCCCTTCTCACAACATACAATAATTAAATCCCATGTGGAATGTAGGTGTAAAGGTGAAAAGAAGAGTAAAGATTTTATATTTTTTAGAAGAAAATATATGAAATATCTTTGTGGTCATTGGGCAGGGAAGGATTTCTTAAGACTAAAACCCATGTATGCCTAGTGTTCCATTACTGGAATGCTAAGCATATGAGAGTTATTTATTATCCTACTGCTCAAGATCATCACCAAGGCCTGATTGCAAAACTTCCAAAAAATATTGCAAACTCAGGCATAAAGGGGTTAAAAGACAAACTATAAAGAAAAATAATAATAGGTTGAAAATATTAAAACGAACATTTTTGTATAGCAAATTACACCAACATTTTTGAAAAGCTTCAGACTAGGAGATATTTATAGTATATACAACCAACAAAAATTAGTATGCATTTTGTATGAAGGAGTCTTACAAATAAATACTAAAAAATTCAATCCAATGGAAAAATAGGTGAAAGATATAAACAAACAATTGACAAAAGAAATAAAAATGGACAAATATTTGCCTTAACTCACTAATAATCAGGTAAATGCAAATTTAAAAAATGAAAATTTTATTTCATACCCACCAGTTTTAAAAATTAAAGTGTGAAAGTGCCAAATTTGGGAATTACGTAGAAGAATAAATTGGTAAAACCAATTGGGAAAGTAGTTTGACTTTACTGGGTAAAGTTAAACATTTGCATATCTTGAAGGTGGAATTCCACTTCTAGGCGTATATCTAGAAACATGATTAGATGTGTTTGCCAGGGGACATGCACAAAGATGTTTATTCTAGAATTATTTTGAAATAGCATGATACTCAAAAATAAAATTCTGTGTTTCTATAAACAGAAGAAAGTACAAATAAAAAGTGGGATATTTGTGCAGTGGACTACAGCATAGTAGATGAAATGTATAAATTCCATGAGATACATTAATGAGTAATGTTAATAAATTTAATAAACAACATAATAAACAACATAATATAAATTTAAGCAAAAACAAAAACAACTTGCAGAAGGATTAATATTATACAATACCATTTGTAGGAAGTTTTAGAACATTCAAAACAATATTGTACGTTTTTAAAGAATACATTCATAGGCAGTAAAATAATTAAAAGAGAGTGGAAATCCTAAGCACCAATTGTAGGATTTTTCTGTGAAGGGAGGTAGGGAAGGAGGCAAATGGGCTCAGAGAGGGAAGGACACACTGGGCTTTCAAATCTAACTGAATTGTTTGTTTTTTTCCCAACATTTTATTTGATAATAATTAAAGATTCATAGGAAGTTGCAAAAATTGTACAGATATGTCCTATGTACCCTTCACCCGGTTTCCCCAATGATTACACTTTTCATTACTCTAGTTATTATAGTCATGAATTTGACATTGATCTCATGTGTTTGTGTAGCTCTGTCATTTTGTTACATGTGTAGGTGTGTGTAATCACCACTTCAATCAAGATTCAGAAGAGCCCCAATCACTACAAAGATCTCCCTTGTGCTATGCTTTTATAGTCACCGCCACACCCCTTTGCCACCATACCTAATCCCTGGTAACCACCTAATATGATTTTCATCTCTATAAAATATTGTCTTTTTGAAACTGTTATATAAATTAAACCATATAGTGTGACTTTTTGAAATTGGTTTTTTTTCTACCCCGCATACTGTCTTTGATCCTTGAGATCCTCCAAGCTGTTTTGTGAATCTGTAATCCATTCCTTTTTGTTGCTGAGTAGTATTCCATGATATGGATGTAGCAGTTCTTAAACTATTCACCTTTTGTGGGGCATTTTAGTCTTTTCAATTTTTGGCTACTACAAACAACTGCATATAAGTGTTGCTGCAATCATAATTCTTTTTGTCTTGGATAAATGCTTCAGAGTGAATTATGAGGTCATATGGTAAATGCATAGTTTTTACAGAAAATTAAAACTATTTTCCAGAGCTGCTGTACCATTTTATGGTACAGCCATATGTCGTTGTTCACTTCATGACGTGAGAGATCCAATTATTTCCATCTTTGTAAGCATTTGGTATTGTCACTGTTTTTTTATTTTAGCAGTTCAAAGAGGTGTGTAGTGATGTCTTATCATCGTCTTAATTTGCATGTCTCTGATGGATAATGTACTAGCTTTCTACTGACGCTGTGACAAATAACTGTAAACTTAGTGGCTTAAAACAACGTAAACTTACTATTTTACAGTTATGTAGGTCAGAATTCTAACACAGTTTTCACCAGACTGAAATCAAAGTGTTGGCATTCCTTTCTGCAGGTTGTAAGGGAGAATTCATTTCCTTGTCTTGTCTAACTCCTAGGCTCTACTCATATTCCTTGGCTCATGGCTCCCCTTCCTCTGTCTTCAAATCCAGCATTTGTGGGTTCAGTCCTCACATCACATCATTCTTCCCTCTTCTGCCTGGGTCTTCCACTTTTCAGAACCCCTGTGATTAAAGTAGCCCCACCAAATTATCTGAAATAATGGCTGTATTTTAAGGTCAGCTAATTGGCAATCTTAATTCCATCTGCAACCACAGCCCCCTTTGCCATGCCAGAATAACTGGTTCTGAGGATTAGGTGTAGACTTTTTTAGGGAGCCATTGTTCTGCATATCATAGGTAGATATGTTGAGCATCTTTTCATGTGCTTATTTGCCATCCATATGTCTTCTTCCATGAAATGACTATGTCTTTTGGCCATTTTCACATTGAATTGTTTATTTTATTAGTATTGAGTTTTGAGGGTTTAAATTTTTGTTGTTGTTGTAGATATAAGTCCTCTGTATAATATTTGGTTTACAAATATTTTTTCTCAGTCCATAGCTTATCTTTTCAATCCCTTAGCAGGGCCATTCACAAAACAAAAGTTTTTCATTTTGATGAAGTCAAATTTACTGATTTTTAAAAGTAAATTATGGTTTTGTTGTCATTCTTTATGAAAACTCATCACCAAGCACTAAGTCCTAAAATTTTTCTCCTATCTTCTAGAAGTTTTATAGTTTTACATTTAATTCTACGACCCATTTTGAGTAATTTTTGTATAAATAGTGAGGTGTACGTTGAGGTTTATTTTATCTATTTTATTTGTCTGTGAATATCTGTATGCATTGCTCCAGCACCACTTGCCGAAAAGACTATCCTTTCTCCACAGAACTGCTTTTCCACTGATGTCAAAAATAAATTGGCTGTATTTGTGTGGGGATGAATTGTTTCATTTCTTAACAAAAAGAGGAAATATAATAAACTACTAAAGTCTAATAAGGTTAAGGGCATAGTCATGTGTTTTTTTAAAATATTTTTCTGTTATAGTGAAATATTTTAAAATCAATAACATAATAAGGAGGAATTTGTACCCTCAAACTCTGAAAATATTAGGAAAGTTGGCAATGCTATAGTGAGATGGGAATCACAGTGGATTGGAGACTAATAGCTGTATGATATTGATAAAGTTACTGGCCTCTCTGGGCTTCAGTTTTATTTTATTTTTTTGTGAACTGAGAGGGCTGAACTAAATGGCCCCTGGAGTCTTTTGACATTTGTATGCTCAAATAGTATGTGATGACTCCTCATTGTTGAGTTTAGAGTAAGAGATGAGGAGTGGGATCTAGGCTGTCATTCTAGTTTACAGCCTAAAGATGAGAGACTGTTTATATTTCCAGGTGGAGGCTCCCTAATTAACTACAGGTTCATAGTGGTTGAGGGCAAGCCCTCTTTTTCAAACTACTTTGGGAGGTTTTATTATACCTATAAAAATCATTATGCTATAGAAGATATCATTGTAGTTTCTTATAAATACCTCACACACTTCTTCTGGATTTCATAATGGGGTCACTGTATGATACTTCTTGGGATCTGATTTACAGTTTATAAACAAGTCTGAAATATAAATAAGAAAATACAATGTATAAGAGTCCTAGGGGTTTAGTCCGCAGAATTCCAAATAGGAGTTTAACCCTCTAAGGAGCATTTACAGTCTTCTTAGAAATAAACACATTGTAAATTGATTATGAGAAAATATTTATCATACACATTTTAATTAATAACTTAGCTGTTATATTTTAATTAGAAAAAAGTTTCTAATTTTCTTTATGGCTTTGACTTTAAGCCTGTTGTCTAGAACACAGTTTATATTTTCTGGTTTCATCATGACAAAAGGCCTTTTGAGAAGGGCTAGAGCAAGAAATTAGCAACAGGATATCGATTTTGTCTTCTTTGTTTACTTCTTCTGGCTAGTAGCAGAATTATTTTCTATCAGAAATTTTGGCATCAAAATAATAAAGGATTACAAATTTCATCATATGTCAACAAATTTGATAACTTACATGAAATGTACAAATTTCTGGAAAGACAGAAATTACCAAAAATGACCCAATAAGAAATAAAAATTCCAAATAGACCTACAACAAGTAAACAGATTGAATTACTAATTTTAAAACTTCCCACAAAGTCAGTCCCAGGCCCAAATGGATTTACTCATGCATTCTAACAAAAGTTTAAATAAGAATTACTACAAATCCTTCACAAGTTCCTTCCAGAAACAGAGAAATTGGAATTTTCATTCATTGTTGGTGGTAATATAAAATGATGCAGTCTCTTTGGAAAGCTGTTTGGCAGTTTCTGAAAACATTAATTCTAGAGCCGCATATGACCCAGCAGTTTTTGTACTCTCTAATATATATTCAAGAGAAATACCATATACCTGCAAGAAAACTTTTACCTGAATGATCATAGTAGCATTCTTCATAATAGCAGAAAATAGAAACAACCCAAATGCCTATCAACAAGTGAAGTGATAATCAAAATATTATATATCCATCCAGTGAGGTATTATTGAGAAATAAAAAGAAATAAAGTACTGATACATGCTAAAACATGGATGAACCTTGAGAATATTATGCTTAGTGAAGGAAGCAAGTCACAAAACACTACTTCTTGTATGACTTAATTTGCATGAAGTGTCCAGAATAGACAAATCTATGAAAGTTGATTAGTGTCTTCCGATAGCTGGGAAGTTTGGGACAAGAGGGAGTGATTGTTAATGGACTTGTGGTTGAAATGTTATTGAATTGATTGTGTTGATGGTTGCATAACTTTGAATATTGTAGAAATGACTGAATTGTACACTTCAAATGGTATGTGAATTATATCTCAAGAAAACTTTTATAAAAGTAATGTGAATATGTATGTTGAGATAGCATGGTATGTAGAAGTTATGCAGGGGAGTGGTTAAGATCATCAACTTGGGCCAGGGTGCCTAAGGTCATTCTCACCATAACAGTTGTGGAATCTCACAGCTTTCTTAGTTTCTCTGTGTCTCAGTTTCCTCACCTGTAAGCATAATAATAGTGTCTTTATCATGCTGTTGTCATTAATATTAAATGAGCTAATATTTGAAAAGCATTTAGAACAATATGTGGCACAACATAAACACTATATAAGTGTTTGAGAAATAAATACATATAGGAAGACTACAATATTTGTTTCTTGGAAAATTACTTTTTATTTCAAGAGTTTGGTTTTCCTATTCTATTATGTTAAAATTTCCCTTTGTTAAAAAAAAAGGAAATGTTAGTTACAGTAGATGGCAGTTATTTTGTAATGTCTTTAATTTGCTAAAGGAACAGTTGGCACTTCTATATTGATCTCAAAGTAATTTTTAAAATATATTTTGAAATTGTACTTTTCCATGAAATCTTAAATTAGAGAACCACCGTTCTAGAACTATGTCTTTGTTCAGTGGCCTTTGGAACCATATGGCTCAAAAAATTAATAACCATTAAAGTTTTAACATTAGAAGAGTATTACAGATACTCAGCTGCCTAGAAACATACTTATCATATAGGAGATGTTAATGAATGTGCATTGGAATGAATGACAAGAATGAATCATAAGTGCATGTCTTGCTCAGTGTGTGTGTGTGTGTGTGTGTGTGTGTGTGTGTGAGACAACGTCCTCTTTCTACTGGTCTCCTAAAGTCTATATAGTTACATCTGATATGCTTGAGTCTGCATGTTTCTGCTAACCTTATTCCCGAATGAGATTTCACTTTGAGGTATTTATGTGGATTCTAATCTTTCAGCTGAGTTTTAGAAATCCTATCCTCCAAGTATTAAGGGATAATTGGGATTATTTAATATGCCTCCCCAATTTTTCTGTCAGGTTTTCTATTAGTAGTATGGCTGCTGCTGTGTTTGCATGTGCTTACTATTTTGATTTCCAGTTTCTATTACATTTTTATGTTTCTTCCTAGTTTCCGCAGACTATTTAAATAATTTTATTTGGTCTGTCTCACCCTCTGTGTTGGCACTTTTAATTTCTTTAAGAGAAACTTGAAAATATTTTAGCTCCATAGAGCACGTTTCAGTTTACCTTTTGTATTCCATAGCCTGGATGTAAGGCTTCTTTATGTTTTGTGAACAGTTAGAACCACACTGACTGCTATGAAAATGCTTAGTAATAATTATGCTTCCTGGATCCTTGTGAAATAACCTGCTTAACTCAATTTAGTACACAAGTTCTTGAGAAACATCTATAGCCTTTTTCATTGCAGTGTAGGACAGTAGCTCAGTGCATAGGCTCTGAGGCACTATCACATCTTTCTTGATGTCTCAAAAACATACCATTGATTTTGTTTCCCAAGTCTAGATTTACTAACATGTGAGACTGATACTGCAATGCCAGGAGAATTATTACTGATCATAATCCAAGAAGAACTGACTAGAGAATTAAAGCATTTAAAGTTGCAAGAAAGTAGGATTATTCCTTGACTCGAAAGGCTTAGTATAACCTACTTGCATCCCTGTAAGCATCTAAATTATTGTCTTAAGAGAACAGAACCATAATGATAACCACAGTATGGGTTAATATCTGCTGCTGTTTTAAAGCATTTCCCACAGTATTTCATTGTGTCTTAATGTTACTAAACTTTATATTGCAATTGCTTAGGACTGCTTTAATTGAAGCAATTTAAATTTACATATCCTACTGAGCCACTTTGTGTGTGAAGCACTAAAATGTGATAGTGGTTCTTTTTTATAGATGACAAACTTACAAACAGTTGGTTATAGATCCTGTCTGTGGAAAAAAAGCCTTGAACAAGGCTAATGAGAATGATTAGAGGGAATTTATTAAACAATTGACTAAGGCAGTCCCCCTGCCTCTATACTATGTCAGCTCATAGTGGGATGTCTCCAACATTTATTGTCTGTTTAACTCATTTTTGGCATACAACTATTATGCAACTGTTTCAAATATTAATAGCTCCTCTCCACAGCTAAACTGTGATCTTGGTTTTATACCAGCCCTAATAGTGCCAAGGACAGAGCTGACAACATCTTAGGAGCTCAAGACAAAGAATTTGAGGTCATTGTCCTGAGAAGTCATGTTTAGTTACATAGCAGGGAATGGTTATATAGGATTACAACTATCTTATTTGAATAATTTACTGTGACTCTTTGAATGTGTATTTTTTTCCATACAATTTTCAATTACTTTGTCTCTTTGACATGTTCCCATGTATCGTTCAAGGCATGGATTTTTATTGGACATACTGGTTGGAAGTGATGATAATCCAACTTAAATGGATGCTATCATTGAAAATTCTAGGGTTAGGTCTGGATCCAAGGCTTCAAAAATATCATTAAGACCATTGTTTCCATTGCAAAGCTCAGTTTTTCTCTGTATCAACTTCATTCAAGCAGACTCTACTCCTGCAACCCTGTCACCAACATAAATAATTTACCACAAAGTTTATATCTTATTGTTTCAGCAACCTCAATAGAACAATAGCTTCTCTATTCGTTTTAATAAAAGTCTCAGGACTGCATCTCACTAGACTGATGCAGGTCATATGACACCAGTTGAACTAATCACTATAGCTAGGAGAGTGTTGTGCACCAAGACTGCCTGTAATGAGAGATGAGAAGTGTGGATTCACCAAGGAAGATCATGGTGTCATTATCAGAAAAAGGAAGAATGAATCTGTTCTCTCCACCCCACAAAAATACATAGTTTTAATTTCTTTCTACTTTATGAAGTATTCCCAATCATATTTCTTTTTCTTTTATGTGTGAATATACATTTTCTTTCCTTTGTAACAAACTTAGACCTTTAACATCCCCCAAGTCATCACTGCATTCTCCATGTAAACAGGAATAATGAGAGATCAGTGAAAAAAGCAAACTTTAACCCCTGTTCCTGCCACAACTAAGGGTTTCAAATGACATCTTTAAGAGTTTATGCCAAAGCCTACCTACTTCTGATGGATGATGTTTAACTTTCCATTGCATTCTAAGCTCCACTTCACTTTAGACTGCCAAATGATTTTAGAAAACTCCTCAATGAAGATTGTGTAAGCGTAGTAGTGGTTGAGACCTTTACTTATGTCATCATACTCATTCAGTCTAACATTTTTCTCTATCATTGACTCCAAGTTCTCTTTAGCCAAACATCATTATGTCAAATATCATGGAATACTTTTGTAATATTGAAAGAAGGCCCAGCTTCTGCTTTCCTAAAAGTGTTACATCAACCTCAATTAAATTCAGTAGTCCACAGATGTTTCTGCCTAAACAAGAATGAGATACATTGGTGGGGAAAGTCCTTCTTCTAGACAGAGAAAGAATCTAGAATAATTCACTCGCTCGGGATATGGGTGGTTTGCAAGGAATGAAAAATACAAACTAGAATAAGTTTCCACTTTGCAAAGGACATCGCATTTACCCGCTTTTTTTCTAGGTAGCTGTGTTCAAGAACGGGGACTTGTTTTTTCTTTAGAACCTCTAGTCTAGTAATTTCATTGAATGATTTCTTCAAAAACTCCACTATTTCAAAATAATTAAAAACTCATTTGAAAAGCAATAAAGCCCTCCAGATGTTTTTTTAAGAATTTCTAGATTCACATTTTAGTTTCTCACTTTAAAATCATTGTTTTTTAAAATTAAATTTGAGCCTTTCATAATTTATTGCTCATTGAAAACAAAATCAACAATAAGCATAAAATCCCAGTTGTAATCCAGCACAGCCTCCCAGATACTTGTTGCCCAATTTTGATGTGTCCTTTATTTTGAAGAGCTTGGGTGTTATGTGGTCAGCACTATCCAAACAATTAACGTAATTGAGTGAAAATGCTCCTTCAGCAGAAATAGTTTCTTCTGCAAGGAGGCTAAACTGCCATTATAATGAAGAAGAGTTATGTAAGACTATTTTTTATCCAAACTGATTGGGCTGAATTCCAGATTTCTCTAATGAAACCTTGCTGAATAATAACTGCTATGCTTGCAGCTGTGGAAGTATTCAAAATCAAGTGCTGATTCTTGCCAATTGATCTACTACTTTGAAACTACAGTTCTAAAAGCTAAACTCAAGTGATTGTTCAAAGAAATTGATTGTACAGGAATTTACTTTTGATGATAGTAAGTGGGCCAGAATCTAGGACGTGACCATGTCAGTTATTATGACTGTTGCTGAAGGAGATCTGTCTGATAGCATGAATTTTTCCATTGGCGTTTGGCAAATAATGCCATCCTTCAGAACTCAGGAGACCATTTACAAATTAAGGATGATGACACTTGTATCTTCCTAGCTTCTCTGAAATATTATAACTTTAGTTCAAGATCTAAATATTTTTCTTTTATTCTTTAGCGTAAAATAACGTTATTTTAGCAATCTTTAAGAACATTGCGATCAAGCATCTTAGGCTAATCTCAGGATAAAACATTGCGACTGACAAAAACAATGCTTTATAAGAAAAGTAGATATGTTAACCTTGTAAGAGGAATGACTAGATCTTGTGGTTGTCATTTTTAAATGCAAATAATACATCATAAGCTGAAAACATAATACTGGCTAAAGATTGCTCTTAAAAGAGGACCAAAGTTCTGAAGTGAATATATTGAAGTGCCAGGATGTTTATTTTTTATGAATGGTGAGCCATGCATACTTCTACTACTAAATTATAGTCTTACAGTGTCTCAGAATTTTTAGCTTTCCAATTTTTGGCTTCTTATTATATGCAGATAAAAGAGAATATTGATATTTAAAAATCTAGATGTATCAGCAGACTTACATTGAAATTCTTTTAAATTGATCCCTAAGTATTCTTAGTTCTCAGTTGTTACCTTATATATTGCTGCATAACAAATGCCCTGAAATTTAATGGCTTAAAACCATAGCCATGCTCACTGTTTCTCATGATTCTTTAATCTGACGTGGGCCCAGCGGGTAGTTTTGTGGCTGGCAGTCACTCGCGGCTGTATTTAGCAGGCAGGTTTGCCGTGAGCTGGAGCTAGGCTCAGTTGGGATGCTGGGATGACTTCTCACTCTCTGTGTAGTTTCTGGGCCTCTCTCTCTTTTCACATAGTGTTTCCATGTGGCTTTTTTTTTTTTTTTTTTTTTTTTTTTTTTGTAGCTTAGCTTCTTACACAGCAGCTCAGGGTACCCAAAAGTACGAAAGTACAATTTTCCAGGCCTTCTTAATCCTTAGACCCAGAATTGGCACAGCGCGCTTTTGCAGCATTCTATTGGTTAAAGCAAGTCACAGGGCCAACCCAGATTCAAGGGGAGAGGAGGATACAAGGATGTGAATGCTGGGAAGCACAGCTCGTTGGGGGGCACCCAAGTAATCATCTTCTGCATGATCATTTGTTGATTCATTCAAATGACATGCAATATTTCTCTGTTGATTATGAGAAATATTAGTTACCCAAATACTCTTTTGTGTCATGGATAGATGGATTTAGTTAGACCTAGTTCCTATTAGTAGGGCTTTGCATAGCCTTTGTTAATCTCTGCAAAATGTCCTCTATCAATTACAGTAAGGCAGACATGACCTTGATTTGTAGAGGTGACAGTTTATGAGGAGAGGCAGATATGATCAAATAACTAAACAAATATATGTGTTAATGTATGTGTGTTTATAGTTATAAACTATGTTACAAATGGTAGAGGGAAAGTATAGGTGCCACGAAAGTACATGAATATTAGGAAAGGGAAGTCAGGATAATATTCCCTGAGGAAGAGATGTGTGTTTGAATTATTTAACGGGCAAGGAGAGTAGAGTAGAATAGTAAAATGATGGGCAATGGGAGAGATGCATTCCAGGAGGTGACCTTGAGGTGGGAGAAAACATGACATTGAGGGGAGAAAGGTGTTTGAGGAAGTGAATGTAGACAATGTGATTATAATGCTGAAAGTTAGGTCAAAAGTGATGTAACGTGCGACTGCAATGAAAAAATGGGAGCCAGAGCATGTAGGGACTTATTGGCTATGATAAGAATTTGTAAGAGCAATAGAATACCACTGAAATATTTAATAGATCAGCTGAAGATCATGGCAAATAACAAGACTGACAATTTGTAAAAATAAATCTAGCTTCTGTGTGGAGAACCAATGTAAGAGGCCAAGAGTGAATGTGCAAAGACTAATCAGGAGGTTTTTACAAAAGTAAAACCCTTGTTTCCTTTCCTTTTCCTTTTCTTTCTTTCCTTCCTTCCTTCCTTCCTTCCTTCCTTCCTTCCTTCCTTCCTTCCTTTCTTCCTTCCTTCCTTCTTTCCTTCCCTCCCTCCCTCCCTCCCTCCTTCCTTCCCTCCCTTCCTCCCTCTCCCTCCCTTTCCTCACTCCCTCCCTTGCTTCCCAGATAGTACCTGGGAAAATACCCAGGTGCTGGAATTTTGTTATATCCTGAGATAGTGTGACACCAGTTGAATAGGAGTGATGCTACAACACAGCATGATGTGGTATCTTGGGCCAGGAAAGTCTAAGTTAACTTCACTGAGTTTCTTATGATCCCTAGAGTGGCTTGGGAAAACCTTGCTCTTTCCCTCTCCCCTCCAGATTAAAAATGGCCACAAATTCTTTCTACCTCCCATAAAGGGACAGAGTCTAATTCCTCTCCCCTTGACTGTGGGCTGGCCTGGTGGCTTAACTGACTAATAGAATGCAGCCTAAGTGAGCATCTGTGACTTCCAAGGCTAGATAACAATAAGTTCTGTAGCTTTCACTTAGATTTCTTAGACTGCTCCCCCCAAAGAAAGACAGCTGTCACATAACAAGTCTGACCATGCTGCTGGAGAGCCTACCTGGGGAGGTGCTGAGACTACCTGTAGAGGCGAGGGAGGAGCTCAGTTAAGCCCTGTCTTCCATCCATCTCACCAAGATGACTGGCATGTGAATGAAGCCATCTTGGATTTCCAAAGCAGTTCAGCCACATTGAAACACCACCAAGTGATCCAAAGGGAAGCAGAATCACACAACTCAGTTCTTAAAAATATGACCCACGGGGCGTGGACATTATAAAAACAATTATTGTTGTGGTCATTAAGTTTTGGATGGTTTTCTTCCCCACAATAGATAACCAGGTTATAGCTCTTCATGTGCTCTTAGAGGGCTGTGATAGACAGAGTTGTCTAACTTCAACATCAAGAAGTCTTTTGGTCAGAGAAGAATTCACAAGCTGACTCCCCAGGGAACACTTGGGAACAATGCTATTGATTATATTTTGTAATTATACAATATCTACCTTAAAATGACCTCAGGGGGGCCTCTTTTTTTAAGTTGGAACAGGAAAACTCAATTCATTTGCTCATCAGCAGTGGGCATTAGCATGGACAAATATTGACAGAGAAGCAAACAATACTACCATGATTGGTATCATTGGAGTTGTACAACACTGCAGCCTTGCTAGCCACCCACTTACTCTCTAAGTCTTAGACACTACCCAGGAAAAAGGGGATGGTGAGGAACCTTCATTTCACTGGGGATATCCTCATATGGCAGAAGAACCTGTGATTTGTCTGAAGACTGTCAACTTGAACTAAGTTGGTTATTTGCCAGTAGGAAAAAATGGAGTTTGAGGTAAGAATTAAGGATAGTAATAGAAAAATGAAACAGTTATTTTTTAGCACAATTGAGTTTAGAGCTTGTGAGATCAATATCTACCATATTAATTAAATACATTAAATACAGCCAGTAAGCCAATTAGAAAATCCCCATTATCTGAGTGGCTCATCTTTTCCTGTGTCCATTTATTCTTTTACAGTGGGAATGGTTTTTCGGTTGTGATCAGAACTCTTGTGTCTGCTCCAGTATGTACTCATGCTAGGAGGATAAATTAGTCATCAGGCCATTCAGTCATCAGAAGGTCTGAACAAAGGCAACAGGAGAAGCTCTGTCATGTGGGTCATCATGAGCCTGATGAACCACTTCTGCCTTACAATAGAGAATAGCTCTTTGATGTTTAGAATTCTTGTGCTGTCCCATGCCCTCATTCAGTATTGTTCTCTTCCATACATGCTAAATAAATTATAGCAGATTCTGGCTTCCTGGTTACCATTTATTTCCTTCTAATGTGACCATTCCACAAGTAATGACAAACTTAATCGATAGATATGTTTACACTGTTAGGTATACTCAAAGCTTGTTTATAATATGGTGTCTTCCAAGGATCTCCTCAGAGATCAGATTTCATTTATTATATGTTGATTTTCCTAATTTAACTCAGAGTCCTGAGTACCTCACTGTTGCCTCCATGTACTGTCTAAGGGTCACTCTATTCCCACCCTGTCCTGCAAGACGTTCAGTGCAGTGCCAACCATACTTAACAAGAAAGATCCAAGTAAATAAGAAAGGGGGAGCATTTACATATTTTTGCTTAGGAAATGAAAAGAAGGAAAACTTTTAACATCTCATTATAAATATCTACCACCAAGTAATTGAATTATAGCTTATATTGTGCAATTTACAATTCATGTCTTTAAAAGAGCTCACAGTTACCTCTATTTATAAGTTTTGACAGGAAAAACCTGTTCATTTCTTCATCAAACATTTATTAATTCCTAATAGTACCAAGTTCCATGGTAAATGCTTATTAACAGTCCTGTGAAAGGAATGTTAAAAATACATAAACCACAAGGCACACAATAAGCATATTAAATGTTTACTGTTATTAGTCATCAGAGAGATATAAATTTAAACCTCATTGAGATACCACTATACATTTATGAGAATGGCTAAAATGAAAAAGACTAACTATACCATGTATTAGCAAAGATAGATATGTAGCAATTATAACTCTGGAAATGGAAATGGCACAACCAACTTGGAAAACTTTCAGTATTCCTTAAAGAGTTGAATGTACATCTACCCAGTGATCTAGAAATTCTATTCCTAAATTATATTAGTTATCTGGACAACAGATTACCACGTTAATGGCTTATAACAAGAATAAACACGTATCATTTCAATTTCTGGGGAATCAGTAATTCAGGTGAGGGTTTAGCTAGGTGGTTTGGACTCAAGAGTCTCTCATGAGATTTCAAGTAATATGTTGGCCAGGTCTGCAGTTCCCTGAAAGCTTGACTGGGGCTGGAGGCTCTGCTTCCAATTCAAGTTACTCATATGACTAACAAATTGAGGATGACAGTTGACCAGAGACCTCAATTCCTTGCCATGTGGTTCCCATATATTGCTGCTTGAGTGTCCTCCTGGAAGCTGGCGTGCCCTGGAGTGAATGATTCAATAGAGAGCAAGGTGGCAGCTTTTATGACCTCACTTCAAAAGTCATACTCCATAGTTTTGTGAAATATCCTATTAATTTCATAAATTAGCCCTATTGAGTGTATGATGTATGTATGTGTGTGGGGAGAAGGGTGCAGCTATGCAAGATCATTGAGATAAGGAAGCAACGACTAGTGCATGCTGTTTTTGGAGTCTGGCTACCACATAGGTATTTACCCCAGGGAAATGGAATGAAAGTCCTTCAAAACCTTGTACAAGAATGTTCATAGCAGCTTTATTTATGATAACCAAACTGGGAAACAGCCCGGATGTTCACAGGAGTCTGGATAAACAAACTGTAGTATATTCACACATTGGAAATATCTCAGTGATAAAAAAGAACTAATGAATGCAAAAATATTAATACATTTCAAAAATATTCTGAATGAAAGAAGAAAAAGATCATACATACCATATTATTCGACTTATATGCAATCCTAGAATAGGCAGAACTCTAGGTGATACAAATCCTATGTGTCGTTGCTTCTCACAGGGATGGTAGGCAGATTGGGAGTGGGTAAAAGGAAACTTTTGGGGTAATGGAAATATTCCTTCAAATTTATCAAAATCAACTCAACAGTACACTTATGTTCTGAAGATTATATGTAAATTATACCTTAAAAAATGCAAGGCATAATCCAAGGAACATGAAAGACAAATAAGCCATGTGTTATAATTGATAAGAGAGAAATTAATACAGAGGGGAAAATATTAAAGGGAGAAACTTAGGTACATATATTTTTCAAATAAGAAAACACATGGTAATTGTAGATTTTTTTTTTTTTTTTTTTTTAAAGATGGAGTCTTGCTCTGTCGCCCAGGCTGGAGTGCAGTGGCCGGATCTCAGCTCACTGCAAGCTCCCCCTCCCAGGTTCACGCCATTCTCCTGCCTCAGTCTCCTGAGTAGTTGGGGCTACAGGCGCCCGCCACCTCTCCTGGCTAGTTTTTTTGTATTTTTTAGTAGAGACAGGGTTTCACCATGTTAGCCAGGATGGTCTCGATCTCCTGACCTCATGATCCGCGCGTCTCGGCCTCCCAAAGTGCTGGGATTACAGGCTTGAACCACCGCGCCTGGCCAATTGTAGATATTTTTAAAGATATCTTTTATATTTATAATCTCCACTTCTGGAATAATTGTTGATTTATTTTATTTTGATGTACCTTCCAGTCTTTTTTCATGCATTTAAAAAATAAATAAGAATGTTTGGTATTTGAGATTTTGTAAATCGTGTTTGTGTGTGTAAATGTGTGTGTGTATGTGTGGTTGCCATTACAGTATACACAGTCCTCCAAATTATTAAAGACTATTTTGAAGCATCATTTTCAGTTGTTATATTCCATTTTAAGACTACTGATAGTTTATGTTAACTGTTCTGTTACTGATGGACCTTTAGGTTCTTTCTCATTATTTAAATAATGCAGTGGAGTTGTTCATAAAGAGTGATCTTTAGTGTTGAGGATTATTTCCTTGGGCTAGGGTTTCCAGAATGTTCTAGATCAAAGAATATGTTTCACATTTCCATGTTGCTTTCTACAGGGTTTAAATTATTATACACATTTACCAATAGTCTATTAAAGGACTTATTTCACTATGCTTTGGTTAGGTAAGTAACCCAGGTAAGTGAAGTAGGTATTTCACTATGCTTTGATAAGCATAGTGAACACTTTGTTTATGTGTTTATTAACTCCGTAATTGAGAAAAATGGTTGAATTGAGCCTTAAAGAATGAACAGTATTTTAAATGTCAATTGGATTTGAAAAGGCAAAGATGAGGAAGGTTATTTCTGCAATGTTCATGGCATGGCAAACAAAGTCATTCCATGTCAAACTCATGGAATTGTAAGTCATTTAGTATAAAAGCTGACAGCAGTTGTTCTCAATCTTGGCTGCACAATAGGATCACCTGAGGGAGAATGTAAAAATCTCCAATATCTCGGCCTTACTAGACCAATAAAATCAGGATAGTTGGGTGAAGAACTCAGGCATCAGTAGTTTTTGAAAGTCCCCAGGTGATTACAATCTGTAAGCAAAATGTAAAACCAGTGGTATAGAGTGATGTGAAATGGAATAAGTTGCCATTAGAGATGAAACAGAAGAGATGAAGACCATATGTAGCAAGACAGAATGCTCTAGGACAAATTGTATATTCTGGGCAAATTAGCAAATGCTGTTAGGTTAGTGTCCCTTTCTTATCATCTTGGAGTCCTTTACCTTTTCATGCACTCATACAGTGGGCATTATTCCCAACCAACAACTAGCACTTGATCTTGTTGACCGGCTGCAAGCAAACCACCCCCACAGCTACCCACAAGCCTGGAGACCTGGGAGTTTTTGCTCCACACCCCCAGGGCATAGGCCTGAAGCAATGATTGCTGATGATATGATATAAGTAATTCAGCTTCTTCTCTCCTAATCAAGACAATTCTGACATGTGATCTATACTAGTGCATTCAGGTAGCTGATATGCAAACTTTTCCTTGTTTTCTAAGACAAGATGAGCTTGTGCCAGAACATAAATCTGTATGCTGCTTCCTTCAGAAAGAAATGGTTCTGTGAAAGAAAGGTCAGCTGAAGTAAATAGTGGATTTAGTGACTTAGCTGCAAGCACCTTATTTCATCATGGACCAGTGACACAGATCAAGGATCTGCAAACCACACTTTGAGTAGTGCTGCCTTTCACTGTCTCCAGCATGCTCTGTGGCAGTGAACCAAACTTACCCTGTGTGGACGTGCCTTTACCTTGCACTCTTGCCTGGCCTCATTTCTTTCCCTCTTTCACATCTTGCTCCTTGTTTTTCTCTGGGAACTCTTAGTTATAAATTACCTTCACATGATTCATTGTGTGAACATCTGCTTCCAGGGAGCCCAATTAAGACAGGCAATAAGGAATGCATTGGAGGGTAAAACCTGTGCTTTAGGAACATAATTCCAACAGTTCCTAAGAATGATGTACAAAAATGAATAAATGTAGGTAGGAAGTGAGATTGAAGACTATCACAATATCCTTTCAACCAGGAGACTCAGGAGTTCTCCACCTCCATTACTCATATTTTAAAAGATCCTTTTCTTGCCATATCTAAGGTCCCGGCCTTATTTTAGATGCCCATTAGTTTTGAGGTTTAGAACCACTGGTTTGCATTTGAAAATGTAACTCAAGAACCATGCCGATATTTCAATGGAGATGGTAGCTTCCTCAGAATTTGTAAACTGAAGTTCCCTTTGTGAGATATGTGTTATTTACTGTAGACTTTATAGCTCATAGACTGATTCTAAATTATATTTGTAAGGAAACTTAGGTGTATCCCATGTATCTGACCTGGAGCAAGTATTGAAAACTCTCTGGCCCTCAGTTTTCTCACTTCTTGAATGAGGAAAATGAATTACATTATTCCTAAGGTCTCTTTCAGTTCTAAAATGTTATGTTCAACAATAGCTACTAGATTATGTCAGTGAAACAAAATAAAACAGAAAATAATCTGTTATATTTTCAGATATAATAATCAGATTATTTTCTGTTTTATTTTGTCACTTCTCAAAACAAATTGACAAAAATCATACATTTATTGTAAAAACAATTCTCTAGGAAGCTAACCTTTGTCTGGTTTTCATGATGGTATGTTTACTGCTTTTAACTTTGCTTTGGAAATGGGTAGCCATCTAATTAGGTTGATAAGGTCAGCAGGCAGAAACTTTGGAAAGAGATTGGATAATATTTGTGAGTGTGTATATTTGCCTAGACATGCTTTTTGTCAAGTTTATTGTACTTTAATGATTAGCTAGAAATAATAAGCCTGCTGTATATGCTATTTTATTAATGCTCTGTCATGTATGGGTTTTTCTAAGGTAATTTGAAAATACAGAGAAAATATAATTATTTGAGGGTGCTTTTAGAAGAGGTGGATATATTTATAAAATTAAATAGTAATTGAATAACACAATACTTCTCAAGACAGAATTCACCAGTATACATGGTTCATAGAGAGGGTTTGTGGAACTGAATGAGTTTTATTTTCCCCAATTTTCAAGGAACATGTAAATTCATTTTGGCGTGATCTTGTGGATCAAGAAAGATGATTTTAACATATGTAAATCATTTCTGCTCATCAGTTTGTCACATCTTGTCCCCAAACAACCCTAAAATAGTTCAATATTTTTTAGACTCTTTTGTTGCTCAACTTTAGGAAGAAATGTGGACTTCACAGTCATATCACACAGACTTTCCATTTGAAATGATTCTCAATTCCATTCCCTTCTGGGCTCTTATGCTTTTGAATCCTCATACAAACATGGGGAATTATGACATCTATGTGGCATTTTAAAAATTTATTTTTTTTCCCTTAAGTGAGGTATAATACACAGGTAGGAAAGTATATAGATCTTAAGTATACAACCCAATGAATTTTTACATATGTATACACTAGTATAACTACCACTTGAACCAAGATATAAAGCAAGATTAAAAAAATCTCTTCTCATCCCTTCCTAGTTAATTTTCCGTCATTTAGAAGTTACCACCATTTTGACTTCAAGCACGATAACTTGATTTTGCCTGTCCTTGTTCTTCATAGAAATGGAATGATACCTTATGTTTGCTTTCTTTGCTCAATACTGTGTGAGATTCATGTGTATTCTTGCCTATGGTATAATAAATAATCATTAGCTTCATTAATTGTGATGTAATAGTCTATGGAGATTTCATTTTACTCTTGATAGATCTTTGTTCTATTTTCATTTTTCATTTATGAATGTCTGCTGTGATTTTTGATGAATACATCTACTCACTAATTTTTTAGTTGACATAACTAGAGTTAACATGACTGGTTTGTAAGGCAGACATAATTCACCTTTAGGAAATGCTGCCAAAGGATTTTACAAAGTGGTAGTACAAACTCTTATTTCCACCAGTGATGTATGAGAGCCCTAGTTCCTCTGCATTTGTGCCAATATGTGATATTGTCAGTGTTTTTGATTTTAATCATTCTGGTGAATGTGTGGTAGTTTCTCACTGTGGTTTTAAATTTTATTTCCCTAATTAATAATAATATTCTATGCCTATGCGTACTGGCCTTCTGGGAACCTGTTATATGAAATACTATTCAAATCTTTTAGCTGTTTTCCTTTAATTGTCTTTTTTGTTATTGATTTGTTCTTTATGTATTCTGATAAATATGTAAAAAATCAAATTAACAAGTATCTGTTTCCAGTCTGTGTCCTGTGAGATTTTTTGTTAATAATTTATTTTGATGAACAGAAGTTATTAATTTTAAGGAAGTCTAATTTATCACTATTTTCTGCTATTGTTCATGCTTTTTTGCATTGTGTTTTACTATGTGATTTGAAAATCCGGTCACCCCATAATGCATTCAAATTGACAGATGCTAGGTTTGCTTCTTTCCCCATTAAAAAAATTGTGGCAACATTCACATACATAAAATTTACCATCTTGGCCATTTTTAAGTATACAGTTTAGTGTTATTAAAAATATTCATAATGTTGTAAAGCCATAATCGTTGCCCATCTCCAGAACTCTTTTTATTTTAAAAAACCAAAACTCTATATTCATTAAATAACAATTCCCCATTCCTCCTTGTCCCTGTTGCCTGGCAACCCCATGCCAATTTTCTGTCCCTATGACTTTGACTACTGTAAGTATGTAATGTAAGAGGAATTATACAATATTTGTCTTTTGTGTACTTGGTATAATGTCCTCAACATTCATCCATGCTGTAGAATATGTCAGAATTCCCTTCCTTTTTAAGGCTGAATAATATTCCATTGTATGTATATAACATACTGTGACTTAAATTCTGACTTACCATGTTTTTCTATCCTGAAAAATGTCCCATGTGCATTGAGAAGAATGTGTATGATGTTATTGTTGGGTAGTGTTCTGTATCTGTCTATTAGATCAAATTGGTTATGGTGTTGTCTTTCATTTCCTTACTTATTTTTTGTCTGATTGTTCTATCCGTTAATGAAAGCAGGGTATTAAAGTATCCAACTATTATTATAGAACTATTTTTCTCCTCAGTTCTGTCAGTTTTTTCTTCATATTCTTATTGTCCTATTAGGTGCATACATGTTTAAAATGGTTATATTTCTTGATGTACTGAAACTGTTACTAATATGTAATATGTCTGTCTTTGTCTCTTGCAATTTTTTTGATTTAAAGTCTATTCTGTCTTATGTTAGCATAGCCACTCCTGTTCTCTTTTGGTTACTGTTTACATGGAATATTTTTCCATCATTTTATTTTTAATCTATCTATGTGTTTGGATCTATATTGTTGGATTCTGTTTTTTAATCTATTCTGCCAATTTGTCATCTGATGGGAAAATTTAATCCATTTACATTTAAAGTAATTAGAAATAAGAAGGGCCTTAACTTCTTTCATTTTGCTATTTGTTTTCTATATATCTTATAACTTTTTTTGTTTTTCATTTTCTGTGTTACTACTGTCCTTCTTTGTGTTGAGTTAATTTATTTTGTAGTGAAACATTTAAATTGCTTTCTCATTTTCTTTTGTGCATATTCTTATAGCTGTTTTCTTTGTGGTTACTATGGGCAGTACATTTAATATCCTAATTATAATACTAATTTAAATTTATATCTGCTTAACTTCAGTAACATAAAAGCTCTATTTCTTTATAGCTCTATCTTCACTCCTTTTATTAGTTAATGTCATAAAGTTGTATCTGTACACATCACATTGTATACCCCCAAACGTAAACTAATAATTCTTTAAATGTGTTAGTCTCTTAAATTATGTAGAAACAAAATGGATTTATAAAACCAAGTTACAATAATACTAATTTTTAGACTAATTGTGTTTTTAAAAAATGTAATTGTCTCTTAAATAATGTAGAATATAAAAAAGCAGAATTACAAACTGTTGTTATAATAATACTAGCATTTATAATTGCTCCTATGTTTACCTTTATTGATATGTTCATTTCTTAATATAGCTCCAAGTTATTGTCTAGTGTTCTTTGTTTTTTTTTTTTTTAATTTTTTTATTATTATTATACTTTAAGTTGTAGGGTACATGTGCATAACGTGCAGGTTTGTTACATATGTATACTTGTGCCATGTTGGTGTGCTGCACCCATCAACTCGTCATTTACATCAGGTATAACTCCCAATGTAATCCCTCCCCCCTCCCCCCTCCCTATGATAGCCCCTGTGTGTGATGTTCCCCTTCCTGAGTCCAAGTGATCTCATTGTTCAGTTCCCACCTATGAGTGAGAACATGCGGTGTTTGGTTTTCTGTTCTTGTGATAGTTTGCTAAGAATGATGGTTTCCAGCTGCATCCATGTCCCTACAAAGGACACAAACTCATCCTTTTTGATGGCTGCATAGTATTCCATGGTGTATATGTGCCACATTTTCTTAATCCAATCTGTCACTGATGGACATTTGGGTTGATTCCAAGTCTTTGCTATTGTGAATAGTACTGCAATAAACATACGTGTGCATGTGTCTTTATAGCAGCATAATTTATAATCCTTTGGGTATATACCCAGTAATGGGATGGCCGGGTCATATGGTACATCTAGTTCTAGATCCTTGAGGAATCGCCATACTGTTTTCCATAATGGTTGAACTAGTTTACAATCCCACCAACAGTGTAAAAGTGTTCCTATTTCTCCACATCCTCTCCAGCACCTGTTGTTTCCTGACTTTTTAATGATGGCCATTCTAACTGGTGTGAGATGGTATCTCATTGTGGTTTTGATTTGCATTTCTCTGATGGCCAGTGATGATGAGCATTTTTTCATGTGTCTGTTGGCTGTATGAATGTCTTCTTTTGAGAAATATCTGTTCATATCCTTTGCCCACTTTTTGATGGGGTTGTTTGTTTTTTTCTTGTAAATTTGTTTGAGTTCTTTGTAGGTTCTAGATATTAGCCCTTTGTCAGATGAGTAGATTGCAAAAATTTTCTCCCATTCTGTAGGTTGCCTGTTCACTCTGATGGTAGTTTCTTTTGCTGTGCAGAAGCTCTTTAGTTTAATGAGATCCCATTTGTCAATTTTGGCTTTTGCTGCCGTTGCTTTTGGTGTTTTAGACATGAAGTCTTTGCCCATGCCTATGTCCTGAATGGTACTACCTAGGTTTTCCTCTAGGATTTTTATGGTATTAGGTCTAACATTTAAGTCTCTAATCCATCTTGAATTAATTTTTGTATAAGGAGTAAGGAAAGGATCCAGTTTCAGCTTTCTACTTATGGCTAGCCAATTTTCCCAGCACCATTTATTAAATAGGGAATCCTTTCCCCATTTCTTGTTTCTCTCAGGTTTGTCAAAGATCAGATGGCTGTAGATGTGTGGTATTATTTCTGAGGACTCTGTTCTGTTCCATTGGTCTATATCTCTGTTTTGGTACCAGTACCATGCTGTTTTGGTTACTGTAGCCTTGTAGTATAGTTTGAAGTCAGGTAGCGTGATGCCTCCAGCTTTGTTCTTTTGACTTAGGATTGTCTTGGAGATGCGGGCTCTTTTTTGGTTCCATATAAACTTTAAAGCAGTTTTTTCCAATTCTGTGAAGAAACTCATTGGTAGCTTGATGGGGATGGCATTGAATCTATAAATTAGCTTGGGCAGTATGGCCATTTTCACGATATTGATTCTTCCTATCCGTGAGCATGGTATGTTCTTCCATTTGTTTGTGTCCTCTTTTATTTCACTGAGCAGTGGTTTGTAGTTCTCCTTGAAGAGGTCCTTTACATCCCTTGTAAGTTGGATTCCTAGGTATTTTATTCTCTTTGAAGCAATTGTGAATGGAAGTTCATTCCTGATTTGGCTCTCTGTTTGTCTGTTACTGGTGTATAAGAATGCTTGTGATTTTTGCACATTAATTTTGTATCCTGAGACTTTGCTGAAGTTGCTTATCAGCTTAAGGAGATTTTGGGCTGAGACAATGGGGTTTTCAGTATACAATCATGTCATCTGCAAACAGGGACAGTTTGACTTCTTCTTTTCCTAACTGAATACCCTTGATTTCTTTCTCTTGCCTAATTGCCCTAGCCAGAACTTCCAACACTATGTTGAATAGGAGTGGTGAGAGAGGGCATCCTTGTCTTGTGCCAGTTTTCAAAGGGAATGTTTCCAGTTTTTGCCCATTCAGTATGATATTGGCTGTGGGTTTGTCATAAATAGCTCTTATTATTTTGAGGTACGTTCCAACAATACCGAATTTATTGAGCGTTTTTAGCATGAAGGGCTGTTGAATTTTGTCAAAAGCCTTTTCTGCATCTATTGAGATAATCATGTGGTTCTTGTCTTTGGTTCTGTTTATATGCTGGATTATGTTGATTGATTTGCGAATGTTGAACCAGCCTTGCATCCCAGGGATGAAGCCCACTTGATCATGGTGGATAAGCTTTTTGATGTGTTGCTGAATCCGGTTTGCCAGTATTTTATTGAGGATTTTTGCATCGATGTTCATGAGGGATATTGGTCTAAAATTCTCTTTTTTTGTTGTGTCTGTGCCAGGCTTTGGTATCAGGATGATGTTGGCCTCATACAATGAGTTAGGGAGGATTCCCTCTTTTTCTATTGATTGGAATAGTTTCAGAAGGAATGGTACCAACTCCTCCTTGTACCTCTGGTAGAATTCAGCTGTGAATCCATCTGGTCCTGGACTTTTTTTGGTTGGTAGGCTATTAATTATTGCCTCAATTTCAGAGCCTGCTATTGGTCTATTCAGGGATTCAACTTCTTCCTGGTTTAGTCTTGGAAGAGTGTAAGTGTCCAGGAAATTATCCATTTCTTCTAGATTTTCCAGTTTATTTGCGTAGAGGTGTTTATAGTATTCTCTGATGGTAGTTTGTATTTCTGTGGGGTCGGTGGTGATATCCCCTTTATCATTTTTAATTGCGTCGATTTGATTCTTCTCTCTTTTCTTCTTTATTGGTCTTGCTAGTGGTCTGTCAATTTTGTTGATCTTTTCAAAAAACCAACTCCTGGATTCATTGATTTTTTGGAGAGTTTTTTGTGTCTCTATCTCCTTCAGTTCTGCTCTGATCTTAGTTATTTCTAGCCTTCTGCGAGCTTTCGAATGTGTTTGCTCTTGCTTCTCTAGTTCTTTTAATTGCGATGTTAGAGTGTCAATTTTAGATCTTTCCTGCTTTCTCTTGTGGACATTTAGTGCTCTAAATTTCCCTCTACACACTGCTTTAAATGTGTCCCAGAGATTCTGGTATGTTGTATCTTTGTTCTCATTGGTTTCAAAGAACATCTTTATTTCTGCCTTCATTTCATTATGTACCCAGTAGTCATTCAGGAGCAGGTTGTTCAGTTTCCATGTAGTTGAGCGGTTTTGATTGAGTTTCTTAGTCCTGAGTTCTAGTTTGATTGCACTGTGGTCTGAGAGACAGTTTGTTATAATTTCTGTTCTTGTACATTTGCTGAGGAGTGCTTTACTTCCAATTACGTGGTCGATTTTGGAGTAAGTACGATGTGGTGCTGAGAAGAATGTATATTCTGTTGATTTGGGGTGGAGAGTTCTATAGATGTCTATTAGGTCTGCTTGCTGCAGAGATGAGTTCAATTCCTGGATATCCTTGTTAACTTTCTGTCTCGTTGATCTGTCTAATGTTGACAGTGGAGTGTTGAAGTCTCCCATTATTATTGTATGGGAGTCTAAGTCTCTTTGTAAGTCTCTAAGGACTTGCTTTATGAATGTGGGTGCTCCTGTATTGGGTGCATATATATTTAGGATAGTTAGCTCTTCCTGTTGAATTGATCCCTTTACCATTATGTAATGGCCTTCTTTGTCTCTTTTGATCTTTGATGGTTTAAAGTCTGTTTTATCAGAGACTAGTATTGCAACCCCCGCTTTTTTTTGTTCTCCATTTGCTTGGTAAATCTTCCTCCATCCCTTTATTTTGAGCCTATGTATGTCTCTGCATGTGAGATGGGTCTCCTGAATACAGCAGACTGATGGGTCTTGACTCTTTATCCAGTTTGCCAGTCTGTGTCTTTTAATTGGAGCATTTAGTCCATTTACATTTAAGGTTAAGATTGTTATGTGTGAACTTGATCCTGCCATTATGATATTAACTGGTTATTTTGCTCATTAGTTGATGCAGTTTCTTCCGAGCCTCGATGGTCTTTACATTTTGGCATGTTTTTGCAATGGCTGGTACCGGTTGTTCCTTTCCATGTTTAGTGCTTCCTTCAGGGTCTCTTGTAAGGCAGGCCTAGTGGTGACAAAATCTCTAAGCATTTGCTTATCTGTAAAGGATTTTATTTCTCCTTCACTTATGAAACTTAGTTTGGCTGGATATGAAATTCTGGGTTTAAAATTCTTTTCTTTAAGAATGTTGAATATTGGCCCCCACTCTCTTCTGGCTTGGAGAGTTTCTGCCGAGAGATCTGCTGTTAGTCTGATGGGCTTCCCTTTGTGGGTAACCCGACCTTTCTCTCTGGCTGCCCTTAAGATTTTTTCCTTCATTTCAACTTTGGTGAATCTGGCAATTATGTGTATTGGAGTTGCTCTTCTCGAGGAGTATCTTTGTGGCGTTCTCTGTATTTCCTGGATTTGAATGTTGGCCTGCCCTACTAGGTTGGGGAAGTTCTCCTGGATGATATCCTGAAGAGTGTTTTCCAACTTGGTTCCATTTTCCCCCTCACTTTCAGGCACCCCAATCAGACGTAGATTTGGTCTTTTTACGTAATCCCATACTTCTTGCAGGCTTTGTTCATTTCTTTTTCTTCTTTTTTCTTTTGGATTCTCTTCTCGCTTCATTTCATTCATTTGATCCTCAATCGCAGATACTCTTTCTTCCAGTTGGTCGAGTCGGTTACTGAAGCTTGTGCATTTGTTACGTATTTCTCGTGTCATGGTTTTCATCTCTTTCATTTCGTTTAGGACCTTCTCTGCATTAATTACTCTAGCCATCAATTCTTCCACTTTTTTTTCAAGATTTTTAGTTTGTTTGCGCTGGGTACGTAATTCCTCCTTTAGCTCTGAGAAATTTGATGGACTGAAGCCTTCTTCTCTCATCTCGTCAAAGTCATTCTCCGTCCAGCTTTGATCAGTTGCTGGCGATGAGCTGCGCTCCTTTGCCGGGGGAGATGCGCTCTTATTTTTTGAATTTCCAGCTTTTCTGCCCTGCTTTTTCCCCATCTTTGTGGTTTTATCTGCCTCTGGTCTTTGATGATGGTGATGTACTGATGGGGTTTTGGTGTAGGTGTCCTTCCTGTTTGATAGTTTTCCTTCTAACAGTCAGGACCCTCAGCTGTAGGTCTGTTGGAGATTGTTTGAGGTCCACTCCAGACCCTGTTTGCCTGGGTATCAGCAGCAGAGGCTGCAGAAGATAGAATATTTCTGAACAGCGAGTGTACCTGTCTGATTCTTGCTTTGGAAGCTTCCTCTCAGGGGTGTACTCCACCCTGTGAGGTGTGGGGTGTCAGACTGCCCCTAGTGGGGGATGTCTCCCAGTTAGGCTACTCAGGGGACAGGGACCCACTTGAGCAGGGAGTCTGTCCCTTCTCAGATCTCAACCTCCGTGTTGGGAGATCCACTGCTCTCTTCAAAGCTGTCAGACAGAGTCGTTTGCGTCTGCAGAGGTTTCGGCTGTGTTTGTTATTGCCCTGTCCCCAGAGGTGGAGTCTACAGAGACAGGCAGGTTTCCTTGAGCTGCTGTGAGCTCCACCCAGTTCGAGCTTCCCAGCAGCTTTGTTTACCTACTTAAGCCTCAGCAATGGCGGGCGCCCCTCCCCCAGCCTCGCTGCTGCCTTGCGGGTAGATCACAGACTGCTGTGCTAGCAATGAGGGAGGCTCCGTGGGTGTGGGATCCTCCCGGCCAGGTGTGGGATATGATCTCCTGGTGTGCCTGTTTGCTTAAAGCGCAGTATTGGGGTGGGAGTTACCCGATTTTCCAGGTGTTGTGTGTCTCAGTTCCCCTGGCTAGGAAAAGGGATTCCCTTCCCCCTTGCGCTTCCCAGGTGAGGCAATGCCTCGCCCTGCTTCAGCTCTCGCTGGTCGGGCTGCAGCAGCTGACCAGCACCGATCGTCCGGCACTCCCCAGTGAGATGAACCCAGTTCCTCAGTTGAAAATGCAGAGATCACCGGTCTTCTGTGTCGCTCGTGCTGGGAGTTGGAGACTGGAGCTGTTCCTATTCAGCCATCTTGCTCCGCCCCCCGATTGCAACTGTCTGTCTAGTGTTCTTTGATTTCA
Organism: Macaca nemestrina; assembly: GCF_043159975.1. NCBI lineage: Eukaryota > Metazoa > Chordata > Mammalia > Primates > Cercopithecidae > Macaca > Macaca nemestrina. The sequence goes on from NC_092130.1 coordinate 115,257,925, forward strand.
ACCTTCAGGACCTCCTTAAGCACTTCTACAGGGAAGGTACTGGTTACAGACTTCCTCTCCTTTGATTTATTTGAGTATGTTTTAATTTCTCTCTCACTTTTGAAGAACAGTTTGGCTAGATGTAGGATTCTTGGATGTCACATGTTTTTCTTTTAGTACTTTGAATATATTGGCCCACTACCTTCTGGCCTCTAAAGTTTCTGATAAAAATATGCAGATAATCTTATTGAAGAATACCTTGTATGTATGAATTGCTTCTCTTTTGCCAAATCTAAGATTCGGCATCAGACAGTTAAATAGTTACATCAGACAGATTTTGCCACTACAATTGTTGTCTAGTTTGGAAGACAGAGTCCTAGTACTTCTGACTCTGCCATCTTCCTAGAATCCTCTCCCCTTAAGCTTGTTTTTAAAGATGATAACTAGTTGTGTTATAATAGAAAATATATTGGATTTTAGCTATGAAGATCTAGATGTCCTATCTTTTCCAATGACTAAATATCTAAGATTCTAAGATTCTCTCTTTGAGTTTTGAAAGTTTGATTATAATGTGTCTTGGTGTCAGTCTCTTTTGTTCATCTTCCTTGAAATTTGTTGAGTTTTGTGAATGTGAATGTTTATATTCATGACTTTCATCAAATTTGGAAAGTTTTCAGCCATTATTTCATCTAATTTTCTTTCTACTCCTTTATCTCTTTTTCTGAGATTTCTACAATGTATGTTGGTGTGCTTAATGGTGTCCCATAGGTCCTTTAGGCTTTGTTCATTTTTCTTTAATCTTTTTTCTTTCTGTTCCTCAGACTTGATAATTTCTGTTGTCCTAGTGTCGAGTCTTCTGATTCTTTCTTCTGCCTGCTCAAATTTGCCTTTGAATTCCTCTAGCAAACCTTTCATTTCAATTATCCTTCTTTTCAGCTCCAGAATCCCTTTTCCGGTTTTCTTTTTATGTTTTCTATCTCTTTCCAAAATGATATTTCTATTTTGTTCATATGTTATTTTCTTGACTGTCTTCACATCTTCCCTTAGTTTTTTGAGCATCTTTAAGACTGTTGTTTTAAAGTCTTTGTTGTCTTGTAGAGTTGCCATTGGGTCTTTCTAGGAATAGTTTCTGTTAATTTATTTTTTTCCTTTGAATTTACCATACTTTCCTGTTTCTTTGTGATTTTTTTCTTGGGAACTCAACATTTTAATCTAATAATTTGGTAAGTGTAGGAATAAGATTATCCTTCTCCAGGATTTGCTTTTTTTTTGTTATTTTATGATTATATTTGTAGACTGTCTGTGTGCCAAGGATCAATCTGAATTATAAACTTGAATTCTTCTCACGTCTTTCCTGAGGCTGAGCCTCTCCCTAGACGTCCATGGCCATTTTCCAATTTTCCCCAGATATGCAGTTGCTTTTGAATGTTCTAGTCTTCAATGTTTAGCTCCCGAAAGAAGAAAAAGATAAAAATGAAGAGGGGGTTAAAACAAAGGATTCAGCTCTTTAAATCCCCTGGTAGTCACTTCAGCTGCAGTGGGAGGGACCTCAACAATGGGAAGAGGTGAAACAACGATGGTCACCTACCTCTTTGACTTCATGTCTGTGATCAGAGGCAGCAATCAGTGATCAGAGCATGGATCCCAAATATTTGGAGGACAGGGTGATTTTTGCTCACCCAGTCTCCTGCAAGCTGTGGGCAAGCTGTCCCAAGAACACATGAATAGCTGCCTGCCATGAGCTGGGATTGGAGATGGGTAGCTGCTACTGTGCTAAGAGCTGAAATTAACTGCAATTTTTTGTCGAAGAATTCTCCTGGAAGTTCCAAGCCTTCAATAGACTCCAGAGTTCCAAAGCAGTTACATCAGACAGATTTTGCCAGTGCAATTGCTGTCTAGTTTGGAAGACAGAGTCCTAGTACTGCTGACTCTGCCATCTTCCCAGAATCCTCTCCCCTTAAGCTTGTTTTTAAAGATGATAACTAGTTGTATTATAATAGAAAATATATTGGATTTTAGGTATGAAGATCTAGGTGTCCTATCTTTTCTGATGACTAAATATGTACTTTGAGCAGTGTAATTAATATTTTAAGTCTTCTTCATCATTTGTAATATAGTTTATTAGTCAGAACTCTTTTGGTTGCAAGTGGCAGAAAACTAATTAAGCCACCTCAAGCAAGAGAGGGTTATCTGGAAGGTGGTTAGGTCCTAGAATCAGAGGAAGAGCTGCCAAAACCATGTTAGCATATGGGACCTTAGGGGTCCAATCACACTTTGATCTCTGCTTTTCTCTCTGTATTATCTTCATTTCCATTGGCTGCATATAGGCTTTATGAGGCAAGAAAATATGGCAGTTGGCAGTGCCAGCCTTATGACACCTTAACTGAGCATCTCAAAAGGAAGAGAAAGCATCTTTTATTTTCCTTCACTTCAGTATATAATAATCCTAGTGAAGGATTCTGGGTAGTCCTAAGTCATCTGTCAACCCACATGAACAAGAGGGAGATAGAAACTATTATTAGTAATCACAGGTTGAAATAAAGAGGGAAGCAATTTACCCAAAGAAGTAGGTATGTCACTACCAAAAGAAGGGAAATAAAGTGCTGGGCAGATACAAATAATAGATATCTATTACAAAGGAAATAAAAATGCTTGACTCACATGAGCTGGTTGTTGAAAGTGTCTGGCTCTCAGAACTGGGGCTCTATAGAGGATCATTGCAGGCCTAAGCAAAATAGAAATCCAAGATGAAATTCCAGACTCTTACTTGTAAGTCACTTTCATGGGTTTTTAAGGTCAAAGGTGGATCCCTGTATTACATCCATCAGAATAAAGCTCTATCTGATTTTCTCTTACTGGTTCCAAGGAGATGCTCCTGATGGTAAAATATGGGGCCCAGAATCTCGCAAATTATCACCCTTAAAAGATATTGTGTTAGTAATTCATGTTTCATTCCCTTTCCTTCCTAAGCTTCTCCAACATGAGTTTAAAATTCTTATGGCTACAATAGCATTTAGATAATTGATAATTGTGACAGATAAACAACATGGTTGCTTTTGAATAATTGCCACTTCAAGTATTAACTCTGTAGCAGTAAGTGCTTCTTAGGGAACTCTGTATTCAGTTCTTACTTCTATCTTATTTATCTTGGGATATGTGATTCTCAAACTTTAACATGTGTACAAACCATCTGTATGGCTGGTTAAGATATAGATTGCTGGGCCAAATCTCTCAGAGTTTATGATACCATAGGTCTGGGATAGGGCCCCAATATTTAGCAGGTTCCTAATGATGCTGCTGTTGCTTGTCCAGGGATCACACTTTACGAACTAGATAAAAGATACATCCCTAAACATACTAACATGAATAAGTCCTTTATACATCATATTTTGTCTCATTAGGAAAACTTTCAATTAAAAGCAACTATATTTTCTTTGGAAAATAAATAACCTTTATTATAGAAATGAAAATATTTGCTCCTCAATTAACTTTTGCAATTCTGATTTGCTTGAGGGTTGGGGTAAAAGATAGATTCATGTATCAGATTAATTTCTTGGAGGTCATGCATCTTGTAGAAGGGAAAAAATTCTCATAAGTAACATTTTTTAACACTCAAGGATAGTTTTTTTATCCCATTGCAAGTAGCCTTAACCTCTGCTCTACAGTTTTTTAATCTGTTCAGCCTAATCAGATTTTGTGGTTGGTTTGTTTATTTTTCTTTTATTTATGTGTTCTTGTTGTGTATATACCAGATATCAAATGTCTTTAAACAGTATTTCCAATTGGGATTAGAAAGGTATAATTCCAAATTCTGTCAGTTCCAGATTTGGTCACCAAATGAGTCATAGAAATCGCTGCAAAGGAGTGAATCATACTGCCTCTTTCTATCAGTCATGGCCAAAGAATTTCAGTTAGCCTACCTCATAAATTAAAATCTGGGAGCAAGAATTTTTTTGGTAGCAATGTTGCATCAGTATTGACATATAAGAGATGATTCTGAGAGTAGCATGGGAGAGAGGAAGAATACAGATTCTGCTATAATAACTGTATCAGGTGATATTTTTCTTCAACTGTTACATTTCAGATGATGGAAATTTAAGTACTGAATGGCCTCAAGGATTTCTGGGGCACAGAGATTCCACTTTAGAAGCTTTCTTTCTTCCTTGAACACTTTAGGTTTAAATGTCTCCTTTTAGGACAAACTCCTATTTGGAGTATGGTATTTTCTCTATTTTAATTAAGTATTAAGAATCAATAAGGGCTTCTGTCCTCTGTTCAGTTTCTGAAGGACCATGCACCATGGTTAAAATACTTGTCCACAATATATCATGATAGTGTGATTTGCCTGCTAAAATCACTATTTCATACTTTGCAGTTTCTACTTCTGCTCTAACAAGTAATCTTTAATTTTTCTTCAAGTATTAAGATAAAAATATTATTACATTGTTATCTAGTAGTTATACTAAATTCATTTTTATTAAGTTCCTTAACAGTTCCTGCGTTCACCACGTTACTCCTAGATAACAAACATGGGACATCTTCATTTAAATCAAGTTTAAAAAATATTCTATAAGTTATGTAAACACACAAAATAGAAAGTATTGAAAATAACACAAGAGAAAGATTGTCAAAGTAGCCTGTCTCCTTTCTATGAATTTGAGAGAGAAAATAGAAAAGTGGACTAGGTCATGAGCAGAATTGGGTTTGTGTGTATTTGAGGACACCGTTGACATTTCCTTGCCATTGCTGCCCCAACCCTAACATTTCCACACCCCTATTTGCCAACAACGATAACCAAAGCAATAGGAAAATAGCCCTGCTTTGCTTCTGTCTGTCAGATATCTCACTGGAGCACATGAAACTGGTGGACTCTAATATGTATTTGAAACCGTTATCACAAAGTAGTCTGATAATTGTAGGTTTTGCCTTTCCAGACTCCATAATACAGGTGAGCTCTCTGGAAGAAGGGAGAGATTAATGTTGAGGACCAATTCATCATATATACTAGACAAAAGATGGAAGACATGGATAAGGAAATCTGTAGAGAAGAGAAACACCTGAGAACAGGAATATTCAAGGGACAATTGGGGAGGCTAAGAATGAATGGTAATAGGGTCAAGGGAAGAACCAGGAAAGTGTGGTATTACGGCAACCAAGGAAGAACAAAAGTTTAGGAAGAAGGAAGTGCATAATAATGGGAAAATGCTGTACTGCAGCAGTTATCAATTTTTGTAGTATGACATCTTTTCAGTAACAAAAATTCTGTGTACCCTGAGTATTAGGCAAGACTTTGTTACAGAAAATCAACTTGAAGTCATTTATGCAGAAAATGAATTTATTGACACATACAACTTTAAGTCCAGTGGGGACAGATCTAGCATTAACTGCTTAAGTGGTGCAATTGGGCTAAACCTTTTTCCCTCCCTCTTTGGCTTTGTTTGCTTGTCTGCCCTCTGTATTGGCTTCATTGTCAGGCAGGCTTTTTCCATGAAACTAGGAAAAAATGGACTCTGGAAACCAGACCTACATATTGCATACAACTTCTGCTCCCAAAAGAAGAGACCCTTTGTCTCTTTTAGTATCCTCAGGTCAAATCTTAGGGAAGAGATTGATTGGCCTGGCTTAGGTCAGGTGCCTTTCACTACACCAGTCACTTGCAGGCTGTAAGCATAGAATGCTCCTATTGGCTAAATCTGGGTTACATGCCCATCCTGCTGGTGGAGGGAATCTGGTCAGTCATACCCAAAACATGGAAAGGATTTTTCCATGTGAATCATAGAAAGTTGTGATTTTTGTAGTATAAAAAGAAAAAATAGAAAAGGGATGCTAAGCAGGCAGATTTACCAGTCTGTGACAGTTCTACATAAGAGTAATTATATATTTTAGAATGTGTTACTTGAGAAAAAAAAAATATATATATATATATAATGACAAAGAGCTACTATGAATTTAGTGACACTTAAAATAAATTTCTAAAATTCATGATAACAGCTGCTATGTACATTTAAAAATTACATATATATGTAATGATATCTTCCTTTTGCAAGTAGTGCTTGGGGAACTTCTAGATTTATGAGCCTCTTTCAGAGCCAGTCACTCTGAAGCCTCCAAAACACAAACAGGTTTCTTGCCTTGAAATTAAATTAATCACGGATTCCAAAAGTAGCCTATGCACAATTTCAGGTGCTCTTACATAAAGACATGCTCAGGAAATATTTTAAGAAGTTTTCATTCAGTATATAAAGTACCAGTAAATACGGTACCATCAGATGGGTGATGTTGCTGCCACCCAAATAGCTAATTTAAAAACCAGAATAAACCATGAAAATGAGTGTGGGGGTAGGGAAGCACACACAGTTTCACAAGTAACATGTTCTTTTAATTATTTTCTAGTTCTATCTTTTCTGTTTTTCATTTTTAATATGCATATTATGCATAGAAAACAAATATGGAAATATTAAATGAGAAAATATATATATATAAATGTTATTCATATAATATAGGTTAAAAATATACAAATAAAACATGTAATAAACACATAATATATAAATAAACATATATAATCTCTATGTATTCCCCACCCCACCCCCCCCAAGATTCTTAAAGCAAGTAGCTTTCCCTTGAGGACAGCTTAGAGGCCTGTGCCATATGAAATGGGCTCTGGACCGGTCCCCAGTGCCCTGTGAAGGGTTGCTGTGTACATTAGCTCCCCTATCTGCAAAATGGATGTTGCTTGACACGTCTTCCTTCTGCCTCGTGGGAACTGGTCAAAGTCCACACAAACTCCTTCAACCTCCAGGGACAGAAATGGCATCTACGAGCTAATGTGAGGGTCCCTGGGTACAGAGAAATGCATTAGGAGCTGTGTTTCCGGAATGACGGTTTCGTTCTCGGTCTACTGAGCGTCACTGAGCTCGGAGGACATCTCTGTCATTTCAGGAGAGTGAGAGGGCTCAATGATTCCAGGGCCCAGGTGGAAAGAAAGCGGCTGAGGGGCTTGGCCGGCTCTGGTCGCGCCCCTCAGTCCGCCCCAGTCCCATGCAGGCTCAGTGGCAGGCTCTCCGCCCCCGCCAGCTGTGGCTGTGTCACTTCTCAGCTTGGGCCATTTGCAGTGGCCTGGCCTCCCATAATAGAGCATCCACCATTATGATGGAAATGCAGCTGTTAGAAATAGAAGCACCAAAGTGAAACTGTTCTTGTTCCCTGAGGCCACCTTGTAATCTTCCCTGACGTTCTAGCCTACCAGAACTACCTGTGCTGTAATCTTCTAATATTTCTGGAAAAAAAAAAAATAAGGAAACCCTATAAAAATAACACCGTGCCATGAGTATTTACATAAACAATGAGGTTTGAAATAGGTTTTAAAACAGTTAATTAACATGGTTTCTTAGACATCAAAGAGCTTGCAGGTTAAAAAAAAATTGGGGGGTGTGTATCCTTTTTTACTTCAGAGATATTTTTATTTCCTTGTTGGGAAAGCCTTTACTATATTTGGCTAAATAAGCAAGAATTGGTCTGGAATAATTTAATTCGCTTCCTGGTGGAATGCAACTTTATTTTCCCTGTTTTAAGGATTGAATGCATTTATGTATTGATTACTTGGCTGTTTCAAAAGTTAAATTTGATTTTATAATTTAATGAGAGTGTTTTCTTTATTTTAGCATGTGGTGTTAAAAGTTTTTTTTTTTTTAAACAAATGAAACATCTCTTTTTTGAGGTCAATCAAAAAATCAAAAGTTTGAGGATTTATATATTATTTTTTCAATTCTCAGTTTATCTTTGCCAACATTTATGGATTTTTTAAAAACCTGGATAATTACTAAAAATTGTCACAATTAGCAGTTTTACTAAAACTTTGCTTTTATTTTGAGTTAATATATTAGATTGAGTACATCTGTTAAGTAGTTAAGGAAACTGGCAGTATAATTTTTTTCCCAATTTAGAATCTACATTGACATTTGTAGATTCTAAGTTAGTATGGATCTCAAAATTTGTGCTTGCAGTTCACATTGAGGGAAAGAAGACTGAGCTGCTGTGCATTTTATTTTGTTTTCAATGTATTTTGCCTTATAGCTGCAGAAATAGAAATGTAATTACTTAAAAATAAGTAATTTACTTAGCAAGGTTTCTGATGGTAGCTTTTATTAAATTCTCAAGTAAGATAATTATTGCAGAGAATTTCCCAACTTAAAGCAAACACTTCATTAGGTTCAAGATAATTAAAAAACACAACCAGTTTATACTTGCCTTCATGATCTTTCTGTCTCCCTCCCTCCCTCTCCCTCGTTTTCTCCCCCTCCCTCTTTCTCCCTCTTTTCCGTTCCTCCCACCCTTTTCCCTCCAGCTCTTTCTCATCTCTCTGACAGCGTAAGTGAAATAACCTCTTAAACTTATCTCAGAAGATGAATACTATGCCCAAACTAGGAAAAAAATCCCACACGAGAATGATGTTGCAAAAATTGTCATAAGATAATGATGACATTTTACCATCCTGTGACATTATCATTATTGATTCTTCCTCTATTTTATTTAATGCCACAACAATAGTCCCTTTGCTGGATTGAAATGTTGCTAAAATTCTATTGTGTTTGTTTTTTAGATGAATGGCAAAATTGTCAAAAGTGTCAACAGGAAGCTTTTCTGAAATCCCCTTTGTTATCCAGAGAGAAAAGAATGACATAGCAATGTTTTTAATGTTTCAACAACATAATTATCTTTGTCTCTGGAAAATGGGAAGCTATGTATCATTAGGAATTTCCTGATGAATTTCCTAAAGTGCAAGGGTTCTAGTGCTATACAGAGAGCAACTCAGGCATGAGGTCATTAACCCTAACAAAAAAAAAAAGAAAAAGAAAAAAAAGAAAAAATACTTTCCTTGGGGACAAGCAGGATTTCTAAGGGCTTGCTGGCAGTGTTATTTGACTGTACATAGAGGTTTTCAGCACAGATTTCTCTTCCAGGTCAGTGAAAATAAGAGTCCAGCCAGCCTGGCTTTAAATCAGTCGATGGAAAGGCAAAGATCTCAGAAATCTGGTTTTAATTTATCAGCTTCGAGTTGCTTTTTCCTTCACCTTTTCATGCTTGTCATTGGCTGCCTAACCCAAGTGAGGCAGGTTTCCTGTAGATCCCATCTGTCTTGCTGGTACCTCCTGCACTTGCTGGCATCCCTTGCCCTTGTTGGCAACTTCTGCATGCTGGATAGTGTCCCGTCAGGTCTAGGATAGCGGTTCTCAAAGGGTAGCCTGGTGAGAATGGCGTGAACCCGGGAGGCGGAGCTTGCAGTGAGCAGAGATCGCGCCACCGCACTCCAACCTGGGCGACAGAGCGAGACTCCCTCTCAAAAAAATAAAGGGTAGCCTGGTGCTATTGCTAGTCCACGGACGGACTGCACTTTGATGTATTGATGTTTGATGCTACAATGACTATATTTTTACTTTATTACACTGACCATTGTTGCTGCTTATAAGAATACAATGGGAGACAGGATTCTGAGGCTGGGTGCTGGGGGAAGCCATTTAAAATCCGGCAGCACTGGCGGGAAAGCACACTTAGTGCTGCCAGGTTGGAGCTTGGTGCCTTTTTCTGCGTTTTCCATGATACCTCTAAGGGGGAGCCATTGTCCTGCTGTTCTCTTTGGCTTTCTTTTTAAGGGGCTGTGCACCTATAGATTTGCTGTAGCTAAAACAAGACTGTAACTACACAGTTCAACCCTACATACACCCTGTGATATCTCCGGACTCTTCTCTACTTCTCTCTTCCCTGCTCACTTGGCCCCAGCTGTGCTTCAGATACACCAAGGTACTTCCAGACAGTTACAGGCTTCACTCCTGCCCCTCCTTTAGGCTGTTACTCAAATGTTGTCTTTGCAAAGAATCTCTTCCTGGGCATGCTATCTAAAATTGCAATCTCTACTGCCAATACACTCTTTATTTTTGTCTTTGCACGTATCACCATCTAACAGAATATATTTTACTCACTAATCACTTATTTATTTTACTTATATTATATTTACTTACTAACTTAGTATCTGTCCTTCCTCTGTGGAATATAAGGCAAATGAATACAGAGGTTTTTCTTTTTGTTCACTGCTGTATTTTGAATGCATGGAACAATGCCTGTCACTTAGTAGGTGCTTAATAAGTTTTTGAAAGAACAAATGAATGGTTAGAAGCCCCATACATTTATTTCTTAATCTGGTTTATACCCACAGCAGCAGAAATGCTATAATGACTTGCCCCATTTAAGTTTGGGTCAAAATTCAGTATGCTGACTTATTTATGAAGTCATTTGGAATGAGTAAGAGTCCTAGGTCTATGTCGATCACACTGAAATAAGAGCAGACCATTGATGGATTCAATACTAAATGTGATTGTTCTATAACTTTCTGGACACTTCATGTAACAGCTCTATCTAAATCTCAGAATCTCATTTATACCTCATCACTGAATATTTTTAAACTATTAAAGTAGTTTATTGGGGAGAGAATGTTTACTATCTCTCAATCACTTCTTTTTTTTTTAAATTTATTTATAGTTATTATTATAGTTTAAGTTGTAGGGTACATGTGCATAACGTGCAGGTTTGTTACATATGTATACTTGTGCCATGTTGCTGTGCTGCACCCATCAACTTGTCATTTACATCAGGTATAACTCCCAATGCAATCCCTTCCCCCTTCCCCCTCCCCATGACAGGCCCCTGTGTGTGATGTTCCCCTTCCTGAGTCCAAGTGATCTCATTGTTCAGTTCCCACCTATGAGTGAGAACATGCGGTGTTTGGTTTTCTGTTCTTGCGATAGTTTGCTGAGAATGATGGTTTCCAGCTGCATCCATGTCCCTACAAAGGACACAAACTCATCCTTTTTGATGGCTGCATAGTATTCCATGGTGTATATGTGCCACATTTTCTTAATCCAGTCTGTCACTGATGGACATTTGGGTTGATTCCAAGTCTTTGCTATTGTGAATAGTGCTGCAATAAACATACGAGTGCATGTGTCTTTATAACAGCATAATTTATAATCCTTTGGGTATATACCCAGTAATGGGATGGCTGGGTCATATGCTACATCTAGTTCTAGATCCTTGAGGAATCGCCATACTGTTTTACATAATGGTTGAACTAGTTTACAATCCCACCAACAGTGTAAAAGTGTTCCTATTTCTCCACATCCTCTCCAGCACCTGTTGTTTCCTGGCTTTTTAATGATCGCCATTCTAACTGGTGTGACATGGTATCTCATTGTGGTTTTGATTCGCATTTCTCTGATGGCCAGTGATGATGAGCATTTTTTCATGTGTCTGTTGGCTGTATGCTTGTCTTCTTTTGAGAAATGTCTGTTCATATCCTTTGCCCACTTTTTGATGGGGTTGTTTGTTTTTTTCTTGTAAATTTGTTTGAGTTCTTTGTAGGTTCTGGATATTAGCCCTTTGTCAGATGAGTAGATTGCAAAAATTTTCTCCCATTCTGTAGGTTGCCTGTTCACTCTGATGGTAGTTTCTTTTGCTGTGCAGAAGCTCTTTAGTTTAATGAGATCCCATTTGTCAATTTTGGCTTTTGCTGCCGTTGCTTTTGATGTTTTAAACATGAAGTCTTTGCCCATGCCTATGTCCTGAATGGTACTACCTAGGTTTTCCTCTAGGATTTTTATGGTATTAGGTCTAACATTTAAGTCTCTAATCCATCTTGAATTAATTTTCGTATAAGGAGTAAGGAAAGGATCCAGTTTCAGCTTTCTACTTATGGCTAGCCAATTTTCCCAGCACCATTTATTAAATAGGGAATCCTTTCCCCATTTCTTGTTTCTCTCAGGTTTGTCAAAGATCAGATGGCTGTAGATGTGTGGTATTATTTCTGAGGACTCTGTTCTGTTCCATTGGTCTATATCTCTGTTTTGGTACCAGTACCATGCTGTTTTGGTTACTGTAGCCTTGTAGTATAGTTTGAAGTCAGGTAGCGTGATGCCTCCAGCTTTGTTCTTTTGACTTAGGATTGTCTTGGAGACGCGGGCTCTTTTTTGTTTCCATATGAACTTTAAAGCAGTTTTTTCCAATTCTGTGAAGAAACTCATTGGTAGCTTGATGGGGATGGCATTGAATCTATAAATTAGCTTGGGCAGTATGGCCATTTTCATGATATTGATTCTTCCTATCCATGAGCATGGTATGTTCTTCCATTTGTTTGTGTCCTCTTTTATTTCACTGAGCAGTGGTTTGTAGTTCTCCTTGAAGAGGTCCTTTACATCCCTTGTAAGTTGGATTCCTAGGTATTTTATTCTCTTTGAAGCAATTGTGAATGGAAGTTCATTCCTGATTTGGCTCTCTGTTTGTCTGTTACTGGTGTATAAGAATGCTTGTGATTTTTGCACATTAATTTTGTATCCTGAGACTTTGCTGAAGTTGCTTATCAACTTAAGGAGATTTTGGGCTGAGACAATGGAGTTTTCTAAATATACAATCATGTCATCTGCAAACAGGGACAGTTTGACTTCTTCTTTCCTAACTGAATACCCTTGATTTCTTTCTCTTGCCTAATTGCCCTAGTCAGAACTTCCAACACTATGTTGAATAGGAGTGGTGAGAGAGGGCATCCCTGTCTTGTGCCAGTTTTCAAAGGGAATGTTTCCAGTTTTTGCCCATTCAGTATGATATTGGCTGTGGGTTTGTCATAAATAGCTGTTATTATTTTGAGGTACGTTCCATCAATACTGAATTTATTGAGCGTTTTTAGCATGAAGGGCTGTTGAATTTTGTCAAAAGCCTTTTCTGCATCTATTGAGATAATCATGTGGTTCTTGTCTTTGGTTCTGTTTATATGCTGGATTATGTTGATTGATTTGCGAATGTTGAACCAGCCTTGCATCCCAGGGATGAAGCCCACTTGATCATGGTGGATAAGCTTTTTGATGTGTTGCTGAATCCGGTTTGCCAGTATTTTATTGAGGATTTTTGCATCGATGTTCATCAGGGATATTGGTCTAAAATTCTCTTTTTTGTTGTGTCTGTGCCAGGCTTTGGTATCAGGATGATGTTGGCCTCATAAAATGAGTTAGGGAGGATTCCCTCTTTTTCTATTGATTGGAATAGTTTCAGAAGGAATGGTACCAACTCCTCCTTGTACCTCTGGTAGAATTCAGCTGTGAATCCATCTGGTCCTGGACTTTTTTTGGTTGGTAGGCTATTAATTATTGCCTCAATTTCAGAGCCTGCTATTGGTCTATTCAGGGATTCAACTTCTTCCTGGTTTAGTCTTGGAAGAGTGTAAGTGTCCAGGAAATTATCCATTTCTTCTAGATTTTCCAGTTTATTTGCGTAGAGGTGTTTATAGTATTCTCTGATGGTAGTTTGTATTTCTGTGGGGTCGGTGGTGATATCCCCTTTATCATTTTTAATTGCGTCGATTTGATTCTTCTCTCTTTTCTTCTTTATTAGTCTTGCTAGTGGTCTGTCAATTTTGTTGATCTTTTCAAAAAACCAACTCCTGGATTCATTGATTTTTTGGAGAGTTTTTTGTGTCTCTATCTCCTTCAGTTCTGCTCTGATCTTAGTTATTTCTAGCCTTCTGCTAGCTTTCGAATGTGTTTGCTCTTGCTTCTCTAGTTCTTTTAATTGCGATGTTAGAGTGATAATTTTAGATCTTTCCTGCTTTCTCTTGTGGACATTTAGTGCTATAAATTTCCCTCTACACACTGCTTTAAATGTGTCCCAGAGATTCTGGTATGTTGTATCTTTGTTCTCATTGGTTTCAAAGAACATCTTTATTTCTGCCTTCATTTCGTTATGTACCCAGTAGTCATTCAGGAGCAGGTTGTTCAGTTTCCATGTAGTTGAGCGGTTTTGATTGAGTTTCTTAGTCCTGAGTTCGAGTTTGATTGCACTGTGGTCTGAGAGACAGTTTGTTATAATTTCTGTTCTTGTACATTTGCTGAGGAGTGCTTTACTTCCAATTACGTGGTCGATTTTGGAGTAAGTACGATGTGGTGCTGAGAAGAATGTATATTCTGTTGATTTGGGGTGGAGAGTTCTATAGATGTCTATTAGGTCTGCTTGCTGCAGAGATGAGTTCAATTCCTGGATATCCTTGTTAACTTTCTGTCTCGTTGATCTGTCTAACGTTGAGAGTGGAGTGTTGAAGTCTCCCATTATTATTGTCTGGGAGTCTAAGTCTCTTTGTAAGTCTCTAAGGACTTGCTTGATGAATGTGGGTGCTCCTGTATTGGGTGCATATATATTTAGGACAGTTAGCTCTTCCTGTTGAATTGATCCCTTTACCATTATGTAATGGCCTTCTTTGTCTCTTTTGATCTTTGATGGTTTAAAGTCTGTTTTATCAGAGACTAGTATTGCAACCCCCGCTTTTTTTTGTTCTCCATTTGCTTGGTAAATCTTCCTCCATCCCTTTATTTTGAGCCTATGTATGTCTCTGCGTGTGAGATGGGTCTCCTGAATACAGCAGACTGATGGGTCTTGACTCTTTATCCAGTTTGCCAGTCTGTGTCTTTTAATTGGAGCATTTAGTCCATTTACATTTAAGGTTAAGATTGTTATGTGTGAATTTGATCCTGCCATTATGATATTAACTGGTTATTTTGCTCGTTAGTTGATGCAGTTTCTTCCTAGCCTCGATGGTCTTTACATTTTGGCATGTTTTTGCAATGGCTGGTACCGGTTGTTCCTTTCCATGTTTAGTGCTTCCTTCAGGGTCTCTTGTAAGGCAGGCCTAGTGGTGACAAAATCTCTAAGCATTTGCTTATCTGTAAAGGATTTTATTTCTCCTTCACTTATGAAACTTAGTTTGGCTGGATATGAAATTCTGGGTTGAAAATTCTTTTCTTTAAGAATGTTGAATATTGGCCCCCACTCTCTTCTGGCTTGGAGAGTTTCTGCCGAGAGATCTGCTGTTAGTCTGATGGGCTTCCCTTTGTGGGTAACCCGACCTTTCTCTCTGGCTGCCCTTAAGATTTTTTCCTTCATTTCAACTTTGGTGAATCTGGCAATTATGTGTCTTGGAGTTGCTCTTCTCGAGGAGTATCTTTGTGGCGTTCTCTGTATTTCCTGGATTTGAATGTTGGCCTGCCCTACTAGGTTGGGGAAGTTCTCCTGGATGATATCCTGAAGAGTGTTTTCCAACTTGGTTCCATTTTCCCCCTCACTTTCAGGCACCCCAATCAGACGTAGATTTGGTCTTTTTACATAATTCCATACTTCTTGCAGGCTTTGTTCATTTCTTTTTCTTCTTTTTTCTTTTGGTTTCTCTTCTCGCTTCATTTCATTCATTTGATCCTCAATCGCAGATACTCTTTCTTCCAGTTGATCGAGTCGGTTACTGAAGCTTGTGCATTTGTCACGTATTTCTCGTGTCATGGTTTTCATCTCTTTCATTTCGTTTATGACCTTCTCTGCATTAATTACTCTAGCCATCAATTCTTCCACTTTTTTTCAAGATTTTTAGTTTCTTTGCGCTGGGTACATAATTCCTCCTTTAGCTCTGAGAAATTTGATGGACTGAAGCCTTCTTCTCTCATCTCGTCAAAGTCATTCTCCGTCCAGCTTTGATCCGTTGCTGGCGATGAGCTGCGCTCCTTTGCCGGGGGAGATGCGCTCTTATTTTTTGAATTTCCAGCTTTTCTGCCCTGCTTTTTCCCCATCTTTGTGGTTTTATCTGCCTCTGGTCTTTGATGATGGTGATGTACTGATGGGGTTTTGGTGTAGGTGTCCTTCCTGTTTGATAGTTTTCCTTCTAACAGTCAGGACCCTCAGCTGTAGGTCTGTTGGAGATTGCTTGAGGTCCACTCCAGACCCTGTTTGCCTGGGTATCAGCAGCAGAGGCTGCAGAAGATAGAATATTTCTGAACAGCGAGTGTACCTGTCTGATTCTTGCTTTGGAAGCTTCCTCTCAGGGGTGTACTCCACCCTGTGAGGTGTGGGGTGTCAGACTGCCCCTAGTGGGGGATGTCTCCCAGTTAGGCTACTCAGGGGTCAGGGACCCACTTGAGCAGGGAGTCTGTCCCTTCTCAGATCTCAACCTCCGTGTTGGGAGATCCACTGCTCTCTTCAAAGCTGTCAGACAGAGTCGTTTGCGTCTGCAGAGGTTTCGGCTGTGTTTGTTATTGCCCTGTCCCCAGAGGTGGAGTCTACAGAGACAGGCAGGTTTCCTTGAGCTGCTGTGAGCTCCACCCAGTTTGAGCTTCCCAGCAGCTTTGTTTACCTACTTAAGCCTCAGCAATGGCGGGCGCCCCTCCCCCAGCCTCGCTGCTGCCTTGCCGGTAGATCACAGACTGCTGTGCTAGCAATGAGGGAGGCTCCGTGGGTGTGGGACCCTCCCGGCCAGGTGTGGGATATGATCTCCTGGTGTGCCTGTTTGCTTAAAGCGCAGTATTGGGGTGGGAGTTACCCGATTTTCCAGGTGTTGTGTGTCTCAGTTCCCCTGGCTAGGAAAAGGGATTCCCTTCCCCCTTGCGCTTCCCAGGTGAGGCAATGCCTCGCCCTGCTTCAGCTCTCGCTGGTCGGGCTGCAGCAGCTGACCAGCACCTATCGTCCGGCACTCCCCAGTGAGATGAACCTAGTACCTCAGTTGAAAATGCAGAGATCACCGGTCTTCTGTGTTGCTCGCGCTGGGAGTTGGAGACTGTTCCTCGCGCTGGGAGCTGTTCCTATTCGGCCATCTTGCTCCGCCCCCCTCTCAATCACTTCTTATACATGATCTATTTTAATTCTTATAAAAACCATGTAAGGATACATTATTATTCCTATTTGAACTGAAATTCTGAACATCGTTTTAATTACTCAAGGTTTCACAAGTTATGAAAGAAGATTATGATCTTTTCAAGTTATGCTGTAAAATAAGGACTTCTGTTAGAAAACAACAAATAAAAAAATTAGACTACCCCCCATGTTATCCATCCTCTGTTAGCTGAATATTCATCTTAAAATAGGGCCCTGCCATGCCATTCTCCTGCTAAGAGTCTGCATTGGTTTCCTACTGGATCAAATCCAAGCTAAAACTGGCACTCAAAGCCTCATATAGTCTCATTTCCCCTTAACCATCTTAGGTTATTTCCCTCAGCTCCCTGTAACAAATCCTCTGCTCTAGTCAAGAAGTTTCTCTTCTTCTTTTCTTCCTTCCTCCTTATCAGCCACCCCTCCTGTGTTAGGCACCCGTTTACTAGTCTGCCCTTCTTCAGGGACTTCCTGTTTCTTCTCTGATGTTCCTTTCAGGCATGAATGTCATTCCCTTTTTTTCCTGCTTATCTATACACCTTATGGACCTATCTGTAAGATCCACCTGTAAATTACACACTTTGTTTTTCATGTCCCTAACCTATAACAAATAATCTCTCTCATTTTTCTTTTCTTAATTACTTTTGAACTTATCAGGTGTACCACACTATTAATCCTTAGCTAATTATAGACTGTAGTGTTCTATAATTGTTTCTAGTGTAAGCCTTGTTCTCTAAACAAGATTGTAAGTGCTTAAAGAGATTTATGTTTTATACTTTCCCGCCTATACTTTCTAGAGTAGAGATTGTTTTATTAAGAGATGCCCTACAAATACTTGGCTTTTCATCCTGTATAGGTATGAGTCCTGCTATTAATAGAAACTATGACATCATTTTAGGATAGAGAGTAAAATGTGGTTTATCCAGGAGCAGATCCTTCCAATCTGATATTAGTTTTGTGCATTTTATGAGCACACATATTTTCAGAAAGTCACTGGAAGATTTTGCTTCCACTATAGTTGAAATTTGAACACCAGACTTCCACATTGTGAAACGTTCGTATGAACACTTTTGAGAACTTTAGGTGAAAGGTGTAGTGTAAGTACAAAGTATGCACCTTCAAAAAGCAAAATGAAAATGCAAATATTTAGAAATTTCAAAACAAAGCATGGGAAATTTTGGGTATATTGCAGGACCAAATAATTCATCATTCCATTTCTAGAGCACTAGAAAAGGTTGGGAAATCTGTTCTTTGAAGCCTTGGAGTATATATATTTTTCTCTTTAGCCCTGTCTGTTTCCTTGAGGAGATGCCTGTAGCAGTAAAGGTAATCTGGAAGGCTTTGAACTTCTGAGACAGTGTTAAGCATTTTTTACCATCAGATTAAAGGTGGCAAAAGCTAGGGATGATCTGCAGGTGACTTCAAATCAGGGGGTTACACTGCAAATCCGTCTTTTAGATGAGATAAGTCGAAGTGCCAGTGAATGTGTTTTGGTGGAAAGAAAAGAAGCTGAGAGGGTCAGGATGCAGAAGTTAGCATTTTTTCAAGAAATGCTGGGATGGAATTTCTGTGTGGAACTGTACCATGTCTGGAGATACCTCACTTAATGACATTAATTGAATACTGTGCAGTTTGTCCAATTTTCAAAATGAAGTACATTTATTATTCTTCCCTGTCAGGCGTATTTATTGCCTTTTCTTTCTTCTTCTTCTTTTCCTTTTTTTTTTTTTTTCTTGAGACAGGGTCTCACTTTGTTGCCCAGGCTGGAGTGCAGTCAGTGGCGTGATCTCGCCTCACTGCAACCCCCACCTCCCAGGTTTGAGCAACTCTCCTGTGTCAGCCTCCCGATTACTACAGGCACATGCCACCATGCTTGGCTAATCTTTGTTTGTTTGTTTGTTTGTTTGTTTTTTAGTAGAGATAGGGTTTCACCATTTTGGTCAGCTTGGTCTCAAACTCATGACCTCAGGTGATCCACCTGCCTTGGCCTCCCAAAGTGCTGGAATTACAGGCGTGAGCCACCGTGCCGGGCCCTATTGCCTTTTCAGGAAAGTTTTGGGAGTGTTCTGAAGTTTGTGGAGGGTCCACGTTATCTTTAGAAGCTTTCTCTTTAGTGTCCCTTTGAATACTGGCTTCAGCTTAGTGGATAATAGGTGGGTCAGGCTGGGTGCATTTTTATATTTTGTGGTATCAGAATTTGAAAACAAGATCTGCTTCAAGGGGAGGAGCAGGTCCCACTGGTAGAGACAAAAGGATGTTTTGCCAGTTTGCTAGCTGAGTGCAATGTACTGAAAGAGGAGTGCTAAGTGCTAAGTTGCACATCTAAGCCAGCTGTCACTGGGGAAGGTCCTGCAAAGGCTCACAGGTGGCACCCCATGGGCTGGCCTGAGAGTGGTCAGTTTTTGGTGCTCCAGGCCATGGGGCAAGAAGTTGGGCTCAAGTAGGCCTGGTAGCTGACAGGGGACCCAGCCTCTGAGCTGGGGATCACAGTTGCAGACTTAAAGGAGCTCTCAGGCGGAAACCTGGGATACAAGGAAGGTAGGGGAGTACGATAAGGACCAGCTGTTGAAGACGGAACACAGGTGGCTACAAAAATAATAATAATAATCTCCACAGATGATAATAATAAAGATAGCTAACACTTATTGATGCTTACTATATGTCAGAAAATGTCCCAGGTCCTTCACACATTTTAACTCTATCAATCCTTAAAGGCTGGTACTGCTGTCATCCCCACTAGCAGGGGATGTAAACTGAGTCACAGTAAGGTGGAATAGCATTGCAGAACTACACGTCTAATTAGTGGTAGAATAGACATCTTAATCCAGGAATTCCAGTTTAAAAAGTCTGTGTGCTCATCCTCCAAGCTATCCCACCTTCAAGTACTAAAAAGTGACACAAAATAAATTGAGTCTTTACAGTCTATTGGAAAGGGCAAAAGCTTTGAGCTAGAGAGATAAAGATTTGGATCTCACCTCTACCACTTATTTCTGACATTTTGGGAAAATCATTTGATTATCTTAGATTTGCTATATCATATGTAGAATGGGGGAATGCCACCCACCCCACTGATTTTGAAGAATGAAGTGAAATAATAGATACAAGCTAATTAGACTGCATCTGGCAAGAAGCTGCCACTCAGTAAATATCTGCTTTCTTTCACTCTCTAAATGCCCATTCACATAGAGCTCTTTCAGTTACTTCTGATTGGAAATAGGTTTATTCTGGGGCACAAGTCTGGGCTAAGCTTGAGATAATCAGGGAGGCCACAGGTTTCAACACCTGTGGAAAGAAGAATAAATAGATAGAAAAATAGATAGATGACAGACAGAGAGATAGAGATAGAGAAAGAAAGAAAGAAAGAAGATAGATAGATAGATAGATAGATAGATAGATAGATAGATAGATAGACAGACAGATAAAAGATGCCACAGGTTGTAGTGAGAGGTGAGACAGCACCTGGCTATTTCCTGCTTGCTTACCCTTAAACAATGTGGTGCTTTCTTCTTTTACAGAAAAATGTGCTGGCAAGTGCTTTCGTGTACAATTAATTCAATCAATGAAACTTTGCATCTTAAAGATGTAAACTAATGCTCACTTCAGGAATAATAATTGGCAAATTTTAAAATTATGCATTTTATAAACATGTTAATCTTTTGCTTTTAAGATTTTGTGCTTTCATTAACTTTGTTAGTACTCAGGAGAACTAACTGAAATGATTCTAAGCTTGAATTTCTATAATTATGCTTGAATTTCAAAGCCTACCTTGCATAGGATAATGGCTAGGGCATAAATATTACATCCTATCTCTAGTCAAGGCATGGATACCTGTACCATCTTTCATATGAGAAGCATCAACACAATTTTGACTATAGAATTTCATGATCATTCTTTCCACCTACAGCTTTTTTGGATCTTTAGCTGCAAATTACATTTAAAGCTATTACTCTATATACTTTTTCTGTACTTAAAAACATATTTCATGCAAATAGCCCGTGTTCATTGTAGAAAAAATAGATTACATTAGACACAGAAATTAAAGGAGAAAAACCACCCACAATTGCAGTACTAAATAGTAGCAAATTTTGAGGTATATCCTTCCAGACTATTTTCTATAGATGTTGAGGCATAGTACAGAAATGGGATCATACTCTACATACAGTTTTGTAATCTGTGCTCCTCACTCAGCTATTTATTACAATAAACACCTTTATATTCATATACATTATCATCTGTAATAACCTCATTCCATTGCATTTTTGTAGCAATACTAATTTAGATAATCTGCTATTGTTAAGTATTTAATTTATCACTAGGCCGGGTGTGGTGGCTCACGCCTGTAATCCCTGCACTTTGGGAGGCAGAGGTGGGTAGATCACCTGAGGTCAGGAGTTTGAGACCAGCCTGACCAACATGATGAAACCTGTCTCTACTAAAAACACAAAAAATTAGTAGAGCGTAGTGGTGGGTGCCTGTAATCCCAGCTACTCAGGAAGCTGAGGCAGGAAAATCACTTGAACCGAGGAGGCAGAGGTTGCAGTGAGCTGAGATTGCGCCACTGCACTCCAACCTGGGCAGCAAGAGTGAAACTCCGTCTCGAAAAAAAAAAAATTAGTCACATTGTTTTTATTATTATGAACAAGGCTTTGACTGTTATCTTTGCATATCCATGTATCCTCTTTTCATACTGACTCAAAGGGCATGCGTATTTATCAGACTTTTGATGTATTTGCCAAATACATGTCTAGAAACAGTGTGCTGACTATACTCCGTCTGGCAGTAAATGAGCGCCTAAAAACTGGATTTCTTTTTCTTTTCATGTACCATCTGATAGACAAAATAGGGCATCTCCTTATTTTATTTTTTATTCATTTGTTTTCTTGCATGGTTGATTTTTCCATATCATTAATTTAAAATTTGTAATTTATCCTTTTCTGTAAATTCATGGTTCTTTTGTGTCTCTCTACTGGGACATACTTATTTTCCTTACTGATTTTTAAGAGTTCTCCATGTTGTACCTCTTTAACTATAAAATATGTAATATGTAATATTTCCCCAGGTTGTATTGTATATTAAATTTTTTTGATATATAGAGGGTTTTATTTTAAAGTTGATTAAATCACAGGCTGGACATGCTGACTCACACCTGTAATCCCAGTACTTTGGGAGGCCAAGGCAGGCAGATTACTTGAGCCCAGAAATTTGTGACTAGCCTGGGATCCATTAGGAAACTCTATCTCTACAAATTTTTTAAAAAAAAAATTAGCCCAGTGGCCTGCACCTGTAGTCCCAGCTACTAGGGAGGCTACAAGGGGAGGATCACTTGAGCCCAGGAAGCAGAGGTTGCGGTGAGCTGTTTGATGGCACCACTGCACTCCAGTCTAGGTGACAGAGCCAAACCCTGTCTCAAAAACAAATACATAGGTAAATAAATAAAATTAATTAAATCATTTTATTCATAGTTTATGCACTTAGAAAAACATCTGGCATGTATAGTGCTCAGAAAGACTTTCCTCACCCTTAGAGAAGTAAAATGTTCACATATATTTTCTTTGAGTATTTCCATAGCTTCCTTTTTCACATTTAAAGTTTGAATTCCTCTGGACTTTATTCTGGCGTAATATAAGTCTTAGGCTTATATTCCCAAATGATTATCAAGTTGTCCCAGTATAATTGATTAACCTGTGTTCCACATGCTGATAAAAAATGTTACCTCTGTCTAACATCAAATTCTTATGTATAGTTGTATCTCTTTGGTGTTTCTGTTCAACTCTGTTGGATTCTATTCTAGTCTGGTGCCAGAATCAATTATTATAATTATTATAGAAGTTACTCCTTTGTTAACATTGTCTTTCAGAAATGTTCTGGATATACTTACATTTATTTATATGAGGTCTTAAAATACACAAGCAATGGGAGACAAGGGGGAATTGCAATTGGGGGTAAATAAAGCAAGTTTGGAAAAATGTTGATATTGTTGTAGCTGTGTGATGGGAATGTGGGACTCATGATCCTGTTTACTCTGCCAGTGTGTATGTGTGAAAGTGACGATAACAAAACTTTATATAAATAATTAGGTAAATAATTCAGATCAGAACTGCATGTAATTGGCATTGTACATGCTTTCCTCTTTAGAAACATTTTTTTTAAATGTCTCCTTTTATGTACTTCAATGAAGTTTTGTAGTTCATTTCTTCATATAGTCCCCCTACCTTTCTAAACAAACAAGCATACAAAACCTAAGAAAGCATATTCATGCCTAGTTTTTAAGTTGTGTGTGTGTGTGTGTGTGTGTGTGTAGCAATTATATTTCAAATTGTTGGTATATAGGAAAACATTGATTTGTAAACAACCAAGTTACTTAAAAAAAAAACTCTTTTTTTTTTTTTTTTTGCTTTCTTTTTGGGAGGTCTTTCAAGGAGAGAATTCTGTGGTCTTCCCATAGTGATAGACTTGCCTCATCATTTTCAATATTTATGATTCTCCTTTATGGGATTCATTAGCACTTTAAACACATTGGCAACTGAGGGTGGTGGTAGTGGGTGTTTTTCTGCTGCTCCCAGCTTTAATGAGAATGTCTTCCATCTTTGATCACTAAGCAAGACATTGGCTCTTTGAGGAAGATATGACTTTTGGTCCCATTTTATTAAATCTTAAAAATCAGGATTCAGTGTTAAGTTTTTTCACATGCATTTTAGATATTCTTAAAAATGATTATGTGTTTTTCTTTTCCCTTGGTCTATTACTTTAATGAGTTATGTTAATAGATTTCTTACTATTAAACCCGTCTCACATTCCAGAGTGTGTAAACTCATGAATAATATAGATCCTGTGTATTGTCTTACAGAAATTCCCTAAATTGATGGCATTGCTCCATGAGTTTTCTATTGTTTCTTGCTTCAAAGTGAATTTGGGAACAAGGAGAGTGAAATAAATGGACCGAAATTTCTATCTTGTACTGGAAGTCTGGCATACTGGCATTGACTGTCATCTATAGTACAGTCAAATGTACTGACTGAAATTCAGATATGGTTAAACAACGTGGCTTTTATTTCTTATAGCAAATTTTCTAGCTCTAGTTTCTAGCTGTAGAGCCATGTTCCCATTGATGAGGTGGGGAAAAACACCCAAACTTTAATTCATTTTGGAATTAGAATAGTTTCTTTGGGGTCAGTGTTAAAATAATTGAAAGTTTAGTTATATATCAGAACTGTTTTTCTCCTCTTCAGTGACTTCTGGTGTCTTCCCTAAAATATAAAATAACTTCTGGGTGCAGGAGAAAACATACATATCCTGGATTTATATTTACTAGCCATGTAATCTTGTGCTGATTATTTCACCTTTTTCTACCTTGATTTCTTCATTTGCAAATTCGATATTAAAATAACTATTTCACAGAATTGTGTGGGAATTGAATTAGTTAATATATTTTAAGTGATTAGAACATTTCCTGGCACATAGCAAATGTCCCATAAGTGTTTGTAATTATAATAATAAAATTGTGATTGTTCTCATAGTGTTAAGAGTGAAGTGGACTTTGGTTCATGTGCCATTTTCCAGTTGCGTGCTCTTGGGATGATTTGGTGCCTGTCTCTTCTGCCTCCACTTTGAAGTATCTGAAGCTGGTTTAATGCTCTTATTCTGTTCTCTTGGCATAAGCAAAGAATAGGAATTACATCTGTTTTTGCCAACTAGGTTGGCAGCCAACTCTTGCTGGGAATATGGGATCTCTTTTCTAGTAATATTTACGAATGAGATAATCTGTAACAATATCTTGGTATGGTATGATATTTGTGACATTATCTTCATCTTAGCAGAGTTTGGATGAGTTAGAAATTGAAAGACCCTTTTAATACTAAGTTTCTTTCATTCAGCTACTTCTGTTTCAGACATTAAATTTGGTTTTACTTTTTCATTTATATGCTTTCGCTTATATTACTTCTTAGTGAATTAAAGATATTTTTAAAGAGAAAATTCTAGCTTCTCAAGCATCATTGTCCTTTTGAAAAATTGAACTAATAAGCGCTGAGATGATTAAAGGGTAGCCAGATCCTTAGAAAAGAAATTGCCATTTTCCATTTTCATTAAGAAATTCATCTGTTAGCACAATAATATTTATGAGATTTTGCTGTTGTGCAATCCCTCATTCATCCCTTATCGCCATTATGAATGAAGAGAGAGCAAAATCTAATTCCAGGTGCCAGATGGGTGCCACACAAATGGCAATGATTCAGCACAGGCTCCAGTTAGAGATACCAAGCTCTGAACAGCTATTTGGATAATCAGAAGATCTTGGTGAAATGAGATGAATTTTCTTCCGTGTGTCAGGTCTTCCACTTGTTCTTTCTCTATATTCAGAGCCTTTCAATTTGCTATGAAGCTTGGTATCTGCTTGGTCCTAGCAGTTCAGAGAGGGTGTTACAATTAAAATCTTACTGGAAAAGTGATGGGTTCATTTTGAGGCTCATTGAATGAGTCCTTGAAGAAGGAAGCATCAGAATGAAAAGGATTTCAAATCTCTGGGTGTAAGGTTTGAAACGTTCATTTGACCTCACTGATGATTGTGGAAAATCTTAGGCCTGGACACAGAAACTGAAGATTAAATCTTGTACTATAATTGAGTGTCTCTAAAATTAGGAGAGGCTCATTTTGTGGCAGTGTAACAGCAGACTAACAATCCTGGGAAGAGTGCATTTTTAATGAAACATTTTTGCAGGGTTAGTAAAATCCGAATCTCCTAAAAAAACCCAATACTTGCTTATTCTAAGATGAGAAGGATAAGGCATAATTCAAGGCTCTTCACTATACCACCAATAGGTTTTACAATAAATTTTGAGTTCCTCTATCCTACATTTTGAAGGATTAATTCTAACTGTAATTTACCTTGATTCTTGGAGCTCACTGAGGCTCTTGGTGTTAAACACATGTCAGGGGACAAAGTAATATAAAGCTCACATTTAAGGGGTGCCTTCTTAGAGTTAGGTACAGTGCTTATATATGCTGACATGTAAGTTCATCATTTAGTTTACACAATAGTAGCCTTGCAATGTGAGTTTCAATATCTACATTTATCTTGATCCTGAAATTGACATGCAAAAGGGTCAAGTAGTTTCTCATGGCCCTAAAATTAGAAAATGGCCAAAACAGAATTTGACTCCAAATTCTTTGGAATGTGGAATATGACTGATTCCAAAACTTAAAATTCCACTGCTTAGTTTTGTCTCTTCATCTCTCCAAACCAGCATCTCTTATGTAAATTACCTTTGTTTAGGAGATATCTTAGAGTTCTTGTTTTATAATGGGGTGAGAAAAAAAATATCTCCTTAAGAACGAAAGCAGTTAAAACAAGGTACTACGCTGAAGGAGCTGTTTATTTTATCTACCATATATACTCTGACTATGAAAGAAAAAGAGCATATTGAAAATGATTCTCTATTGGCAGAAAAATATTATAATTTACGCTCTACTAGATCTTGGTTTTGTTGCTTGTTATTTTTAATGTCTGTATAAATTGATAAAACAGTAAAACTCTGAAAAGAAATAAAAAAAACAAATTCTTTGCCCCAATTTTTTTTCTGCTATTTTATTTTTAATGTCAAAAAGCCAACTGCTCTTTATCATTGGTTAGAAATTTGCTCCAAACTAAGGGGCATGGACAGTTTTCAATTTGTGGGTGTTAATGACTCCACCACAGTGGGCTCATTCCCTTGCAAGGATGCTAATGGGCTGTTGCTTCCTAAGAGACAGAGGACTGAGAGTTTTTGGTTTCTACTCGTCTTTGGTTTCCTGGCTGTGTTATTTTCCTTGTTTATGTTTCTTTTAATTAACATTAAGTTCTTCATTTTATGCCTTGCTTTTCTTCTGTTTGTGCAGTCTTCAGGCAATGACTCCTTGGGTAGCCCTTGTTAATTAGGGAGAAATGATAGCTTAAGGGTACTTCCTGACTTACTTGGTGCTAGGATAAAAGTTGTTCTACTGAAGCCCCATTAGAATAACTTTTATGTACCTACCTCAAGTAAGATCTGCATGATGCTCTACCAATTCCTCTTTTGTCTCTTTTATCTTTACTTTAACTCTGGTTTGTTTTATCTAAATTCTCATTGTGTCCCAAATAATCTAAACCAAGAGTATTATTAGGTCTTAAAATAATTCACTTTTTTTTTCTTAAGGAGGCTATTCACAGTAGATTTCATGGGAAAATAAAAATTAGAATTCATTGCTGATTGATTAAATAGAAGCAACTAAAGAACCAAGGGGTATGTTGATTTTAAAAAGGAACTTCTGAAGGTATCTGACTCATAATTACTCAGAGATAATAATTTTGGTTCTATAGCTCAGATTGAGAAAGCTACACATAATAGAATGCAGGATCTATAGCATGGATTCTCTTTTCCAATTTCTCACTATTTCTCACTCTTACCTTTCCTTTTCTCTTTCAGCTACCTATTCCTGTCTGTCTGTCTGTCTGTCTGTCTTTCTATCTATCTCTCTATCTATCTATCTATCTATCGATCTATCTATCATCTGTCTATCTTATTTTTGCTAGAGAGGCAGAATGGTTCATGTTTTAGAACCGAGTTGGTATCATGATATAAAGTACAGACTATGATTTGTAATTAATGATTTGTAGACCGTAGTCTCTGCATACATTCTACAACCCTCAGTGAAATGCCATTTCTAATACTTCTCAAATTTACAAGTATTCAAACAGCAGATTTTACTTTAATATGGAACAGAAAAACATGATAAAGAATAAAAGGCTCAATGCCTTGATGAACTCCACTTTTCTTTGTAGATAGTAAGCAGCTTGCACCAGAGATTTTACGGGGATCATCTTGCTATCATTTTATTTTCCTCATGGTGACTCAGGGAATTTTATCCTGAGGCTCTCAATGGATCTGTTATAGTCAAGCTGATGATGACACATCTCAGAGGCTCGTTCCACATTGGGCCTCAGGCCAGCAAACTACGAACCATGCTGTCCTGTGATTCACAGGACAAAACTGCTCTAGATACGTCCCACTACCCAGGCAGGAAGGGCACCATAATGAGGCAGTGGGAGGGTGTATGGCTAGGAAAGTTGCTAAAAGGAAGCATTTGTTGTAACTTTCTTCTCTGCCGTGGGAGGCTAACACCAAAGCAAAGTATTATCAAGCAACAAACCCTACATTTATGAGATATTAATGAGAATGTCTGTGGACTTTTAATTAGGGTGGAGAGTTGTGTTTTAGAAAGCTGAAATTATTTTAGGTTGGGGGAAAGGCCATAAAGCATGGAATCCTTGGAGGAAAGTAATTAATTTATAGCTCAATGACTGAGCTGTGCCATTTTGAAATACTGGTTAAGGTGAGCATTGAAAGAGTGGGTACTCTGGCATTTCCATACCCTTGGGAGTGAAGAATTAGGCTATTTGGGGAGCCAAATGATATGCTTTTATTTCCAAAAATGTCATTTGTACTGAAATTGAAAGTGGTTTGTGTTCTCTTATGTAAATGTGACCACCTGCATATTATTCATTCAATGGTCATTTACAGCATACTTTATAGGTGTGGAATTCTACAGACGCCTTTTCTGCAGGGACAAAGTTCTGACTAGACGCACAAAGGAGATGAAAGGAACCGTCAATGTCTACCTTCATCTTTCTTTTCCTCTACGTGGGGGAAAACATCAGTATATGAAATGGCATTTGAATAACTTAAAGAGAAGTGTTCACAAGAGCAGAATAACTTGGAACAGGCTTTGAAGCCATTAGGTGTATGAGTCACTTGCTGCCTCCTCTGGGGTCCCACACCAGCTATTCTGAGATTCTGTCAGAGTAGTTAGTGTATTGTGTTATTTGTCTCTGTCCCCCACTAGACTTGGAGTTCCATGTGGAGACAGATTTTTATCATATTTATCTCTGCATCCCTGGACCCTAGAGCACAGTTCATTGCATACCAGAAGTGTCCAGTAAATGTCTGGTGAATAAATTAGTAAAAGAGTTTGCTGTTATCATTTTGGAGGAAGAGAAGGGAATAGAATGATGGTTTTATATGGGCATAAACTACAAAGGAAATGATTTGATTCTTTTCAGTCTGGAGACAAAATGTGCTTTTCTTCTCATAATTCTCTTTCAATTCAGGAGAGATCAGTATACATTTACTAAGTATATTTTATGTTGTGATTATATATATAAACATGAAACCTCAAGGAACTTAGAGTCCAGGGCAAGGTTGTCAGTGATGTACAATTAAACAGATCATTTTGATGTAATTTGACAAATATACTGTGGGAGGCATTCAGGAGGCATTATGGAGGGAGTAAAAAGGGATATTAAGTCAGGCTGGCAGTGGGAATGGTGCTGGGATATTGGGAGAATCAGGAAACTCTTCCAGGGGGAGATAACACCTGAGTTGAGTCTTGAAGCAGAAATAGGCAGCTATCCCCTACAGCATAAATTGATAGATTTTAAGGTGGACTTGAAGTAGGCAGTGTTGGTGACAAGAATAACATTAGAAAGTGCCTGAATTTGTGTAGATAAAACTCTGGAAGACTGTAGTAGTGGTAGACCCCTCTCAGTGTATGAGATATGTATGTGGGGGGTTAAAGTATACACATGGCAGCAAAAACAATAAAAATTAGTGGATTATCAAGAAATATAATCTAGAACAGAGGCTCCCAAGTGCCAATCAAAGTGGTGGTGTTCTTCATCCTTCATGATTATTATCTGGGGTATTGGCCAAAAGTAGATTCCTGAGTACCTCTCCTCAAAGTTCTGATTCATTGGAGGAGAGTTAGCCATCTGCATTTTATGGCATTCCCTAGCTAATTTTAATATGCAGTCACATTTGGGAAATGCTGATAAAAATAATAGCAATGGTATCACCCATATTTTAGATATGGACAAAATAAGAAGACCCCATGAAATAGCAAGAAGTTGAGCAGTTGGTTGGAGAACCAGCAGAAGACAGAGGAAGAGGGAGTTTCTAGAAGCAAAAACAATGTGATTATAGAGAGCTCTAGTCAGATAATTTGTGAAGGGTTTATTAGGTTTTGTGATATGGAGATCTAGGATCTTTGGAGAAAGTAGTTTAAATGTGGAAGGAGTAAAACTTGCTTGCATTGGGTTGAGGGGTAAACGGTGGGAATAAGGAGGTAAAGAAAGTTAATAGACATTTTTTCAAATAACTTGATTTTGAAGAGAAAGAGAATGATATCTGGAAGAGGGAGAACATAGGGTTATAAGGATGATTTGCTTTTTACAAGAGGAAAGACTCAAGAGAGTATTTAGATCTTGAGGGGAGAGAGCCAGTTAGAATTAGAACAGATAGGGGAGGAAAGACAGGCATAGGTAGAAGACAGGACTTCTCATAGGAGGAGAAACACCTCACTCATCCTCTCAGACAGGGGGAAAGGAGGTAAGGGAGAGTAAGCTGGGTGAAGAAGGAAGCTGAGGCATAATTTTTGATGGGATATTCAGAGAGACATTAAGAGGCTCAAATAGTTGAAAGGGAACAAAGCTTGTTGAAACTAAATCTAGGTAAAGAGCCCTATTGTTAACTTATTATTTTAAAAATATTTTTCTTGAAAATTGTGACAGCTTTTTCTACCTACATTGCATTTATTTTCTTTTTTTTTTTTTTTTTTTTTTTTTTGAGACGGAGTCTCACTCTGTCGCCCAGGCTGGAGTGCAGTGGCCGGATCTCAGCTCACTGCAAGCTCCGCCTCCCGGGTTTACGCCATTCTCCTGCCTCAGCCTCCTGAGTAGCTGGGACTACAGGCGCGCGCCACCTCGCCCGGCTAGTTTTTTTGTATTTTTTTAGTAGAGACGGGGTTTCACCGTGTTAGCCAGGATGGTCTCGATCTCCTGACCTCGTGATCCGCCTGTCTCGGCCTCCCAAAGTGCTGGGATTACAGGCTTGAGCCACCGCGCCCGGCCTTTATTTTCTACCTTATAATAATATGAACCTATTTTGTAGATTGAGCTCCTGTTGATCCTATAAAACCCAAATCTCTTGCTTGCTGATTCAGTTGTTCATTTGCATTTGTCTCATGTTCCATGCATTTTGCATTCCCAGAAACTAGCACAGGCAGGGAGGCCTCAACAACTGATTGATTTCCTAGGTGAAGTGGAGCCTGAAGATTTCCTTTTATAGACACCATTACGAGATCTGAAAGAAAGAGGTAAGTTAATTGACACCCAAATGGAGGACGAAGATAGCAGAGTCAGGGAGAGAGAACTTAATTTTAGCCATCTATTTTCCAACGGGGCTTTTCTCTGGTCTATAGATTCCCAAAAACAAAGTCTAACACTGGGTATGAAATAGCAAACTTGAGCACTCAAACACAAACAAATGAGAAAGCAGTCTAACAATTCCACGAACAAAAACTAGCACTTTTGTATATAGTCTGAAGTAAGAAGAGATGAGTAACTTGTTTTGCATTCTCTCAAATACTTTCTTTTAATCCGACTTTTAAGTATTTTTTCTAAGTGTTGAAAATTTGAGAAGCCGAGAAACACAGAAACGAGACAGAACTACCAATAATACTGTACCTAAATAGAACTACTAATATTTTGCTAAATTTTAAAGTCTTTTCTCTGTGCATAACTTTTTATAGGATAATACTACACATACAACTTTAATCCTACTTTTTCACTTAATATTATAACGTAAGCCTTTTCTCATGTAATTGAAATATCTTGCAAAATATGTGATTTTAATTACATAGTACATCATGAAGTTTCTCATATTTTATTTAGCAATTCCTTTACTATTTGACATCTAAATTGTTTCCAGATTTTCATTATTTTAAGTGGTACTGCTAGAAGGCTTCTGCATACAAAGCACTTTCCATATTTCAAGTTACTTCCTGAATTATGATATAAAAGTGTATAATACCATTAAAGCTTTTGGTATGTATTATCAAATTCCTATCCAAAGACTTATGTCATTTGGAAAGTTGATCAGTAATATATGAAATGCATATCTAATTATATACACACTATTTTCAAGTATTTTGTTTTTAAGAAGTAAAATAATTTTTAAGACAAACAAATATTGAGATTTTAATTTTCATTTCATTCATAGTGAGATTGAATATATCCTACATTTTGATATAATTTTATTTCCACTTTTGCAAAATTTCTACTTATTAATTAAAATGTTCATTTTTATAAATTGATACCTCGAATTTTTAATATATTTTGTAAGTGGTACAATGTTATGTTACATATTAATACTATGGCAAAGGCAAAATAATGATAATGAATTCTTTCAAACTTAAATATATATATTTTTTTTTTCTTTTTTTTTTTTTTTTTTTCTTTTTGAGATGGAGTCTCACTCTGCCACCCAGCCTGGAGTGCAATGGTGCGATCTCAGCTCACTGCAACCTCTGCCTCCTGGGCTCAAGTGATTCTCCTACCTCAGCTTCTTGAGTAGCTGGATTACAGGTGCCTGCCACCATGCCCAGCTAATTTTTGTATTTTTTTTTTTTAATGGAGACAGGGTTTCACCATGTTGGCCAGGTTGGTCTCAAACTCCTGACCTCAGGTGAACTACCTGCCTTGGCCTCCCAAAGTGCTGGGATGACAGGCATGAGCCACCGTGCCTGGTAGAAGTTATATTTTTTAATCATACAACTTGCAGTGTGGAAGAGACTTTACAATGTACCTTATTCAACCCTGTATTATTAGTTCGTTTTCATACTGCTATAAAGAACTGCTCTAGACTGGGTAATTTATAAAGATAAGAGGTTTAATTGGCTCACAGTTCTGCATGGCTGGGGAAGTCTCAGGAAACTTACAATTATGTTGAAACGCAAAGGGGAAGCAAGGCACCACCTTCTTCACAAGGAGGCAGGATGGAGAATGAACACAGAAGGAACTACCAAATACTTATAAAACCATCAGATCTTGTGAGAACTCACTCACTATTATGAGATCAGTATGGGGAAAACAGCCTCCATGATTCCATTACCTCCATTTGGTTTCTGCCTTGTCACCTGGGGATTATAGGGATTACAATTCAATATGAGATTTTGGGTAGGGACACAGCCAAACCACATCAAAAACCCAGTTGAAGGAGCAAAGATTAAACCCATACAACAATTATTGAAAAAAATGTTAGCTAGTAGACAAGTTTGTGGTACAAAATACTTTTTGTTATTTGACTTCAGAGTCAGTAGAAATCTATGTGACTTGGAGCAGCAGGGCAAGTTGTTATTAGAAAGACGGGCTTTTGCTGGACTTTGAATAGAAAGAGTTCTGTAAAATGAAAGAAACAACCATTAAAGGGCATGAATCTAAAGCTAAGAGGTAGAAATGGACGTGTCTCAGGTGCTGCAGAGATGAGACCAGCCTGACGAGGGTAGAGGGCTGGTGTTGGGAGATAGGGTGTGAGCTAAGGCCAAATTAAGCATGCAAATCACAGATCACTTGACTCTTCTAGTTGAAACACATCACTCTGGAGTTCCTACTGAGCATAAGCTACAATCTGATTATACAAGGCCATCCTTGTGGTTACAGGTAGATTGCACTGACTTTGGCACATTCCAAGATGTTAAACTCTGCTGGGAAGACTACAAGATACATCTGGGTTGACAGATGAAACTAGTTTTAGGAAAATCCACGCACAGGGCAATATCATCAGCTGGACACAGGACTGGGCATGGAATACAGGGTCCTCTCATTATTGTGTTGTCCCAGGCAGTCCTATGACCTTAGGCAGACTGCTTATGTTCCCTACACTTCAATTACCCTATTTGTATCCTATGCTCTTTCTACATCTCAGATTCTATAGCCTCTAGCAGGAGCTCAGATAAAGCATAGCTTCAGATAAAGAGCACCCTAGAGAAAATGTAAATAGCAGGAAATATCTATTGTCATCTTTAGATCTGGAATAAGAAGTCCTTTCTTTTGGCCGGGCGCGGTGGCTCAAGCCTGTAATCCCAGCACTTTGGGAGGCTGAGACGGGCGGATCACGAGGTCAGGAGATCGAGACCATCCTGGCTAACACGGTGAAACCCCGTCTCTACTAAAAAAATACAAAAAACTAGCCGGGCGAGGTGACGGGCGCCTGTAGTCCCAGCTACTTGGGAGGCTGAGGCAGGAGAATGGCGTAAACCCGGGAGGCGGAGCTTGCAGTGAGCTGAGATCAAAGAAGTCCTTTCTTTTAATTCACAATTTTAGAAGGTATGAGGAGATATCTGGAACTTTCTTCCCTTGTTTCTGCCACCAATGTAGCAGAGGGCCAACTGAAGCAGATGTTCACATTATCTATCTTACGTGTATAGAGGGCAAATTAGTGGACATTTAAGAGCCCAAGGCAATAATTCAAACATTCCCATGAAAAAAATCTGTTTTTCCATCCTTGTATGTTTCTTTCTTTTTTTTAAAAAAAAACTTTTAAAGTATTAATTATTGCATTGCCTCCTCCTAATTTCTTTCCTGCAGATACTTTGGTGAGTAAACCTTGATAAATTAAGCCTGTTTTTATTGTATTCCTTTGGAGTTGTCTTTGATTGTGATCAAACTTCTCTTCTTATATATGCCACATACATTCATTCTTCATTTAGATTAGAATCTAATCAAGGGAAAAAACTGCCAAGTTTGGTTTCATTTTGATGTCTACTTTATGCAGCCCTAGAAAAATCTACCTTTTGATGAGTTGGAGACAACAGTAAGTTCGAGACAGAGCTAATACATTACACCTTGATCACTCATAGGCAACTGCACCCAAACAATTCTTTCCCTTCGCATCAAGAAAGTTTGTTGTTTATCTGAGGGCTTAGTACTGTGCCTGACACATATAAGGTGCTCAATAAACTTTTTAAAAGCAATGCATCTGAGTGACTTTATAATTCAGCAGTTACTACATGAACTGACTTACTGTGTAGAAGAAAAAAAATGTTAGTTCAAAAAGAGGGGAATAAAGAATTCTTCTTAAATATATAAAACATGTCCTGTTCAGTAGCTTCTCTAATATTTGTGGATGATTGGAACCCCTTTTCATTCTTATATTTAAAGGTGTCATTATGTATGGGGACATTTGCTGTTTCAATACATAAATTTATATTTGCAGGGAACTTAAAGTCCCCAGAATTTTTTCTGAGATACTGTCTGATTAATCCCCATAACAATGCTGTGATGTGGGTTGTGGAGATACAAGGAAAAAAAGGGAAAGGATTTTCCTAATACCAAACAGTTTGTGTATATGATGTAGCAATGAAAGTAGAACTTATTTCATCTGATGACCAGTTCAAGACATTTTCTGCTATATAAATCTTTAATCTCTAGGATAGAACCTGTCTTAATTCCCTTTGCGTGGACACAGCAAAATGTATACAGGTGCTCCATCTCTAATTCCATCCCTGAATATTCCAGCACTATCTGTCTTATCTACCTCCTCTCTTCATTTTTATTTCTAAAGTGTTCTCCCTGCAGGAGCCGACTCTCCCTTCTTTCTAATTAACTTTATATGGAAACTCCTATCGTAATGAAATTGCACGTGTGAGTATTCTCTCGCCTGACTTTCTTTTTAGTGCACCTGGAGGAAGAAAGCTTTTCTGCAGTCTCACCACATTATCTTTGCTGAGAGAGAAACTTGTAGGAACTAAGATAAATGCCTTCCTGAGAGTCAACCTTTTCATCAAACATTTTTTAGTTTAGGCACAGCTTTGATTTTTGCAGAGGTTACCAGTTGTTCATAATTAAGATGCACTGGTTCATGCTATTGGCAGCAAAGCACTATGGAAGAGTAGACAAAAACGTGGACTTTTGAGGCAGACCAGTCAGGTGTGAATCCTGGTTCTGCCATTTCCTGGGCAATTTCCTTCATTTGTTGGTGCTGATTTCCTCTTTTGTGCCATGGGATAACATGTTGACAATGTCTACGTCACAGGATTATTGGAAAGTTTAAGGATAAATTATAGATTTTTTTTTAAGGATAAATGAGGTGGCAGAACATGCAATCCTCTTCATAGACTGCAGAGCGCATCTACCATTTCCTCTCCATCTCCACTCTCCTCCCTGCCCTACCTTGAGGGGCTTTGTACCCTGGAAGGCTGACCAGTGAGATGTACATCTTCCTCCTTTGCCCTCCTGCTTGCTTGCATTTGGCTAGTGGGGAGTCCTAGCAGGAGACAGATGGAGAAAGGAAAATGAGACTGCGTACATTTTCTTATCTCCTTCCTTTTAGGGAGACCTGAGGCTAGCTGTGTCCCAGAGAGCAACTTCCATTTTAAAGGCAGCCCACTCTGTGTGATGCTTTTTCTTAGGTATGGGCAACCCATCCCTCTTAGGGTGAAAACTTTGCTATTGCTAGTTCCAAGTACTGTGCCATCCTTTGTGGATTCCTCTACCCTACCAACATCTCCTTAAAGAGTCTCTTTGTTGAACCTGCTGTAAATGATCCTAATATAAGTATGCTGTCTGTTTATTCCTGGACCTTTAACTGATAGGTCATTCATACTGGTTAGTATAAAATAGATCTGCCCACATATGCATTATCTGAGAGAGGTTAGCATTTATAGGAGAAAAAATAAGAATGGGCTGGTGTTGCTTGCTATTTGATACTAACAGAAAAAGAAGGTCGTGATGATGGATGATGATAAATATATAATGATGATGATGAGATCCAAATACCTCCTATGAGCCAAGCATTCTCCTAGACAATCCTTTTTACTTCATTTATTTTGAAAACACATATGTGTATTATTGTCTTTCTTTTGCAGAACTGGAGAAAGTTCAGATAAATCAAATAATGTACCTAAAAGCTACATAGAATGCCAGTGGAAAGCTGAAATTCCAATCTATATCTATCTGGTTCCAAAGTCTATACTCTTTTAGTGAGGCTAGGTGCCTCCTAGCTCTACAGGGTGAGAAGAGCCATTCCATCAGCAGTCAGTTTTCAACTGAATCTCTTTACCTATTGAAATTTCTGTAAGTTCCAAATTCCCACAGGAAAGTATCTGCTAATGATGGTCTTTAAATGATTTCAAGGCAAATTTTTAAAAAACTGGTTAATTCAGTAAAACTTATCAGGTCAAATCCATTATTTGTCTGATTTGACTGATGTGTTACCACTGAGTCACTAGCCTAGTAGGACAACTATTCCTTAGTTGTCCCTAAGGCTACTCATTAAATACTGGATGAATAAATAAATATTTTGAATAAATTTTTCTCTGATAATATGTAAGCTTCCCACAGCTGTTATCTAATTTTTTTCCCTAGTTATGTAATATTTTAAGTTTGTATTATTTCTGTTCAATTCCTAAATTAAATGAGTAACATAATTCCACATTTTCTGGGACCTATAGGATGCTAATTTGTAAAGGTGATTCAGTTCCTGGAGGTGTACTAGCTGAGAACTTTCCATTTGTGGATCAGCTCCTCCCTTCAAATCCTACTCCTTTAGAAAAAATCCATACACACTCAGAGAAACAGTATTTATCTTAGCAACTCACATTTGATTGTGCATTTTTCTTTAATCTTCAGGCAAGCATTTCTATCAACCTTGGAAGTAGGCTTTGTCGGTTGTTTGCCTTTGAGTCCCCAAGTTGCATCTAGAGATATTCTTAGTCGCAGTGAACTTTATTTCTCTGTTTCTACCTCTGCTTTGCTGTTATGGGACCTCTAACCTCCCGCAAAGTGTCTTCGTTTTATTTTGAGAAGACTTGAGAGGGTGACTCACATATATTCCAAACAAGTATTTTCAGCCTTTAAAAAGGCTGTGTCCCTGCAGGCTTCTCTGTTTTCATTTTGTATGTTTTTTAAAAAATGATACATAGTTACTTTATTTTTCATCTTTTAAATGTATAATTCATACTACTTTGTACTTTAATATTTTTCAATCATTTTAGCAAAACCAGCTCCTTCAGACCTTCACCACTGTTACTCTTTTCCTAAAGTCTCTGATTCATGTTTTTTGAGAAGCTTAGAACAAACCCAAATGATAGAACTACATGCCACTGTTAACATCAGCCTACACCTACAACATTAGCCTAAACCTGCAATATCAGAGTTTTTGTGGTTTGACCAGGCCTTTTATCCTCTTTGCCTTACAGTAAGTTCTTTCCCTGAAAGCACTTCAGCCCACATGCAAATATACCCTGTAAATATGTAGGTTGTGTCCTGATGTAAAAGAATATCATAAATGAACACAATACGTACAGCTACTTGATTTGTTCTATCTTCAAAACTGAAAATGGAGAATCTCCATTGTAGTGTCTAGGAGAAAGCAAAGATTTGTTAGATAATGAGGATATCAATGTCATTCAAGTGGCAATTACTCTGGAATATTCCTTGAAATAACAGTTACTACTTAACAGTTATTGCTTATACTTTTTGTTCTCATCTTCTCAAGTATTCCTTACAACCACTTAGAACTAAAGGGGTAGAGAACTCACTAAATTTACTGAAGAGTTATTGGATTGGCTTTAAGGTACTATTGATTATTGTCAGTGAAACAAGAGGCAATGATGCAGTTGCTCAGAGGGCTCTTTTCTTCACATGTAGGTAAGATTCCTCCAGCAGTGGATCACCTTAGTGATCCCTTAGTGAAAAATTGTCGAGTCCCTAGCTGTCCCAATAAGAATCAACATATACACAATTCAGTTTGCATCGTCATTTTATACATGTAATTTTAGGTTATGGCTACCATATCGGTTTTTATTTTTTTATTATTTTTTATTTTTTTCAGCCACTAAAACTGTAGAGTTGAATATTTAATGGAAAACAGATGGTGCTTGAAATCTCTAACTTACATTTAACAAAAACTGTTTTGGAAATGTTGCTTGTGTATATGTTTTTATTGTTTTAAACACAGCACCGTTTTAGCCTGTTCCGATGAATTATTTAAGAATTACTGTCCCAGTCTAAGAGGGCATTTCAAAGTGCATGTGTTAATCATATACTTGATTAAACATTTC
Organism: Macaca nemestrina; assembly: GCF_043159975.1. Lineage (NCBI taxonomy): Eukaryota > Metazoa > Chordata > Mammalia > Primates > Cercopithecidae > Macaca > Macaca nemestrina. Next base: position 115,296,532 of record NC_092130.1, read on the forward strand.
CTTCCTTTTCTTTTCAGCATTCCAGTTGGCTTTTGAGTGGATACTTGCAGTGAGAGCATTGACACTGGAAACACTAGTTCCCATTTTAATTACTTAAAACACCACGATGAAAAGAAATACCTGTGATTTGCTTTCTCGGAGCAAAAGTGTAAGTAACTTTTGTTTTCATTTGTTTTCTAAACATATGTACATATAACATTTTAGTTTTGGTTTTGGATTTTAATACTGTGCTATCATGATTAGGCTTGTGGGAAACCTTTAGTTAACTTACAGTTCTCTGACTGTACACAGCTTATTAACAAACGAAGACTTGTTTGTCTATGTGGCCTGGTTAGCATTTGATGAAAATTCTTTCAACTAGTTTATATCTTACCATTCATTCATATAAGTCTACTAGCCTGATATTGAACACTCTAATTTTTGAGTGCATGCAGAAAATATATGATTAAAAATCAAAACATAGGGAATTTATATCTTGAATATGAAACCTTCTGGGCATGTCCAAAATCATAAATTAAACTTATGTCATTAGGTACTTCAACCAGTAACATTCTGAAAGTTCTTCCCTTCCATGAGCTTTCAACCCTGGCATATATATCTAATTACTTCTTTTAATCTTTTTTTTTTTTTTAATATTTTAAGGTGAACTTCCTCAGGGCTCTACTGAAGGTTAAACCTTATTTCCAATTACGTAGTGTTCTTAAGATACCACAGTCATGATACTTTTAAAATTTATATTAGCTCGTGGCAAAAAACAAATAGAGCAACTCAAAGAAAGCCACACAAGGCAAGGATGAAAGCGATTGTTAATTTCCATCAAGCAAGTGCTTAGAACACATCCCTTTGTTCATTTACCCATGGGGGTAGGCATCCAAACAGATGTAGTTGTGACGTAGGAATATTCATTTGAAGACATCAGGAAAACCACAAATGCAAACACATTTCTCTAGTATGAGAACACTTTGTGTTATAACCAGTGATTCTATTGTGATGGCCCAAGGTCATCTTTCATCCTTTCTATGGAGTTACCATCCAGCTTTTAAGGGTGAGGCATGAGTATGTGTAGATGTATAGTATGCCTAACTGTGTTTGTTAAAAAATGAGGATTTGCTGAGACATATGCCAATCCTTTGACTGAATACTATGTTTAATAACTAACCAAGTAAATTCAACAAACTCTGAGGGATTGTTCAAATTTATGTGTTTTACTGGTTGGTATTTGGTTGTATGTATTATTGCATAAAAGAAGGGGCCTGGCTTTGAGCTTGGAAGTCCTTTTATCATCATACAGTCACTCACTGTAATAGGAGGTGATCTGCATACAAACTACCAAACTGCAAACACATCTTACTCTTACGGAATTTTCTTATTATAAATTAAATATGAAATTAAATTATTCATATAATGTTTTCTTTTATTGAATTTCAGAGACATGTGATCTGAAAAAGATGTGTAAAGGCAAAAGGGAGAATATTTTGAATAATTACAAATGTGTCATTAAACATTTCCCTATTCTTGGAGGAAAACATTCTAAAAGCAAATGATTAACTGAGCCGTGACTTTAAGGAACTGAGACTACTTAATGATGCTAGGACATTTCCTATTTGTATTTGTTTAATGCAAAAAATTTTATCTTGGTGGAAACGGTCAAGTGTTCCAGATTAAGAGAACCTGAGTTGGCCTACGTTTGTTCAAGGTAAACAGTAGAACTCTCATTTCATTGCTTTGTAGCTTCACTGGCATAAATAAAATGCTTCCACTTAATTAAATGATCCTAAGCAGAAGTTAATGTTTATCAGAAAAAAGAGCCAGACTTATTGCCTAGCTAGAAGTTGTCACTTTAGGGCTATAAAATTTTATTTTGCTCTGGTCTGAGCATGTCACCCTCCAATGCTTAATGTTTTTGCCATAATATAATCCAAAATTGTAGACTTAGAGGTAGATGTTTCCTGCTTTTGATGAAGAAAGTTTAAAGAATTAGTTCTCTTTAGAATCTGAGGATGTTTATCTTTGGTTTCAAAGAAAATGTTAGAAATGTAAAACAGTCTCTGTTCCTCCCTACATGCCTCTCTGTAGGTCTTGCATCTTTCATTGTGAAAATTTAAGGCATACAAAAGAGGTAGAAAAAAGATCATCCTTAAACGATCACCTTATTTAGTGAATTCCTCTCATGAGAGGGGTTCCAGTGTATCTTGGAAGACCATTTAGTCACTTTTCAACTCAAACAAATCAGGCATAAGATGGGTGGTTAAACTACGTGAGAGTTCTGTTTCCTACCAGTTATGAATTTCTATGATTCTATGCCATGTTGTGCTCATTCATAAGTTGAATTGAAGACCAGTTCCCAAATAAATAGAAAATCAAGGCATCCAGGCAAAGAGAGTATATTAATCAGCTTGGGCTACAATATACCATAGACTACCAGGTAGCCTAAACAGAAATGTATTTTATCACAATTCTGCAGGCTGGGAAGTTCAAGATCAAAATGCCATCCAATTTTGTTCCTGGTAAGCGCTCTCTTCCTGGTTTACTCATGGCTTGCAGAAAGCTACTTTTTTCCTGGGTCCTCAAATGGCAGAGAGAGAAAGCAAGCTCTCTGCTGCTGATTCTTTTAAGGTCACTAATCCCATCATCATGGCCCCACCTTCATGAATTCATCTAATCCTAATTACCTCCCAAAGACCCCACCTCCAAAAACAATCACAGTGGGGGTTAGGGCTTCAACATATGTATTTCAGGGGGACACAAACATTTGGTCCATAAGAGAGTTTGAATTTTTTTTTTTTTTTGAGATGGAGTCTCGCTCTGTCACCCAGGCTGCAGTGCAGTGGTAAGATCTCAGCTCACTGCAAGCTCCGTCTCCCAGGTTCACGCCATTCTCCTGCCTCAGCCTCCTGAGTACCTGGGACTACAGGCGCCCACCACCATTCCCAGATAATTTTTTTTTTTGTATTTTTAGTAGAGACGGGGTTTTACTATATTAGCCAGGATGGTCTTGATCTCCTGACCTCGTGATCCACCCGCCTCGGCCTCCCAAAGTGTTGGGATTATAGGCATGAGCCACTGCACTAGAGTGCAATGCCGGGATCTCTGCTCATTGCAACCTCTGCCTCCCAAGGTCAAGTGATTCTCCTGTCTCAGCCTCCTGAGTAGCCGGGATTAGAGGCATATGCCACCACAACTAGCTAATTTTGTCTTTTTAGTAGAGACAGGGTTTCACCATGTTGGTCCGGCTGGTCTCAAACTCCTGACCTCAGGTGAATTGGATATTCTTAAGGCATGATTGATTTTTATAAGTCACTGTCTTGTTTAAGCCCAAAGGGTAGTGACCAGTATACTAGAATCTGTATGTTCTCCCAATTTGATAACACTAAAAATGATCTGGTCAACATCTTTCTCTTCATTTCTTATTTTCTAAATTTTATGTTAGGGACATTCTTACCAATGATTTTTGAAGTCTGATAATCTCTTCCTAGACCTAGGAGCTAACTTTAATTTTACTGTAAATGATTTTCCCCTTTCTTCACTATTCTTAGTTTGCTTATTTTATATTGTTCTTTCTTAACATCAAATCTAATGACACAGGTCTCTGAAGTATCTTATCCTATCAATGGATTGACCATCTAACTTTTCAGATGTTTATAAATTTCAGAACTATCTGAGTTACCCTTCTTCCCTCTGCTAATGTCTGCTTTCTTACTGGCTTTTAGCTAATCAGGGGAGGGAAGGAAAGGTACAGACAAGAGAACAGGGTATAAAAAATTTTTGTTGTAATTATATATTTTAAAATCAGGAGGTAAATGAAAATTTTTAGCATTTTTTTTTCTTTATAATATCTCTGTTATTCTCCAAACTCATAAAGTTTTATAAATCTTCTCATCTGGAGAATAAACTAGATAAATTTTAATTCTTATTCATTAATAAATTTTCTTGTGTATTAAATTCTAAACTTTCTTGTAGCCTTTTGCATTACATTCCCACTTTTCTAGTACACTGAATCATTTTCTTCCTACCAGTTTAAAGATATTCAAGATGTCATCTACTCACTTGGATTTGTTAATTTTCTTGATGAAATTGCCCTTTATTTGACTTAGGATTCTTATGGATGTTCTACATTTGGATAAATTTGTCACTCACCAGATGTCTTTAATTGATGTTAACTGTTCTTTTTTGATAGAATTGTTGTTCAGCGTTAATTCAAAACTGGAAGCAACTCCTTAGTGTTTGGAAGACATAGGGTATCTGTCACATTCTTTCCATAATGAATTTAAAGCCCACCTAAATAGGCTGTCAGTTTTGAGTCCAGGGGCTAGGAGCCCATCTGGTGAAATTTTTCACAGTAGGCTCCCTAAAATTGCTTATTTTCATGGAAGACTTTAAAAATATTGTACAAACTTTATAAACTAAAGTGATTTTATTCTTAAGAAAAGATATGTATTTTTTTCCATCTGTACCTTTACATTTCTGAGTTTTTAGAAGCAGTCACTCACCTAATGACCCAGGGTGAGTTATTTATGCCATTTTATCTGCATTTCAGTGTCCTCCTGGAGTGGGCAGCTGAAAAATAAATTTGGAAAAGATGATACATTTTGTTATGGCATTTCAGAGCTATATGCATTCATTTTTCCTCACAATTACCCCACAAGATAGAGTATTTTTTTTCTTGTATGGTTAATGTAAAAATAACAAATTCCTTTCTAGATGGGCCTCATTTCTCTACGATACTCAACCGCACCTAAGCTATGAGATTGACAAAGCTGTTGCAGCTTAGAATCCTAACAAAGTTAAGGATGTAGAAACTGATTTTTTCACTGGTATTCACTCAGTGGGGTCCAAAGAAGGTCAGAGGAGATGAGGTAAAAATCCTTTGTAAAGCACAAAATACAAAACAAAACCAAGCTCCTGCTTGTGTCTTTATTCACAACAAATTTATATGAGAAGTTGTAGTTTTAGAGATTTCACTCCTTTGATGCTTATAGCTGCCTTCCCACCTGTTCTCTTTCTTTACAAAGTTCTACAAGTATTTACTGAATGGCTACTGTGTGTTAGCCTCTGAGTATCCAATGTAAGATACATGTTCTGTCTCATAGAGCATAACTGATAACTAAATTTATAATTTTTATAATTTGCTGAAATTATTTCACTACTGTCTCCCTAACCCTGATCACCTAAATCTATCCCATTTTAATCTTTAATTCTTTGGAGGAAGACTGAAGTTCTGTATCTCTCTGAAGTCTCTATGTACTTGCATTTCATCACATTGTGGGCACCCTGTGTAGTAGGGATATTTTGAGCTGTGAATAATGTGCCATAATTGACAATTATGCTCATTGTTGCAGAAACATAGATTATTTCAGAGTGGGTAAAAAGAATTTTTCTCAGATAATCAACAGTAGTATAAGAATAGCCAAGAGCATAAATAAATGTGAGAATGACAGGAAAGGTCTGAAAGAATAGGGACTGATCAGCAACCATTTGCTTTAAATCAATCACATGTCACATGACTGTTTTAGTGGCCAAAGCCAATCATTAAATTGTCATCTTGGAAAAAGCTCCACTGTTGTCTATATTGTGATGTGTTTGCTATTTCATTTTTGGACAATTTCAAGTTGAAGTTGAAGTACAAATGATTATGTCCAGGAAATAATTGCATATATTGTACTTACCAGCGTAAACACCACAGATAAAAAAAAATGGAGAGAAATCTTGTTGCATTGACAATGAATATTAAAAAATTATTCTTACAGACAAAAAATATCTGTATAACAAAGTGAAATTTGAAAGAAAAGCATAATTGATGGAGTTTTATGTCAGTAGTATTTGCTCTAGAAAAATGTTTATAATGGCTGCTTATTTTTAACTGAAGGTAATTCTCTGTTTTAAAATTTTGTTTAGCTTTTTTTCACTATTGAAATGGCAAGTGTTTTGAAAGCTAAAAATCTGACTTCAAATAAAATTATTGATGTGTTTACATTGTTTCCCATGGTCAGCACTTTCAAGGGCAGAACTGGAATTGTCCCTGAATTATAGTTCTGGCTTTGCATCTGTGCATCTATGTCTTGGTAGAAGTAGGAGTAAGAAAACTATAAGTAATTAGATTTATTATCAAACACTTCCAATATCTAGCATAATTTTTTTCAAAGGTAAAATGAAAAAAAAAGCGTTGAAATCACATTACAAAATAAAGCAAACAAAAAATCCAAACCAAGCCATCAAGCAAAAATCATTTTTAAAATGCTATACAATAATCAATTGTGATCTGTACTTCTACACCAAATCCTTTAAGTCTTAAAACTTTCCTAAATGGAATTAATCCATCAATAAGCAGGTAACAACTTTACTTTTATTGTTGAAAAATGTCAGTCTTGTCAGTTCACAAGTTTCCCTAACTTGTGCAAATTAAAAGCCATAATAGCAAGGCCAAGAATGGTTCGTTGGTATATAGTTAGAGCCACCCTGACCCTGCTTTCTAGTTCTTCCTATTACCCAGGATATGCCATATGCCACACACATGGGGGTAGGGATACAGCCCCACTTATAGCACAAGAACTGGGAATAAGACATTTAACTTATAACTCTTTTATGGTCATATTCCCCTCCCACTGCCATTCTTCCTACTCTGGTAGTCTGGACTTCTGTTTTGGCAATATTGCTTCTGTAGTAAGGATTTGACTGTACTTGCAGCCCTCAACATCCTGAATTTAATCCAATCTACAATATTTGTTAAGCCCTCCCAACTATTTGACCAAACTAGGACAGTTACATCCCATGTAACTGTATACCAAATGGTACCTCAGCAGTTCAGAGAGTTAACACACCACCAGTTCACTTCCAGGTTGGGCTTTAAGATTTGCAGAGAATCTTGCTTATGAAATCATATTGGCTAAATGTATTAAAATTACTAAATACCAATGATAACACCACAGTAACACAACAAAAACAATCCTTTCTATAAATTAACTTAAAACAAGAAATAACACGCTTTAAATGTCATCATCTCTGCTTATTGTATGCCCTTAAATATATTATTAAATGTCCAACTTTTATTTTTCTAGAAGAGACCATTACATAGCATTGATTTGCTAGCAGGGTTCTATTTGAACATACCAAAAGAGACCTAGATTTTGCGCAGAAACAATAGTCCCAAAATAAACAAGGGATTGGAGGAAAAGATGAGAGATGTCCAGCATGTCTGCATATAAGGGCTGAAAAAGTCAAAGATTCTAGTTTTTTTTTTTTTTTTTTTTTTTTTTTTCTTTGCAAATGCTCATGCAGGGATTCAGAACATGCATTCCTTACCAAAAGAAAAGGAAATAATTGGCAAGTAGTCAAAGAAGACCATATCCTTGAGTGGATAGTATTGTTATCTATTCAGAAAGCATTTACATGTTTTGATTTCCTGAAACAATGCTGAAAACTGTCCTAATGCAGGAAGGGAGAATTGAAAACAACAACCATAAAATGCAATTAGATGTTGGTAAAAGTGACTCAGAATAGATGTAAGTTAAAACTTTCTAACACTATGTTGAATAGGAGTGGTGAGAGTGGGCATCCCTGTCTTGTGCCAGTTTTCAAAGGGAATGCTTCCAGTTTTTGCCCATTCAGTATGATATTGGCTGTGGGTTTGTCATAAATAGCTCTTATTATTTTGAGATACATTCCATCAATACCAAATTTATTGAGAGTTTTTAGCATGAAGGGCTGTTGAATTTTGTCAAAGGCCTTTTCTGCATCTATTGAGATAATCATGTGGTTTTTGTCTTTGGTTCTGTTTATATGCTGGATTACGTTTATTGATTTGCGTATGTTGAACCAGCCTTGCATCCCAGGGATGAAGCCCACTTGATCATGGTGGATAAGCTTTTTGATGTGCTGTTGGATTCGGTTTGCTACTATTTTATTGAGGATTTCTGCATCGATGTTCATCAGGGATATTGGTCTAAAATTCTCTTTTTTTGTTGTGTCTGTGCCAGGCTTTGGTATCAGGATGATGTTGGCCTCATACAATGAGTTAGGGAGGATTCCCTCTTTTTCTATTGATTGGAATAGTTTCAGAAGGAATGGTACCGGCTCATCATCACTGGCCATCAGAGAAATGCAAATCAAAACCACAATGAGATACCATCTCACACCAGTTAGAATGGCAATCATTAAAAAGTCAGGAAACAACAGATGCTGGAGAGGATGTGGAGAAATAGGAAGACTTTTACACTGTTGGTGGGATTGTAAACTAGTTCAACCATTGTGGAAAACAGTGTGGCAATTCCTCAAGGATCTAGAACTAGAAATACCTTTTGACCCAGTCATCCCATTACTGGGTATATACCCAAAGGATTATAAGTCATGCTGCTATAAAGACACATGCACATGTATGTTTACTGCGGCACTATTCACAATAGCAAAGACTTGGAATCAACCCAAATGTCCATCAATGACAGACTGGATTAAGAAAATGTGGCACATATATACCATGGAATACTATGCAGCCATAAAAAAGGATGAGTTTGTGTCCTTTGTAGGGACATGGATGCAGCTGGAAACCATCATTCTCGGGAAACTATCACAAGAACAGAAAACCAAACACCACATGTTCTCACTCATAGGTGGGAACTGAACAATGAGATCACTTGAACTTGGGAAAGGGAACATCACACACTGGGGCCTATTATGGTGGGGGGGAGGGATTGCATTGGGACTTATACCTGATGTAAATGATGAGTTGATGGGTGCTGACGAGTTGATGGGTGCAGCACACCAATGTGGCACAAGTATACATATGTAACAAACCTGCACGTTGTGTACATGTACCCTAGAACTTAAAGTATAAAAAACAAACAAACAAACAAAAAAAACCTTTCTGACAGGGTTTTCTAGCATTAGTACAGTATTTTTTGAGGAAATTATAAAATGGTCTTATATCAAGATCTTTTAACAATCTGATGAAGTATTTATGGTTCTTTAAATTTGTATTGTTAATATCATACTCTGAATTATAAAAAATTTAAAATGTTTATAATCTTTAACTTCTCTCTATTATATTTATAAATGTGTATATAATTTGTGCATATGTAGATATTCATGAGGAATATTAACGTATATGTTAATTGGCACCTGCTCATTTAAAACTAAAGTTGTATACTTTCATTACAGTAATACACATCATTCATTAAATTATCTTGTGGGTTAGTTTTACAAATTCTTACTGTTACATGACTTTGGGTGAATGACCTCACTGGTTTCTGTATCACCCATGTGTAACATGAGGGGAGTGGATTAAATAAATGAAAAGATTTATTTCAACTCCAAGGCTATGACAATGTATTTCCAAGATTGTGTACTTCTTAGAACAGGCTCAATAATAATTTTTCACATTATGAACCTTGCAGTCAAAGAATAGGTTCTTCTTAACCTAACAAATGACTATCCTTTCCACTCAAAGTATAAACAGGATCCTGATTCATAAATTGAGTTCATCAAATCTCTGCCAAGTATGCAAAATCACTGCCTCTGTTTGTTGGACATTTATTGCCTCTAAGAACTGATGGAATCGAAAATAACCTCATTTTACTGGGACCTCAGATAATTAATTATTTAAATTTTTTGCTGCTTTAAACATTAATTTTCTTACTTTATCCATACATGTTGCTGATAGAAGCTGTAACATTTTGAATGGTTGTGCTTTGAAGAAATCTGAATCCTTTTGCTTTATATTCCAATGACAGCCGCTTTGACCAGCGACCAGCTCTCTTCTGATAACTACCATTTTGACCCCCGCAGTTCACCTGTGGTCGCACCAAGCCTGTCTGTTTTTCCATTAACAGAGACCTCTGAACTGTTGTACCAAATGTGGACAGTGTTATTTCTTCCTCACTTTCCTGAATTATAACCAGTTCCAGGCGGTAACATACAACCAAACTTTACTGAATCCTGGACATAATGGGAAAAAAAAATCTTAGTGTAGAAAGAAAACCATAGGACTGAATATAAAAAGTAATCATTTCTGGCATTAAAGGACAAACCCAGTCCTTTCTGCTTAGTTACTGACCTACCCCCTGTTACTTTACTTATCTTCCCACAGTAAAATGCCTTTCTTCTTATATCCTACATGGTTTGCAGGCCCTTTACTCCAGGAAACCCAGGGGAGACCCCTCATTCCAAGTTCAAAGAAACATAATAATTTACAAAGATACAACTCTGCCCACAACAAAAACTCCTTTTACAGCATTATGCAAAGGCATTTAGACTGGAACGTCTATGTTCCAGACATGGATCTTAACCAGTCCTTTGTCAAACTAAAGGAGCAATCTTTCCTCAAAGCTGGAATGACACCTTTTCCTTTAAAATAACACTTCGTGTCCCACAGTCCCAGATGTTTTCATTAAGACTTTAGAAAATACTGGGATCAGCTGTTAGCCAAGAGTACCCCCATTCCAATAAAAATATTTAAAGACACGGAAAAATCAATAAATTCAAACAATCATCATTCTCACTAAACCCTTATCATTTTTATGACTCACAGTAAATAATCTCAAGTTCTTTATTTTGGTAAATTAAGAAATTCCAGAGTAAACTATCTAGCTTCTGATTTAAGCTCAGAGATGCAGAGAGCTTCAGAGAGTGTCTTTCTCATTCTTACTGTAAGGAAAAAGCTATACAAAGTACCTATTCATTAATTTTAAAAAAAATGCACCAGCAAATTTAGGTTGCAGGGCAATCAAACAACTCAAAATCTGGAAAGAGACAGGCACCTGCAAGGAGAAAGAGGATGGCATCATTTGTTTTTCCTTGGGCAGACACCACCAGATGTCATATAAACCAGCAAGATGATTCAGTTGAACATTTTAATGAATTACTAAAGGCTGAGTATGGGCTAGCATGAAAATGTGACACATTGGAGGTGGCAGATATAGGGGGTACATCCTATAGCAGGTTTTTCCTCCACAAAACCCACCAGGCACTCACAGGAAAGACTGGGGAAAACAGCAGCCACTTTCAAAACCACAACCATTTCCCAGTGGAATGAAAGAGTTAAATGGCAAAGAGAATGGCAAAAAATCGTTGTCTTAGGGAACTGGAGGAAACTGATTGGTGATGGTGGCAGTAGGAAGAATGATCGTGGTGAGGGGAAGAAAAAAAAGTAATGCTCTATCCCCAGGAGTAGGGTACAGAATATATGCTAGGATTAGCACAACAATTGGAGAACGTTGCAGGAGCACTTGTGAAGGCCACATTGCTGATACAGAGGTACATTTTGCCTACCTGAGTCTTAATCAGAACATCAAGGAATGCCCTTCCTCCCTGGCCTGCTACCAACAGCCTAACAAGTGTTGAGTAAAAATAATATGGGAATATGGCTGAATATGGAAGAAATTCAAGGGACACATTCTCTTTAGGGCACAGCATTAAGGAAAGACCCAAAGCTAAAGGGGGAGCAAATATTAAGAAAAAAACAACTGGCAAAGTCATTTCACAATCTACTCCTCTTTAAGCCTCCAGAAATATCTATCTCAGTATCTGCTATCTTACACAAGATATCCAGCTTTCAGCAAAATATTATGAGTATATGAAAAGGCAAGAGAAAGCACTCCAAAGAGATAATACACACAAACATGTGATATATGGGACACATATAAAAATTATCAGACAAGGAATTTAAAGTAACTATGATTAATATTTTAAAGGCTCTAATGGAAAAGGTTGACTACATGTGAGATCAGATAGGTAATTTCAGAGGAGATATGGAAACTAAGAAAAATCAAATGGAAATGCCAGAAATTAAAAACATAGTCAAAGAGATAAAAAATGTCTTTGGGCTTTTTAGTAGACTTAAGACAGCTAAGGAAAGAATTACTGGACTTGAAAATAAGTCAGTGGAAATTACCCAAACCGAAAAAAAGAGTGGAAATAAAAGAGAGAAAGAAAGATCATAACAGAGCATCAAAGAACTCTGATACAATATTAAATGGCATGACACATCCATAATTGAAATGACAGAAGGAGAGGAAAGAGAAAAAGAGGCAGAAGAAATGTTTGAAGAAAAAATTGCTGAAAAAATTTCCAAAATTGATGATGGACACAAAATCACAGATTCAAAATCTCCAACTATAACAAGCAAGATACATACCAAAATAAACACACATGTGCAGAGGCATATTATATTGAAACTGCTAAAAATCAAAAACATAGAGAAAACCTTAAAGACAACCAGAGGAAGGGAATGATAAATTACCTAAAGACAAATAAGGATAAGAATTACAGCAAATTTCTCTTCAGAAACGTTGCGAGCAAGAAGAAAAAGGAATGACATCTTTAAAGTATTGAATGAAAACAAATCCAGTAACCCATAATTCTATACCCAATAATAATACAGTTAAAACAGGAAGTTAAATTTTTCTGACTGAACTTTTTAGTTCCTATTCTCTGTGATGTCCCCAAAGTAATATGCACCTATACCCTCATTTTATTTTGTCTTTCCTTTTCAAATCTGAGAGGGTAAAGCTGTTTCTTCTATTCAAGACCAACACCTCTATTGCCTCAGAGGACTTAGTCAATTGCCTCCTCCCCCTATAGACTCAATTGCAGTTTAGCTCATCTCCCTTCTATCTCTCCTTTTTACCTTGGTCTATGAACTAGACCATCTAGTCCATTCTGTCACTCCTGTCCATGTATATCTCTTTTGACAATTCTAGTATTTATCCTTTTCTTCCTAGTAGTTATTGTTATTTCCTTCTCAGGCTGCATGCTCCTTAATCAGTGCTGTTCCTCAAGATTCAGTCATTGGCCCATGTAATATTTTAAGGTATGAAGACACCTTAAAGATTGTAAGATGTCCCCTTTCCTGTCTTAACTGTCTTCTATTTGATTATCTTTCAATTTCCATATTCAGCTCACATTTCTAGTTTTAATCATAGGACTCTAACCAAGTGCTTACTGAACATTCACAACATCTACACATTTCCCAAACTAGATCCACCCACTATTCTTCCTCATCTTTAAACATACTGCTACATATTCTAAATATTTTCTATTATATTTACTGCCCCAGCTATCCAGTTGCCTAAGACAGAGCCCTGGGAACCTTCCTCAGCTCCAAACTCATCATCCCTCCCAACATCTAAACAAGCAACAGGTGTTATTGCATGTTATCTATGGGGTACATATTTCTGAGTCCTTCTCATCCCAGGTTGACTTCCCTTTCCACCAATGCCCTGGGGATCACCTTATTTTTTCTTCCCAAGATGGGTCTCATTAAAATATATCAAAGTAGTGAGAAGTAGTAAAATTATATATTTTATGTGGAAACTGCTGACTGTTGCCCCATTATCTGTTTCTGTGGCAACTCTATTTTTTCCTATTATGGTGTACTAAGTGTTTTGAATCTATCTTTTCACAACTGCTTTTGATTAGAGTTTAAGATAGCCTTTAAATACTAAATTCATAATAAGGTGGGTCCTGATTGTGTGTGTATGTGTGTGTGTGTGTGTGTGTGTGTGTAATTTCTATTACAGCTATCATCCATAATTCATTATTTGTGAGGAATAATTATAGCAAAGGCTGATTAGATGAAATGTTAGATTATTTATTATACCAGATGTCTGATGGAATCAAAGTCTAATATGTGTGTTAATGTGACTAATAAGAATAACAACAATTATTTAGGATTGCAAAATGCTTTTAAGTTTTCATATACCATTACAACATTTTCTTTTTTTTTTCCTTTATAAAAACTCGCAGGTAGGAAAGGCAGTTATATTTATCCTCATTTTATGAGCCTTAGATTAAGTGAGTTAGCCAAGATTGCACAACTAGTAATGGTGAATCCTAGATGTACTTTAGTTCCTCTAATTCCAAATTCCTTACTTTGATCACTAAACCCTGGAGCCACACAAATGTAACTATAGGCATGACTTACACACTAATGTATCTGTTACACCATGTGCCTACTGGAGAGAAACTGTAACATATTTATAGTCAAGTATCTATATTTATAGCTATCCTCACAGTTGGATAACAATGTTATATTATAAACTCTAGATATTTTTGCACTCTATAATATGACAGAAAGTGGATTTTTTGTTTAGGAAGACATTTTAATTATGAATGGAGGCTTGTTGGGTATCCCTATTATCCTTTGTTAAATCACAAGGAAGGTAAACTTTTTTGCATAATAAAGTATTAGGATTTTTAAACTTGTCCCCTGACTGCTGAAGAGATAAATTTTGGGGAGAGGCAGTGCTTTGGAGGACTCTGGTAAGTGAATAGATATAAGTAAGTTCTGCAGAGATAGAGCCATGGACAGGGCTTAGGAAGAGGGACTACCAGTTGTCCATGTAGCAAAGGTGGTCTAGTTAAAGTCTCTTTAGAATGAATGAGTTCTAGTAACCAGTTTTAAGGATTTGTCTGGTTTTTTTTTTCCCTCAACCCTTTCTTTAAACTTTTTCTAATCACAACAGCATTGTGACAATTTTGCCTCAAGATGGGAAGAGAAAGGCTGTGTTCCTCCTAGAGACAAAACAGGGAAGAAAGATAGCGGGGGCAGAGTGAAAAAAATGATGGCTGTGGAACTGGAACAACTGTGCAGAGGAAGCTGTGACAAATAATTAGGCTTGGTGAAGCACCTGTCCCTTTGGAGGAATTTCCCAGAAATACTGGGAGGGGCTCTAAATGTCCCATCGTTATGTGGGGAGATGGTTTTGTTTTTTGTATTGCCCACAGAAGTCTGAATACATTCAAATATTTTGTGTGTGTGTGTGTGTGTGTGTGTGTGTGTGTGTACTGAAGTACTTGGCATAAGGTTATGCTATTTCAAATTAACTTATAAAATAATTTGGTTGATACAATATTCTGTGATCAAAATTTATTGAGGGATTTACCAAATGCCAACGTGTGTGTGTATGTGTATGTGTGTGTATATATATATGTGTGTGTGTGTGTGTATATATAGTGTGTATATATATACACACACCTATATATATACACACACCTATATATATACACACATGCATATATATATTTTGATAATTAAATGAGTGAATATATATATACATGCATATATATATATATGACACTAATAGTTTATGTAACTATTCTATGATACTATTATTATTCCTGTTTTTTGGATAAACAAACTAAAGTACACAAAGGAGCCGATGCTTATGTCTACAATACCTAAAACATACATATTTGAAATAAGAGAATATTAGGAAAAAGTCCCCAAATTTTATGTAGGTTTTAATAAAATTGAAAAGTCAAATCATTTTAAAACCTTAAAGTTAGTATATGGAAATATTTTGCTCAAGAGTGAATTTTAGACCTCCTGTCTGGATGTGAGTATGGAACACATTATTCAGTTTCTTTTTTATAACTTTAAATAGCTTGTAAGAAGGCACCTATGCAAATAACTATTTCTCCAAGATAAGTGGCCATGCAGGCCTTATGATCTTTTGAACACTTCTTCCCAAATACTTCATTTCTAATTAGAGGATGGTCATTCAGATTTCACTGGATTTAAATCCACAGTGGGATAGGTTTTAATCCTTTCTGGAAAAAGTATTTATAAAGCATATGCGAGTTTCAGAATGGTAAGAGTTTTTATTCAGTCTCCCCTTGGATGTGTTCACCCTTCCTTCTACCTCAGATCAATGCATTTCTCTAAGTTTTATACTTTGTTTAAATTGAGCTTTCATTGTTTCTATGACCAATTTTCAATTTGTCTCTACCTTGCACTTCAGTAGAACTAAGATGAATTCTGAAAACTCACAACAGCCTTCATCAATGTTCTCTTTCTGTAAAGAGTATCTCTGTACATATTCAGAACAACATAATTTTAGGAATCAACTGTATCTACCTAGAATTATGGTTTATTGTCTCTCTCTCTCCAAAAACAATTGCAATTCTCTCATATAGTTTATTGCATTGCATTTACAAAGGAGCCACAAAGTTTGATTTGTGTATACTATTTTTGCTTAACTATGTAGCTATCTGGTTGATGTGCACATCAACAAATGACAATGTGGTCATTCCATCTTTGGTACATGGAGTATTATTTGATAAAAATTCCGCTATATTTTAACTTCTGAAGGTAAGGTGATTTTGAAGTATCTAAAAGATAGTTTCTTTATTTCAACAATCATAACCCTGTGCTGCCAGATACATATTTTTATCCCAAACTTGAAAATATTTCAATGGTTAGATTATTATACTTTCCATCTGACAGATTTTATGGTTTTCTATTTTCACTTAACCTTTCTCAGCTTTTTCTCCTCTTTAAAAGTAAACTATTAGAAGTTTCATCATTTCCATTATCAATACTAGAAATTAAAGTCAGAGATATATGTATTCTCAGAATTGTCTCAACAGTTTATTGTAATTTAATAAGATGTTCTCTTCTGTTGTTTCATCTATTATGTCATTACATACCATCTATGTCATTATCGTGTTCCTCTTTATGATTTTTCTGGAGCACCATAATTCTCTAATCAAGTGCTCTTTATTTTGTTTTTCAGAGGCCTCATTATGATAATACTATATAAAACATTTGTATGACGCTTTTCAATTTACAAAGTCCTCTTCAAAAACATTACCTTATTTGCAACTCACAACAACCTTGTACATTAGGCTGTGTTATTATTATTATTGTTATTATTTGTAGATAAGAAAACACTTTTATCAGGTAATGGAGAAGGCATTTAAATGGAAGATTTTCAAATCCTTACCTGAAATCTGTTCACTCTCTTTTTAGTTTGTTCCCTTTTACTCTGTATCCTTGGAATTATGTAGATCAGCAGTCAAAGGCTAGCCTCTCAGTTACGAGCCATCACTTTACCAAGCTGAGCCTTATCTGACTCATCCCAAATAATACAAGTGATAATGACCACATCATAGGATTGTTATGAAAACTAAATGAGTGGAAGCACGTTAAAGTGTCTAATATAGTACCATTTTATCCATCCATATACCATATGGTAGCATAATATTCTAGGTTGGCTATTCCTTACTGCTATGTAAATTTTCTTTCTTCTGAAATTAAAATAATTATAATATTCATTCCAAATTAGACTATGAAAAGATCATGGTCAGTATAATTTATGAGGTAAAAATGGCATCAGAAAAGAAAGAAAAATGCAGAGGATAGAGTAAAAACTGTGAGCAATTTTCTGGGAACTGTTGTGAAATTGAGTTTCTTAGGCTTTTCATGTGGATAATGCAAACTAAATATAATTTGCAGGTTCACAAAAAATAAAGTGATATAAAATTATGCTAAAATCAAGAAGAATGGAAATTAATGGATTAAAAAATTATGGTTATTGCATTCTCTCAATTTTTTTAGGATCTGTCTCTGCAGTAATAAAGCAGAACAGAGGGATAAGTGGGATTCCAAAACAGTTTATTTAGACTTGGAATGCTTGCATGCTTATATCTCACTCAACATGAATATGTCTTAACTAATGGGGAGTTAATGAAAACTTTATATTATTATTAACTGATTGTGGATTAATAAATGAATTAAAAATAGAGTTAGAAAATTGCCTCATTTCGTCATCTCTTGACTTTATTCAACCTTTCTCTTTGTCCATTCTACAGTAAGGATGAATTCTATCTCATAGATAGATTCAGAAACTAACCCCAGCAAAAAAATTGTTGTGTTCTTTGTGAGGGAAGAGGTTAGATTAGGATTAATTAAATATTTCAGCTGAAAAAAACCTGAGCAAATTCATTTAAGATATTTTGAAAACTCCAAAACAGTATATAAATATATGAAAGTTTAAATAGAATAAACACTGGAGGTACATCTTTTGTGTTGTAAAAAATGTAGTTGATCATTTTCTTTAATGTTTCCTTAGTTTTGTATTTTGCTTAGGGAGGCTTTTCTATTGCAAGATTATGAATAATTTTGCCCATGTTTTTGAACAGTCTTATGGTTTTTCTCTTTTCCCCTAACCTTGACAAACTTCCTTTCAAGTGTACTAGATGCTTCAGGGATAGCTATTTGAAAGTTCTTGAAGATTAATAATCCTCCATGATGATCTGTCTTATCTATATTCTGATAGATTTTCTTATATAAGAGAAAAAGAAGGCATAATCCTAGAGTTTAAAAATACAATGGACAAAATGAAAAAGGTAGTAATAACAAGCACAACAACAAGAGCTCTAGTGTTATACTGAGAAACAACTGCATTCTCTCATTCCTTTTTCTTCTTTTAAATCATTATGTTGCATGAGGTACAACCATATTAGTAAATATGTACTAACACATACCTAGACATACATAATCAGCCCTCATATTCATGATTTCTGCTCTTTGGATTCAGTCAATTGCAATCTAAAATACTTTTTTAATCATCTGTAGTAAGCATGTAGAGACTTTCCTTGTCATTATTTCCTAAAAAATACAGTATAACTATTTACATAGTATTTACTCTGTATTAGATAATATAAGTAATCGTGATGTGGTTTAAAGTACACAAGAGGATGTGTGTATGTTATATGCAAATACCATGCCATTTTATATCAGGGACATGAGCATCCATGGTATTCACTGGAAGTTCTGAAACCAATCTCCCCTGGATACCAAGGGACAACTATATACATATATGTGGCTATGCAGCCTGCCTACTCAGAAGAGGTTTCACAGAAGAAGGAACAGCATGCAGAGATTCATAATGTCTTGTGAGGGAGAGTAGAGCCTACAGAAGAATGGTTAGTTAGAAAATAACCAATAAGTTATTTCCAGTGAGGAATTAGAAAGCAGGGATTATGGAACTGGAAAAACTGAGGCATTAAAGTCTTCCTCCTGAAATTACTATGCCAAGTGGAAAATCTGCTCTAAACCCCTATCCAAGAAAACATTCTTCTTCAAAAGATTTTACTTTTAACTTTGAGAAATCTTAATTAGCTCTTTTGGATTTTAGCTGTTCTTTCACTACGTCCACACTTTACTTATCAGTATCAATAAATCTTGTTATAGCCAGAGTGGTTTGTAACCTAAAGTAGAAAATATCTATATCTCAGGGCTTTGTACCTGATTGTACAGGCAGCAGTCCCAGGTTAAGAGTACCCCTTAATGCCGCAATGGCCACAGTAGTTTTGGACAGAGGAATCATGCCAGTAGGCCTGCCCAGAGTGTCTGGACAGATTTATTGTTGAAGACCATTCCTAGACAAAGCCATTCTGTAAAGATTGGAATAAGTATTTACTTCTTTAGATGTGCAGATATTAATACATATCCTCAAACATCAGATATTATCAGGGAAATATGATGTCACCAAATGGACAGAATAAAGTGCCAGTGATTGACCCTAAAGAGATGGAGATGTGTGAACTTCCTGACAGAGAATTTAAAATAATTGTTTAAGAATGCTCAGTGAATGTTGAGAAAAGACAGATAAACAACTTTTTTAAAAAGGAGAGCATTAAGTGACCCACAGTTAGAAACAGAAAAATTGAAATAATAATTTTTAAAATTAAACAGAAATCCTAGAGCTAAAATACACAATGAACAAAATGAAAAATGAAATAGCATCAACAGCAGATTTGATCAAGCAGAAGAAAGAATCTGTAAACTTAAACACAGGGTTACTTGAAAATATGCAGTTTAAGGAGAGAAAAGAATGGAAAGGAATGAAGAAAGCATATGAGATTTATGTGACAGCATCAAAAAAGCAAATGTTTGAGTCATTGGTGTCAAGAAGAAGAAAAAATCAAAGGAGTAGAAAGTTTGTTTAAAGAAATTAAAGCAGAAAACTTTCCAAATCTGGAGAAAGAAATAAGTATTCAGGTCAGGAAGGTCAAAGATTTCCAATAAGATTCAGTGAAAATAAGACTATTCAATACATATTACAATAAAATTCTCAAAAATCAAAGACAAAGAGGGGGTCCTGAATGCAACAAGAGAAAAGAAGCATATAACACATAACGACATTTTAATATGTCTATCAACAAACTTCTCAGCAGAAACCTTACAGATCAGGAGGGACTGGGTGATATATTAAAAGTGCTGAAGGAAAAAAATGCCAGCTAAGAATACTATACACAGAAAAGTTGTCTTTTAGAAATAAATACTTTCCCAGAAAATCAAAAGCTGAAGTTTATCATCATTGCCAGACCTGTGTTAAAAGAAATGCTTAATAGAGTTCTTCAAGCTGAAAGAAAAGAATGCTAATAACACAAAAACACGTGTTAATGCTAGTAACACAAAAACATCTGTAAGTATAAAACTTGTTGGTAAAAGTACATAGTCAAATTTAGAATACTCTAATATTGTAATGGTGGTGTTTAAATCACTTGTATCTTTAGAAGAAAGGTTAAAAGACTAAACTAGTAAAAATAATAACTACAATAATTTATTACAGGACATGCAGTATAATAAGATGTAAATTGTGACACCAAAATTCAAAATGTGTTTGGGAGAATGAGGTAAAAGATTAGATTTTTAAAAATTTTATTTTGCAATCCATGTTGTTATCAGCTTAAAATAACCTGTTAAAAGTATAAAGTGTCTTTTATAAGCCTCATGATAACTACAACTGAAAAATGATTTGTTAAAAGTATAAAGTGTTTTTTTTTTTTTGGAAGGCTGAGGCGGGTGGATCACAAGGTCAGGAGATCGAGACCATCCTAGCTAACATGATGAAACCTCATCTCTACTAAAAATACAAAAAAATTAGCCAGGCATGGTGGCGGGCGCCTGTAGTCACAGCTACTTGGAAGACTGAGGCAGGAGAATGGTGTGAACTCGGGAGATGGAGCTTGCAGTGAGCCGAGATCGTGCCACTGCACTCCAGCCTGGGTGACAGAGTGAGACTCAGTCTCAAATAAATAAATAAGCAAATAAATAAATAAAAAGTGTTTTTTATAAGTCTCATGGTAACTACAAAGAAGACGCTATTATGGGTACACACAACACGAAATGCAAGGAATACACTACTAGAGAAAATCAACCACAAAGAAGGATGGTAAGAGAGGAATAAAGAAAGAAAGGGTCTACAAAACAACTAGAAAACAACGAACAAAACAGCAGTAGTAAGTTCTTACCCATAAATAAACCATGAATGTAAATGGATTAAAGTCTGCAATCAAAAGACAGAAAGATAGATTTAAAAAAGAAAGACCCAATCATATTCTGCCCTCAAGGGACCCACTTCACCTGTAAGTACACACATAGATTGAAAGTTAAATATTATTATGTTATAATGCTATTATGTTACAATTATAATGTAATTATATATAATTATAAAAACATATCATTTTATATATAGTATATATTAATGTTGTTATACAGATATGAAATTGAAGAGCACACAAATGAATAGAAGGATATTTCATGTTCTGGATTGAAATAATTAATACTGTTAAAATTACCATAATACTACAAATGATCTACAGTTTCAGTGCAGTCCCTTCCAAAATATTAATGACATCCTGCACAGAAATAAAGAAATTTTAAAATAAATATTAGAATTATAAAAAACCTGAATAGCCAAAGTAATCTCGAGCAGAAACCACAAAGCTGGAGGCATTGCACTACCTCTACAAAGCTAATACTCTAAATACTCTACAAAGCTAAATTAGCTTAAGCAGTGTGATATCAGCATAAAAACAAACAGACCAATGGAACAGAATACAGAGCCCAGAAATAAATTCACACATTTGCAGCCAACTGAGTTTTGTCAAAAGTGCCAAGAACATACAATGGTGAAAGGGCAGTCCATGTTTATTGCAGCACTATTTTTATGATAGTCAAGATATGGAATCACCTCAATCATCCATGCAACAACATGGATGAACTAGGAGAACCTCATGTTAAGTGAAATAAGCCAGGCACAAAAAGAAAAACACTGTATGATCACACTCATATAGAATCTAAAATCATTGATTTCATAGAAACAAATAAGAAATTGGTAGAGAGGCTAGACAGATTGGGGCAGGGGGCTTGGACAAACGGTCAAAGGATACAAAATTTTAGATAGGAGGAATAAATTCAAGAGATTTATTTCTGAGCATGGTGACTATAGTTAATGGCAATATATTGTACTCTTAAGAAATGCTAGGAAAGTGGGTATTAAATGCTCCCCCGCAAAGTGATAACTGTGTAAGTTGATGCATATGTTAATTAGCTAGATTTAACTATTCCACAATGGAGAACACTTCAAAACATCATTTTGTATTTGATAAATACATACTTAATTGACAGAATGTCAATCAAGAAACAAAATGAAACCAGCTCATGTCCTCCTACAATGATTTAGGAATCCCAGCATAATTAATAGAGCCAAAATTTCCATCACATTTTCCTTGACTGCCAGTTCCATGTTGGCTATCTCATTCTGTGAGCATGTTTTCATTTTTCTTTACCGTTTAGTATTTTTACTCAATGATCAGCATATTTACTTATAAGTAGTGACACAGATATTCAGCCACATATATATTTTTCAAACTGGTATCCTCTTGTTTCTGCACCATTTATTGAAGAATCCATCTTTTTTGTGGAAGTGTAAGTTTTTGATTGCTTAAACAGACTGGAAGGAGAAAGGGAAAATAATTAACTTTCAGATTTCACTAGGTTTTGGGATTTTGCGACATAAGTAGTATTCCACTCAGAGTTCTGGAAAATTCTATTTTTAATCCAGGTTTACTTGTTGACCAGTGCCTCTGAATAGTTTTACTGTGAGTTGTAAATAAAGGATTTCTTTTGAATACTCTGCATCCTTGGTTTTCCTCTTTACTTGATATTTAAAATTATTATTGATAATTTAGTCACAATTTTATCATTAATATCCCAATCTATTGTTTGATTTGTCACCATATTGAGAGTTTGAGAAGAATTTATTTTTATTACATTAATTTCCTTAAAAACAAAGAGTTATAAAAGAGAGGATTAATAGGAAAAATGAAGAATAAATAGCTATTAAGAGGCTAAGTGGTATTAAAGACAGCTCTGTGGCATTTTGAGGTTAATATATTTAAATGATACATTCATTTCTAGAAAAGAATCCCCAACGGATAGATCATTCTTTATCAGATGGTTAATGCTAGAATGCTTTCCTCTCCACTATCATCATCTCCTTTGTGCTGGGCACAGATTTCCAGAAAGTCAATGGGGATGTCCTGGGGCTAATGGGCCAGGATTCTTCTTTTCATCTGTATTCAAAGTCAATGTTTTCTTTCCAAATCTTGCCCCCCCCCGCCCTTTTTTTTTTTGAGATGGAGTCTCGCTCTGTGGCCCAGGCTGGAGTGCAGTGGCCGGATCTTGGCTCACTGTAAGCTCCGCCTCCCGGGTTTACGCCATTCTCCTGCCTCAGCCTCCAGGGTAGCTGGGACTACAGGCGCCCGCCACCTCACCTGGCTAGTTTTTTTGTATTTTTTTTTTTCTTTTAGTAGAGACGGGGTTTCACCGTGTTAGCCAGGATGGTCTCGATCTCCTGACCTCGTGGTCCGCCCGTCTCGGCCTCCCAAATCTTGCCCCTTTCTTGCTTCACTCAAGGCTTGGCATGGTAGGGGAGGTTGAGAATGGTGAGAAATAGTGCCTCCTTATATGAAAGATTGGAGGAAGTAAGTTTATAGACTTGACAGTGCTAGTCAAGGGCACAGCCCATAAAGAAGTCTCAATATGGTTAACTAGTTTCCAGAGCAGTGCTGCAACTGAGCCTTGTGCATCCCTGAGATGAAGAGCACAAGTATTATAATCATCGGAAGAGAAAATATGTGGTATAATTTGGGATCAGCCAGTTATTTGTCAGTCTACCTTTGCTGTCTGTAGGATCAGACCCACATGTGCCTCTGCATTTTGGTAAATGTGAAACCACATTTCCTATTAGAAAGAGGAAAGACTGCTGGAAAAAGCTGCTCTGGAAACCAAGTTGCTCAGAGGAAGTGAATGGTGTGTAGCTAAACCTACCCAGTGAAAAACATACGTAGAAATGGACTCAATAACTTTCTCAAGAGATGAAAATATCGAGTAATTAATAGGCAAGAAAATAGGGATAGAAATGGAAAAAGTGGAGAGAGAATAACAATGGGAAAGGGAAAGAGGAAACGCACTTATGTGTTATAGTAATTGACCAAAGCAGTTTATGAAATAACGTAACTAGCTCACGAGTTAGTCCAGGCTTTCAATTAAAAAGAGATGCATAAGCCTGTGTATCTCTTTTTCTTTCCCTCAAAATGACCTTGAGTTTTAGTTTGGTACGGTTTTGGTACAGCTGTTATTTGATAATAACACATTGTGCTTTTCAATTAACTTAGATTGTTTAAAAAACAGATAACCGAAAACCATCTGTTTGTGTTTCTGTGTAATTTGTTCTCAGGACAGGGACTAGGAATGAAAGATTTTAAATTCTGCTAATGAAACCTCTCATTAGAGTTCTACAAACTAAGTCTGTGGTACCAGGTAAAAGGGGTGCCAAGTGTTAGGCTTTCTGGGATAAGAGAAAATTAATTTCTTTCTTTGCCATTTGTGGTTGGGTAGCATCTTTTTTTTCTTCCTGGCAGCGAGTGTCATAATTTAATATGCATTAACATAATTAGGAACGATTGCTTAAAATACATATTCTTGAAGTTTATCCCAAGAGACTTTTGATTCAGTATCTCTGGTAAGGGCTTCAGTATCTCTGGAATTGCCACAGTTAACAAGCTCCCCAGGTCATTCTGATGTAGATGGTCTGAAGGCCACACTGTGACTACTGCTGCCTTTTAGAATTGGGAGGTAAGTTTGGATTTTGTAGATCAAATATTACTACCAAGAGTAAAAGAAATACACAAAACCCCCAAACAACTCAAATGATGTAACAACAAAGCAAATGGCTGAAAGCAAAGCAAAACCCAACAAAAGGTTTTAAATAGGTCCTTAGAGATACAATGTAATTTGTCTCAGCTGTGGAGACCTAAAGAGGCCAACTCTTAGTTGACATGGAAGAATAGGGACAACATTGCCAAAAAAAAAAAAAAAAAAAGGTTAATTTCAGTTGTGGACACAAAACCCTGGGCTCTGCTGGAAAGCATTAACAATTTTACCCACTATACTAATCTTCCATATATGGGGCATGCTGGATAAATCTATTTTGCTAACGTCTCTTTTACAATAATGTACTTAATTTTGTTGGGTATGTGTTCTAATTTCTGTTTTCTAATTCAAGGTTCTAACTTTTAAAAAGACCCCCAACCCCCACTGTTTTCCCTTGAGCTTATTAAAGGGCATAATATCATTTTCCTCTTGTTAAGAGTAAAGATTGGAAGAATTTAATTATCAGAAAATGGTAGTAGGTCGATGCTTTCGGGAGTGGGTGCAGCAGTCTGGTGAATAAGCATCTTTCTTGAAGACAAGGGTTCTGACCCTAAAGATGTATGTGATTTCTAGAAAAATCATTTTACCTCATTGCATTTCAGTTTTCTCCTCTGTAAAACAGAGATAGTGGAAAGTGAATGATTTCTGTGGTCCTCTCTAATGCTAAATAGAATGAGAATGTCCGAAGCCTTTGTTATCTCAGTAAACTTCACCACAATTCTTCATCTATAACAACAAAATGTTGTCATTAGAAACAAATTAAAAAGCTTGCAAGTGACATGAATTCTGGCACTATAAATGAGTGTAGTGCAGTATAGTGAAGGTGAGGGGAAAATATACATGTTTCAATCATAGGGCTACAAGTTTGCACAGATCTGAAAAATTATCGTTGGATTTCTTCAACTAGGGAATCCAGAATATGGCTGTTGTTCATACCTCTTGCCATTAGGTGGGGCAGTTGAAGAGTAGGAAGATAGCGTTTTCAAGTGAAATGTTATTTCACTTGAGTATGTTGTTTCATACTCAACAACATCTGAAAATAAGTGGTAAAATATACTTTCCTTTTATAGAGTCCAAACTCTCAGTGGCCAGATTATTAGTTTCTTTATTAATTCTGGATGATGAGGAAGAAGGGGAACATGGGTGAGTTAATGTGATGCAATATTGCAGATTGTATTATTAATGTAAATTCCCATTTGGAACTCAAAAGCCAAAACGGTTCTGAAGTCAACTTGTGCAGTCTACTTTCTGAGAAGAACAATTAAATAGTATAAGGTAGAGACAACAAAATACCAGGTTTATGGAACACTAGAAAGTGGAAAGGAGCCATAAGAATTATCGCAGCCCTATTCTTAGTGTCTATTGATTTCCTTTAGCATCTGGGGTATTTAACTATTTCCTTCCCCTTCTACTTTCTTTTAGGAAATTCCATGTTAATTAATTTTTCTGACATCTTAATGGATAATTCATTAAGAAAATCTTTTGTGCCCAGCACATCATGAAGTCTGATGGCTAATGTTACCTGGTCTCTGCTTTGAAGTGTTTTTATTGACTTACAGATTTAAGATGGTTTCCTAGAATTAAAAAAATACATAGAAAAACTTCAAATCAGTCTTTTATAAGGTAGTGACTTTAAATTTTCATTTGTCAATTTTCACATTTAGGACAAAGAGTAAGAGATGTGGAGAGGAAGACAGGAATACTAGGGAAAAGGTGAGAGAAGTATTTCTGGTTACTTCTGTTGTATATTCTTAAAAGTAAGAATCCATAGAGCCATAATAGTGAAAGTCTGAGGAAACAGCAGATTTAGAAATTTACATTTCATACATTTCATATCAAAGGGATTTTCTGTGAGACAAACCAATGAGATTTGATAGATTAGAAATGAACGACTAATAAGGAAAGCAACTGAATAAATACTTGAATGAATAAATGATATGTGTTTCTCCCACTCTGGTCCAGTTATTTCTTTTTTTCCACTTTAAAAAAATGTTAATGTTTTTGTGTGAGATAGTTAAAAGTTCCTGCAATCCACAGAGCTCTATATTTGACTAATTCTAGATTCCCAGCAAGTTTGCATGGCTTTTCAGAGGACTATAAAATAGGGCAAAGACTCAATTCAATATAGAATTGACCCATGAAAACCATGGAAGTTAGTGTTACCAACCCCTGTGCAGCTGAAAATCTGTGTGTAACGTTTGTCCCAAAAGTTAACTACTAATAGCCTACTGTTGACCGAAGTCAATTAACACATAATTTTTATATGTAGTATATACTGTATTCTTACAATAAAGTAAGCTAAAGAAAAGAAAATGTTATTAAGAAAATCATAAGGAAGTGAAAATACATATTTACCATTCATTAAGTGGAAATGGATCATCATAAAGGCCTTCATCCTCTTCATCTTCACATTGAGCAGGCTGAAGTGGAGGAAGAAGAGGTTAGGTTGGTCTTGCTGTCTGAGGGGTGGCAGAGGCAGAAGAAAATCTGCATATAAGTGGGCCCGTGGAGTTCAAGCCCATGTTGTTTAAGGGTCAACTGTAAATCTTTTACTTTTCAAATGATGCTCATTTACACAAATGAATTTGGAAGCAGACAGGATTTATATGCAGCTATAATTTTAAATGGCAGCCAGCATCATGAACAAATTCTCCTAGCATCTCATTCCTTGATTTCCAAGAAGCCAATGCAAGGGGAAGGTGAGAATCAAGTTTGGGCAGCTTTGTTCAGCTGAATATTATATGGTGATGATTATGTTAATAATTAAAATGTTGAATCATTTATTTAGTACAGTCATTCACCATGTAACATTTTGGTCAGTGATGGATGGCATACCATGGTGGTCTCATAAGATTATAATAGAGCTGAAAAATTCCTATTGCCAAGTGAATCATAGCCATAATAAAATTGTAGCATAACATATTACTCATATGTTTAGGGTGATGCTAGCGCAAACAAACCCACTGCACTGCCAGTGATATAAAAGGATAGGACATACAGTTATGTACAGTACACAATACTTAATGATAAATATTAATGATAATGTGTTACTGATAAGTACTTAATATAATAAATAGATTATGTTCCTGATTTATGTATTTACTATGCTATACTTTTTAATCATTGTTTAGTGTGTACTCCTACTTACAAAAAAAAGCCAACTGTAAAACAACTTCAGGAATGAGTTTCTTCAGGAGGTGTTCCAGAAGAAGGCATTGTTATCATAGTAGATGACAACTCCACGTGTTTTATTGCCCTAAAGACCTTCTAGTGGGACAGATGTGGAGGTAGAAGACAGTGATGTTGATGATCCTTATCCTGTGTAGGCCTAGGCTAATGTGTGGGTTTTTGTCTTAGTTTTTAACAAAAAAGTTTAAAAAGTAAAAACAAAAAACAAAACAAAAAAAACCCTAGAAAAAACTTACAGAATAAAGATATAAAGAAAGAAAATATTCTTCTACAGTTGTAAAATATGTTTGTGTTTTAAGCTGAGCATTATTACAAAAAGTCAAAAAGCTTAAATTAAAATGTTTATAAAGTAAACATGTTACAGTCAACTAAGGTTATTATTGAAGAAAGAAAATGTAAAAAATAAATTTCGCATAGCTTGACCTGTCGCTGTGGCTCACGCCTGTAATCCCAGCACTTTGGGAGGCTGAGGCGGGCTGATCCCGAGGTCAGGAGATTGAGAACATCCTGGCTAGCACAGTGAAACCCCATCTCTACTAAAAATACAAAAAATTAGCCGGGCGTGGTGGCGGGCGCCTGTAGTCCCAGCTACTCCGGGAGGCTGAGGCAGGAGAATGGCGTGAACCCGGGAGGTGAAGCTTGCAGTGAGCCGAGATTGTGCCACTGCACTCCAGCCTGGGAGGCAGAGCCAGACTCTGTCTCAAATAAATAAATAAATAAATAAATAAATAAATAAATTTAGCATGATTTAAGTGTACAGTATTTATAAAGTCTACATTAGTGGACAGCAATGTCCCAGGCACATTCACCACTCACTCACTGACTCACCCAGAGCAACTTGCAGTCTTGTAGTCTCCATTCCTAGTAAGTGTTTTCTACAGGTATATTTTTATCTTTTACCATATTTTTACTGTATCTTTTTTTTGATATGTTTAGATACACAAATACTTACCATTGTGTTATGTTTGCCTACAGTATTCAGTACAGTAATATGGGATACATGTTTATAGCCTAGGAGCAACAGGTTATACAATATAGTCTGGGGGATTATGTGTTAGGCTATGCCATCTAGGTTTTTGTAGGTATACTCTGTGATGTTGACACAACAATGTAATCACTTATGATGGATAACTTAGAACATATTTTAATTGTTAAGTGACACATGACTGTACTTAATATATATTAGGTACCAAGCTAAGCATGCAATTAACTAATGCAATCCTAACAATAACCTTATGAAGTTAGTACTATTAATTAGCACCATTTTTTTCCCCATGGGAAGTAGGATATAGGATATTCTAGCACGAGCATACCCTCGATACTAGAGGAAAGAAAGAGAGGAAGGGGGTGAGAAAGAGAGAGAGAGAGAGAACATGAGAGAGAAAGGGAAAGAAAGAAACATAAAGAAAAAGAGAAAGAAAAAGGAAAGAGAGAAAAGAAAAGAAAAAAATGGTTCATTTTCTCTTTGTGTTTAAATAATATCACATTCATTGGGAAAAGCTAGCTGTATTGGGAGCACTGATGTAGGTTTGGACCACCATTAGTTAAAATCATTACGCTATCTGAGAAGAAAGAACATGAAATCTAGGAAGTTTAAGAAGTTAGTTTTTATTAGATCCAAATACTGTAAATGTTGGCTATCTTTTTTGTATCACAATTTAAGAGAACAGATTCCTTTAAATGAATTGGTTGAGGAAATGAATCAAATATTTACAAATATTTCTCCTTAAGTGATATTTCATTAGGGAGAGGTCTTCCTTAATGTCTGTCTAAAATAGCACCCTCCTCATTCTCTAAATCTTCACCTACTTTATTTTCTCTTTGTAGAACTTACCACCTGACACATTTCACAGTAGTTTGTAGACTATCTTCCCTCTCTAGCTTCATAAGTACAGGGAATTTCTCTGCTTTGTTCACCGATAATTTTATTGTACCTAGAACACTGCATGGTAATTAGTAGATATTCAATAAATATTTGAATGAATGAATGTATAAGTGAAATAAGAAAATTCATGTGGCCAATAGGTAATTTAAATATTCTGCTTTGCTAAAAACCAAAGGAAGTAAAAGTAGGTAAAAGCAATTAGTATTTTCATCTATCAACAATGATTTAAACATATTCAAAAAGATGTATACCCAGTGCTCATGAAGGTGAAGCAAAACATTCTTACAAAATTGAAAAACACTGATGGAAAGTACTTTGTAAATATGATGTCTTTAAAAATGTTTCTATACTACATTTTAATTCTGTTAATATATTCAGGAAAACAATCCATAATTAAAAAATAGCTTTTGCTGCACAAAAGTCTTTGCTTCAACAGTATTTATTGTAGTGAAAGAAGTTCAAAGCATTCTAAATTCCAAAGGTGGGGGCATAGTTAAATGAATTATGGACCTCTCTTTCATGGTATACTATATCAACATCATTAGTTAGATATAGGTAAGAGCTTTTTTAACATGAAAAAAATGCTAATGACGTAAATTTAATTTGAAAAACAGCATAAACATTGGAATAAATGACATCTTAAAAGCATATATAGAAAAAATGGTAGAAATTGTGCCAAAATATTAACAGAAACTAGGGCAGGTAAGATTATGGGTGATTTTGTTTTATACTTCTCTATACTTTTATTTTTCAAGTATTCCAGAATGAAACTTTTATAACGAAAAAATGTTTTAAATATTTTAACTGATTTTGTATTATACTCGTGATAATCCAGAAGTGATTATGCTTTATACAGTAGACTATGGCTTTATATGAAGAAATGAATACAGTCTAGTATTGTTTTCATTATCTAGGAATATACACGTAACTGAAGAATTTATGAGTAAAGTTTAATATTAGCATGTAACTGGGACTTCTGGAGGAAAGCTCACTCTAGGGGAAGCTCTCAAAGATGTTTTCAATCTTGGATTCCAGTCAAAAAAAGATATGAGTTACTTGGATTTAACAACCAGGTATAAATATTCTTCTCCTTTAGCACTAGTGAAAAATGGGCACTGAGTGAGCTTGGGCAGAGACTTATAAAGGATATTTAAAATGATAAACTGGGTAGTGAGGCCTAAGCCACCTGGGCTTAGAAGGCAGCAGGGCCCCCAGAAAGTGGTAGTAGCAACAATTACTGTGGTTTTATCCTGTGGCTAGCCCAGGTTCCAGACAAAAAGTTCTTTCTGCCTCTTACCCTAGTAACTCTAAGTACTGTACCCTTGCTTCTTGGATTGTTAGACACATTTCTACTTCAGGCTTTGCCCCTGAAACCTCAGTACCTAAATTGACCGGCTTGACCACACAGGTTCCTCATTATTTCATTATGTATGTTCTTGTTAAGAGACTGTGAAACATCCAGAATACTAGGGCAGCAAGCCAAAACACAGCCTCTAATAACAAGGCTTTCCATTAATTTGATTTGTTTAATTAAAAGCTATATGAACTGTTGTAATAGGTTCAAGAACACACCTTAATTCTTGGGCTGGTTTTTAGACCTTTAGAAGTCGAAGGCCTCTGAAGTTACATGAGCTTGGGTGTTGAGATAGAGGAAATATGAAAATTTATTCTACCTGAACCTCTGCAGTTATAAACTAGCATCCTATAATTTATATATTTATGTATTTAGTCAAGGCTTATAAGTCGTTTCCACACAGCCTAGCACAGTGTCTAGCCTATATAATAGATGCTTGATAAATATCTGTTGAGTGAATTTCAAATACTTAAATTTTGTTGTTAATGCATTCATGTAATGGAGCCATATCATCTCACATGAATGACTTAAGAATACAAAAACTCACTCCAGACTTGAATGCAGAATATATGTAGAACTAGTACAAATCAATAAGAATGAGACATACATCTCATTAGGAAAATGAACAAAAGACTTAAACAGGCCCTTTAACAAAGAAGAAATCCGAATGGTCAATAAACATATAAAAAGGGGCTCAATCTAATAATTGAGGAAAACCAAACCCATAATTCAATACTAGTACACACCACAAGAATTGCTAAAATAAAAAAAAGATAGACAATGCCTGGTGTTGGCAAGAATGTGGAGCAAGCAGAATCCTCAATCACTTCCTGTGATAGTGTGTATTGGTAATTGGCTTGAAAAACTCTTTGGCAGTATCTACTAAAGCAGAACAAATGCATAACCTATGACCCAGTAATTCTAGTCCTAGATGTATCTCAAACAGAATTGCATGCAACTTTTCATAAAAGAAAATACAATAGTGTTTCATGGTAACACCAGTATTAACAGACAAAAGCTGAAAAGTACCCAACGCCCATCAAAGAAAGAAGAAACTAATAAATTGTAATATATTCACAAGAACCTAACAGTACAACTCTAATACTAATCAGCTATGAGAATGAATGGATAGCATGTAGTTGCAACTACATTTTAAAAGATTGATTAATCTCTCAACATAAGGTTGCCAGGCACAAAAGAATGCATACTATATGATTCCATTTAAACAAAGTGCAAAAACAGGCAAAAGTATTGTTTTGGTATTAGAAATCAGGATAGTTGTTACCCTTATGGAGTAGGAGAGCTACTGCCTAGAAGAGGGCACATAGGGGACTTCTGGTGTGCTGATAATATGCTGCTTTTTGATCTGGGTGCTGCTTATATGGTATATTCTTTATAAAAATGTATTGATGTTTACATTTATGTGCAATTTTTGTATATATATTATTCTTCAATAAGAAGTTAATAGAGCCGGATGCGGTGGCTCACACCTATAATCCCAGCACTTTGGGAGGTTGAGGTGGATGGATGATGAGGTCAGGAGTTCCAGATCAGCCTGGCCAAGATGGTGAAACCCCATCTCTACTAAAAATACACAATTAGCCAGGTGTGGTGGCAGACACCTGTAATCCCAGCTACTCGAGAGGCTGAGGCAGGAGAATTGCTTGAACCCGGGAGACAGAGTTCACAGTGAGTCAAGATGGTGCCACTGCACTCCAGCCTGGGTGACAGACTGAGACTCTGTCTCAAAAAAAAAAAAAGTTAATAGAATTTTTTCATTATTTTCAATTAACTTACCAAGCCCTGGTATTGAGCTTACCATGTGATACATATACATGCAACCGCAGAATATCTCCTGATATAATCTCATGATGCCATGGGAAGCAGTCAGTCTTTTTGAAAAAAAAGTTTCACTTATTAAAATGCCAAATACATTTTACCAGAATTTATTATTGAAACAAATTTTAGTGTTATTTTTGACCTGCTGTAATGCTTTTGTTTATTTTTTATTATGGTAAGAACATTTAAATTGAGATCTACAATTGTAAAATAATTTAAGTAAATAATCCAGTATTGTTAAGTACAGGTACAATATTATATTGACAATCTCTAGGACTTACTCATCTTACATAACTGAAACTTTATACTTATTGAACAGCAATCCCTCATTTCCCCCTCCTCAGACCCTGGCAACCACCCTTTTACTCTGTTTCCATGAGTTTAACTATTTTAAATTCTTATAAAGTGGAATCATGCCATGTTTTTTTCCCTGTAACTAGCTTATTTCACTTAGCATAATGTCCTCTAGATTTAAACATGTTGTTGCATATGGCAGGATTAACTTCTTTTTAAAGGCTGAATAGTGTACACACAACCACTACATTTTCTTTATCCATGTCAATGAACATGTAGATTGATACTATATCTTGGCTATTGTGAATAACGCTGCAAAGAACATGGAATGCAAATCTCTCTTCAACATACAGATTTTATTTCCTTTGGATATATGCCCAGAAGTGGAAATTCTAGATCATATGGTAATTCTATTTTTAAGTTTTTGAGGAAGCTTCATATAGTTTTCCATAATGACTGTCCTAATTTACATTTCCACCAACAGTATGCAAGTGTTCTCTTTCCTTTACATCCTTGCTAACACTTGTTTTCTTTTGTCTTTTTGATCACAGCTATTCTAATAGATGTGAGGTGATATTGTGGTTTTGATTTGCAT
This sequence comes from Macaca nemestrina, assembly GCF_043159975.1. NCBI lineage: Eukaryota > Metazoa > Chordata > Mammalia > Primates > Cercopithecidae > Macaca > Macaca nemestrina. The sequence continues at coordinate 115,330,469 of NC_092130.1, forward strand.
TTCCCTAATGGTTAGTGATGTTGAACATTTTTTATGTACATGTTAGCCATTTGCATATCTTCTTTGGAGAAATGTCTATTCAAATCCTTTGTCAATATTTTAATAGGGTTATGTGTTTTCTTGATATTGAGTCGTTCGGGTTCCTAATATATTTTGGATATCAAACTCTTATCAGATGTATGGTTTGCAAATACTTTCTCCTATTCCATGGGTCGCCTTTTCACTGTGTTGTTTCCTTTGCTTGCTGGGTGCATTTTAGTTTGATGTAGTACCACTTGTCTAGTTTTGCTTTTGTTGTTTGTGCTTTTGATGTCATCATATCCAATAAATTATTGTCAAGACTAAGAAAGAAGAGAGAAAACTCAAATAAATAAAATTACAAATGAAAGAGATGGTACAACTGGTGCTACAGAAATAAAATGGATCATAAAGGACTATTATGAATAATTATACACCAACAAATTGGATAACCCAGAAGAAATAGATAAATTCCTAGAAGCACACAACCTCCAAAGATTGAATCAGGAAGAAATAGAAAACCTTAATAGACCAATAACAAATGAGATTGAAATCAGTAATAAAAAACCTCCCAACAAAGAAAACCCAGAATCAGGTAGCCTCATTGGTAAATATTTATTTATTTATTTATTTATTTATTCATTTTTGAGACGGAGTCTCTCTCCGTCACCCCTGCTGGAGTGCAGTGGTGCAATGCAATCTAGGCTCACTGCAAGCTCCGCCTTCCGCGTTCACACCATTCTCCTGCCTCAGCCTCGGGAGTAGCTAGGACTACAGGCGTCTGCCACCACGCCCAGCTAATTTTTTTGTATTCTTAGTAGAGACGGGGTTTCACCATGTTAGGCAGGATGGTTTCCATCTCCTGACCTCAAGATCCACCCGCCTCAGCCTCCCAAAGTGCTGGAATTAAAGGCATGAGCCACCGCACCCGGCCCCCTCATTGGTAAATTTTAAAGAAGAATTAACACCAATCCTTCTTAAAGTCTTCCAAAAAACTGAAGAAGAGGGAACACTTCCAAATTCATTTTACAAGTCCAAAGTTACCTTGATTCTAAAGCCAGAAAAAGACACTCAAAGAAAGAAAATTACTGATAAATATTTCTCATAAATATAGACGCAAAACCCCTCAACAAAACACTAGAAAACTCAATTCAACAGCATACTAAAAGGATGATATACTATGATCAAGTGAGATTTATCCCTGGAATGCAAAGATGATTCAGCATGCTCAAATCAATTAATGTACTACATCACATTAATGGAAGGATTAAAAATAACATGATCATCTTAATAGATCCAGAAAAAGGTTTTAAAAAAGTTCAACACCTTTTCATGACAAAAACTCTAAAATACATTAGGTATAGAAAGAATTTACCTACATATAATCAAGACCATATTTGACAAGCCTACAGCTAACTGCATACTCAATGATGAAAAGCTGAAAGCTTTTCCTGTAAGTCTTAAACAAGGTGAGGACATCCAGTTTTACCACTTTTGTTCAACACAGTAATGGAAGTCCTTGTCAAAGGAATTAGGCAAGAAAAAGAAGCAAAGTCATCCAAATCAGAAAGAAAGAAGTAAAACTATTTATCTTGGCAGATTACATGATATTATATGTAGAAAACCCTCTTTCTACAAAAATCTGTTGAAACAAGCAAATTCAGTAAAGTTGCAGAATATGAAATCAACGTGTTAAACTCACTTTTATATCTGTACACTAACAATGAACTATCTGAAAAGGAAATTAAGAAAAAAATGTAGCATCAAAAATATGATATTTAGGAATAAACATAATCAAGAAGGTGAAAGACTGAAAACTACACAACGTTAATGAAAGAAATTAAAGAAGATGCAAATAAATGGAAAGACATTTTGTGTTTGTGGGTGGGAAGACTTAATACTGTTAAAATGTCCACACTACCCAAAGATTCAGTACAATCCTTAAGCAAATCCAAATGGTAGCCGAGTATGGTGGCTCACACCTGTAATCCCAGCACTTTGGAAGGCTGAGGCAGGCACATCATTTTGGGAACAAAATGTAAATGTTGCTTCTAAAAGAGATTCATGAAGTTTTTTGTTTACTCTATGTTTAATTATTTGCTGAGTACACTTATCACATTGAGATGGGAATTTGAACAAGATCTTTGTACTTGATTGGAGGGAATAAAAACAGCACACTTACCAAATAATCAGTGTGTTATCTCATAATTCAGCTGTGGCTTGCTGAAAATCGACTCTATGGTATAAAAGGTTAGTTACTTTTTGTTGTTTTAAGGCTAGAAACATAAGTTCTATTTTTGTCAATGCTACTACATCCCACAATGTGTCTATATGAGCCATTTCCACATTTCCATTTATGATAAGGGGCTGTGATGCATGAGTATACCCATGTTTTTACTGACATGTGTAGAGACAAACTCATGAGTTTGCCTAGTTGCCTTTTATTCTGTATTCACAGATTTTCCAAACCTTCAGGGTTAGGCCATACTTTCAGGCAAGTGGGTGAGTTTTATTATTGAGGCCAAGTCTTCTATCTCTGTTTAGATGCAAACCTACTACTTAGGGACCTTGTCATATCTATTTTCTGCAGAGTACCTTCTTTACTTGTCAAGATCAATAACTGGTTTTATAATGGCAGAGGACACAGAATGTAGCCTTCAGAACAGAAATGGCTGTTTATTTACCATGTGAAAGTATTTTTTTTCTGACACCATCAGACCAGTGAACATAGATTTCTCTCTGTGAGACCCTTTTTGAACACAAAAATCACCTATTTATCTTGTTGCATAGCATCTCTGTCAACAAAATAGTGCATTTAATAATAATGATAATACATAAAAAGTTTAATATTTCATGGTTTACAAGATATTTTCCACATTCATTGTCCCATTGGACCCCCCAAAATTCTATAAAGTGGTCATATAATGTATTATGACATTTTTTTAACTCATGAAGAAACAGACTCAGAGACTGAGCTTAGTTTGCCCAGCTAAGAACTATCAAAGCCAGACTTCCCAACTCAGTCCATGATCTCTTACTATTTTACTTCAGCCCTGTAAGATTCATGGTTGTATTTCCTTCCATATAGAACTATGCAATAATAATTACTAATTTAGAATATTATATAGTCCATTTTATACAAATTGTCTAATTTGTATAGTACTATCCTAGTACTAACATATATAATTATATATACTATATGTATGTGTATATATGCTGGTTTATATATAATTATATACACATATTACATATATCTGCTAGTATATATACTATATATGTAATATATACTTATACACAGAATTATATATAAATTATATACTAGTATATATATGCTATATATGGTATATATACTAGTATATATAACTATACCTATACTATATATCTGTATATATATATAGTACTAGTATATATAATTATATATACATATACACACATACACATATAGGATGCTATGAGAATGCATAGGAAGGGAACATAGTCCTAGAGTATCATAAACTTTCTCTGTGTCCAAAGTCTTTCATCAAATGCTACCAGAACATAGGATCTACTGAAATTCTAAATAGCCAGTTGGAAGAGGAAGGTCATGTTTGGGGAACTTGGTTAAACATTACCTTTAGTGGAAAAGAAAGATAATAACTCAGTAAAAGTAGCTAGTAGGCTGGAGGAGAGTGTGTATGTTTGCTATGGTTTGAATATATCTCTCAAAATTCCTGTATTAGAAACTCAATCCCCAATGTAGCAGTGTTGATAGAGTGGAACTTTTAAGAAGTAATTAGGTCATAAGAGTTCTTGCATCATGAATACATTAATGCTGTTATCATGGGAGTGGGTTAGCTATTGCAGGAGTGGCTTTGGTATAAAAGCAAGCTTTCTCTATTTCATGTGCTCTCACCATATGATGCTTTCTCATGCCTTTGTCAGGTGCTGATACCATGCTCTTGGACTTCATAGCCTCCAGAACCATAAGATAAATAAACTTTTCTCTGTAAATTACTTAACCTATAATATTCTGTTATAGCAACAGAAAATGGACAAAGACAGTGGTTTAAGGTCTGGATTTCAAAGTGTAAACCTGAAAAAGAAAGAATGGGAAGAGGTCTTACGAAAATATCAAATTAGGCTCAATTTTATTGACCACAGTTTTAAACGTAGGTATCTCTCATATATTATCAAACACTTACGGTGAAACACTACATTTTTGTTCATAGGGGTTCTCCATAGCAAAATTCCTCCATCTCTCTTACTTTGCCCTGAAAAAATCAGCACCCCAGGACTTCTTTATCTCTCAAAGACTGCAACATACAAATAAACATTTGAGTTTCCCATACAGGAATTTCTTTGCAAGTCTAGCTCAGAAAATGGCCATGTTCTATTTAAAACTCTTTGAATTTCTGGTTAGATAAAAATGCCAACTATGATTTCATTAAATAAGTCTATCTTTCATTACCTAAATGTATGTCCTACTATAAATTCCCAATGGCAGCTATGTCCTTGTGCTTAGTGATTGCAAGATGAAGGTTAACGGTTAAGGACAGTGTTTCTGAACCTGAAGTTATTAGAAAATCTTTAGGGACTCCTTGGACTCTTGGAAATTATGTGCGAAATTATAATGACTCATTTGTACAGTCATCCCTTGGAATCTGTAGGGGATTGATTCCAGGAGCCAAATACCAAGACTGCAGATACAAAACCCAGTGGATGCTTAAGTTCCTTACATAAAAATGGTATACTGTTAATATATAACCTATATCCTTCTATACATTTTAAATTATCTCTAGTACCTCTAATAACTAATAATATGTAATGCTATGTAAATAGTTGTTATAAACAATGATTTTTATATTTTGTCGTTGTATTGTTACTTTTGTGGAATATTTTTAACCCCTAGTTGGTTAAACTGTCGATGAAGAACCTACTGATATAGAGGGTCAACTGTACATTCTCTTGAGAAGTATATTCAGAGCTTTCATTAGAGACTTAAAAGGAACCTATGTTACTCCCCTGCTCCACCCCCAAAAAAGTTAGGAACTGCTGCTTGGTGGGGGTAATAAACTATCCTTGGAACATCAGATTCTTGAGATACATCATAGAGAATTGGCATCTAAAGAAATATTCTGTGGTAGCCAGCTTCCAAGATGGCCTCCAGTGATCTGTACTTTTTGGTATTCAGATTTTTGTGTTATCTCCTTTCAAATTGTATCAGGTTTGATCTCTGTGGCCAAGAAAATTCAGGAGGCGTTATGATGTGCCACTTTGGAGGTAGGTTATAAAAACTGTGACTTCTCTCTTGGATACAGTTTCTCTTTCTCTGATCACTCACTCTGGAGGCAGCTAGCTGCCAACTCAAAAAGACACTCAAGAAGCCTATTGAAGAAGGCCACATGGTAAAATATGGAGGCCTCCAGCCAACAGTCAGCAAGGAATTGAGACAAGCCAACAACCATATGAGTGACTCTAGAAGTGCTTCTCTAGCTCCAGTTGAGACTTGCAGTGATAGCAGCCCCAGCTGGCAGCTTGACTGCAAGCTCTTGAGAGACCCTAAGCTCTCCTGAATTCTTGATCCTTAGAAACTGTGTGAGGTAAGAGACATTTGTTGCTTTAAGATGCTACATTTGGGGATAATTCGTTACATAGAAATAGGTATCTCATGCACATTATCTTGACTGGTCATGATTAAAAGAAAAGTGAATGTAAGAAAATAAAGTGTTTTTAATGCTGACCTTCCCTATTAATCCTAGAAAAATAGAGTTTGAAATAATATCATAGTCACTGTTCCTTTGATCTTGTTGGTAAATAATGAGTGCAGCATGGCCCATTCACAGCCAGCACTTGGTCACCATTGTGATCTACACAGCAAGAAGCAGCTTCATGACCTGTCTTTTGAAACAAACAGGTTTTCTTTTAAGTGATTTCTTTGTTTCCATTTATAAGGCACCAGCTTTCAAAGGTGTTCTGGGAAACGTTTCTTGTATTTCTTCCAAGCAAAATCAATTCAACAGAGAGTTCACGCTTTGCATGTGATCAATGGCGAAGTACCAATGTATCTTTCTCTTTTTTTCCTATAGGGCTGCTCATAGTCCTCCAATAGGCTTTACATCTGTTAGTTTTGCTGCAGTACTGACTTGCTAAAATGGTGGCTCCTTTGAAAGGTGCTTGTATTAATTTACACTCCCACCAACACTGCACAAGGGTTCCCTCTTCTCCATATTGTCCCCAATATTTATTACCTTTTTTCTTCTTGATAATAGCCATTCTAACAAGTGTGAGGTGATATTGTGGTTTTGATTTGCATTTCCCTGTGATTAATGATGTTGACCATTTTTACATATATCCGTTGGCCAATTGTATGTCTTTTAAGAAATGTCTATTCAGATCCTTTACCTTTTTTTAAATTGGGTTATTTATTTTCTTGCTATTGAGTTCTGTATTTTGAATATTAACTTCATATCAGGTACAAATATTCATATCAGATGCAAATGTTTTTTGTTACTGTATAGGCTGTTTCTTTTGATTATTTTCTTTGTAGTGCAGATATAAGATTTTAGTTTGATGCATTCCCATTTATGTACATTTGCTTTTGTTTCTTAATATACCTTAGTATTGAGTAAATCAGATCCTTTACGAAAGCAAGTAGAGGATCAATGATTACCTGATGGAGAATAAGAAAATTGTGAGGAAAGGGTGAATGAGGACATTCTTTGCCATTTTGCAATTTTCCAATGAGCTGGTCTTGATATTATGTTTGCATAAATGGCTCGGTCTGATCTTGGACACTAAATTCCAATGCAGCAGGTTCTATCTGGAAGGAGACTATATGATGGTGGAGACACAAGTCTAAAGGCACAATATTGAATGATATAGAAATAGATCAACCATGCACATTTATAGAACATCTACTACTAGATGCTAGGTTCTGTGCTGACCAATAAACATAATTCATCTGTAATTTTTGTTTTGTTTGTTTTGTTTTTGAGATGGAGTCTCGCTTTGTTGCCCAGGCTGGAGTGCAGTGGCGTGACCTTGGCTCACTGCAACCTCCGCCTCTCAGGCTCAAGCGATTCTTGTTCCTCAGCCTCCCGAGCAGCTGGGACTGTAGGCGTGCGCCACCATGCCTGGCTAATTTTTTGTATTTTAGTGGAGACAAGGTTTCACCATGTTGCCCAGGGTGGTCTCCAACTACTGAGCTCGGGCGACCTGCCTGCCTTGGCCTCCCAAAGTGCTGAGATTACAGGTGTGAGCCACCACACCCAGCCTCCTCTGTAGTTTATAATCTAGTTGAAAGATTTGGACATATGTATCACGTATCACAAGATACCTTTTAACGAAGGCAAGGGCATATCTTATTTATAAGATATTTAGATTGATTTCAAAGGAAGTTTTTCACCCAAAACTTCCATCAGGTTTCCATTTTTCTAAACTAAATACCAACATATCTCAAATTCTGATCTCAATTACTTCTACTGGCAAAATGTAAAGACCATTCTCTCATTCGTTTATTGTTTCTCCAAGTATCTGGAGTAGTGGATATCTGAAAGGCTGTCTGCTAGGTACTTTGTAGGGTAGGAAAACCTCAAAAGAATGAGGATGAAAAGTAATGAGTAATGGAAATGAAAAGTTTCCAAATACTTCTTCAAATTTTGTGAAACTTATCAACTGAAACAAGGTTGATTTGGGTCAAACAAAATTTGTGAAGTAAAAGCAAAGCAATTTTGAATAGGCTAAAACCCCATGGGTTGCAATGGAAGCAATGTTAAGATGACTCTTAAGTAACTTAGAACTGTTGAGGACTTTGGTAATTAAAATCTCTTCCTTGTAGCTCTCCCAGCAATCAGGAAACAAGGATAGTATGGATTAAGGTCTCATAAATAAACATACAGCTTGTCAGTCCTTGGAGATGGAGAAGTCATTCTTGAGTGTGCCACATGTAGGGCTCAGAGATAAGTGATGAACCTCTTGTCGCTCTGGCAGAAAATATATTAACTTCTTTAAACCAAGAATTATAGTGATTTCAGTGGTACAATTATAAGGAGTGACTTCTGGGACTTGCATAAAGCAAGCTTATTTAAATAGTGTTTCAGAAAAGAACATATGCTACTATTAAAGAGTTGGAAAAAAATAACTATAATCCCATAAGATAAAGTTAGGTGAGAATATTCATGTTTGTTTCAGATACAAGTTCACTATTTATGTCAAATAATTAAATACCTCTTTAGATATCCATTCCAGGGGAGGCTCTTGAGACTTTCACCTCTCTCATGTCCAAACTTATTAGTTATTTCAAGACTGAAGTAATTCCAGTTGTTCATGAATTCTTTGATGAGATTTAGAGTGATCTATAATAGTTAATTCATTTATCAGTTTTGTTGAATACCTGTTATGTGCACTGGATGGCAGTTGGTACCATGTTGTATACACACTGGACAAAGGCAAAACTCTGTCTTGGGAGGCTTAAGTCTAGTAAGGAAGAGTGACAAGTGCAAAAATATCTAATTCCAAATCTGAGAGAGGAGAGAAAGATTATTTAAGTTGGTATGGTCAGATGAGTAAAACAGTATTTTAACTGAGCTTTGAGAAATAGATATAATTATAGTTGGAACATTGAGGAGGACTCTATGGAAAAGTAATAAAATGAATGAAGACCAGAGCCAAGCTGGATAAAAACCTTTTTAATGGAATAGCAATGAACAATGCAGAAAAGCTAGAGGTCATCTTACTGCTGCGCACTCTAAATATTCCCCATGGCTGCTACCTTGTCCAATTCCCTTACAGTCCTGCCTGCTAGAGAAAGGGTAGCAGTTTTCTCTTTATCAATGATGAGCAATAGAAAGAAATGCTTCACTCTGCCTAGGCAACAGGCACATTTAATATGGGACTTCTGTTGACAATGCCTTAAGCCATGGAGCTAGCTAATCAGCACCTTACTCATTGTAAGAGAGGAAAGAGAAGAGATCTGGGAATGAGCAGATCATTCAGCATTCCTGCAAACATGGAGAAACAGGGCCAGACAGCTAGCTCTCCCCTTCCAGTTTCTGTGAGTTCCAATGTGACCAAAAGCCTTATCTTAGCCTTTGCACCTGGAGGTCACAGCCGCCACTGGGAGGATGAGTGGAGGAACTTGGGATGCACATGATGGGGTCAGCCAGCCAGCAAATGAGTGTTTGCAGAGTGACTGGGGAGGAGCAAAGGAGAGCTTTCACTGATGTAATAGTCCAGAAGTTGCTGCTGAGTCAAGAGAAAAGAATAAGCAAAGGGTTTCAGAAGTCAGCCTGCTTCACATCTTGTTCATTTATTCCCTCTATTCTGACCACTGAGCCCACCAAACTCTCCTTCTTGATATAACTTTTCTCATATTTAATATTAGGGCAAGACTAGTTTGGGATCTTATGTGTATAATTTATATAAATGTAGCAAATAATCTTTTTGATGGTAAGATAAACTAGTTAATTACCTTTAACATAATCAATCACTTTTCTTATTGCTGGGTGGTTCTCTTTTTTTAATTTAATTTTATTTTTTTATTTTTTATTATTGTTATACTTTAAGTTCTAGGGTACATGTGCATAATGTGCAGGTTTGTTACATATGTATACTTGTGCCGTGTTGCTGTGCTGCACCCATCAACTCGTCAGCACCCATCAAGTCGTCATTTACATCAGGTATAACTCCCAATGCAATCCCTCCCCCCTCCCCCCTCCCCATGATAGGCCCCAGTGTGTGATGTTCCCCTTCCCGAGTCCAAGTGATTTCATTGTTCAGTTCCCACCTATGAGTGAGAACATGCGGTGTTTGGTTTTCTGTTCTTGTGATAGTTTGCTAAGAATGATGGTTTCCAGCTGCATCCATGTCCCTACAAAGGACACAAACTCATCCTTTTTTATGGCTGCATAGTATTCCATGGTGTATATGTGCCACATTTTCTTAATCCAGTCTGTCACTGATGGACATTTTGGGCGGTTCTCAACCATGGCTTTGTATTAGAATCATCTAGCGAGCTGAACCGCTCCCCCTCCCCCAAAACACACACACACACGCGCACAATTCCCAAGCTGCTCCCAGGATATTTACACCAGAACTCGGGTTAGGACTCAGGCAATGGCATTCTTTAAAGCTCTACAGGTGATTCTAATGTCCCGCTGGAGTTGACAGCCACTGTTCTAAATGTCTTGAAGATGAATAATAAAATCCAGGTTGGTAGTGAGTAAAAATATATGTGTGTCTAATGTGTAAGTCTCAAATTATTAACACCTTTCAACAAATGTATTTCCATTTTAGAATTCATATTTTAAGGAATGACCTTCATAATTTTGTTATAGAATATTATTTTTGTGATGTTTCTCTGTTAGTAATGTGAAGCATGTTGCACATAAACTGTCTGGAGAATGTGACATTATTTGCAAACATGTCAGAGAATGCAGCAGATTTTACAAAGGTTTATGAAAACAATATGCTTCATTTTTTGTTAGCATAAAAAGTTTCAAAATTAGCTTCCTGTTAAACAGAAAGCCCAGAGAGTAGAAGAAAAAAGGATGTGATTCCTTATTCACTCCCAGCTACCGTGAGGGTCTCTTATTCCCCAAATCCAGGACATCTTTGGCTTTTTCTTCTCTTGACCATCTAATCTAATGTCTTGTATCTATAATAATTCAAAATAAAAGTAGTTAAAATTTAAAACTATATTTAAAGATTATCAAGATCTATGGATTCTACCTCTGCAAATTTTCTTTCACACCTTCATCATTTGTCCATTTTCGTGGCCACAATCCTAAATCAAACTCCCTGTTACTTGGTAATTGTCATATGCTCCCCATGCAAATTTTTTTCAGACATTGTCTCTGGCCAAATATCTGAGGGCATCATGTTTTTCACTCATTTTCAGTGGTTCTCTGCTACCAACAGTAATTTTATAAAACATTAGCTGGGCATTCATGTTCTCCGTCATCTGGCCCCAACCATATTCCCAAGACTTCTCTTTGTGTATGATACTATGAACCGATTTAACTGTTTGGTAGTCCCAGACATGGCTATGTTCTTTCTGCTGTCAGAACCCTGGCTCATGCTGGTGTTTCTGCCAATGCCTAAATCCTACCCAGTATAGAGGACTCAGATTTCATCTGCTTCACGAAGCCCTGAACTACAGAGTTAAAGTAATGTTTTTTCTACTGTAATCACATCACAGTACATTGTCTGAACCATTTTAAAAATATTTCCCCAGAGTCACTTAATCCTTCTGAGCCTCTGTTCTTTTATTCATAAAATGAGAGCAATAATACCTACCTAAAAGACTGCTTGTGAAGAGTGTGATTATGTATATAAAAAACCTAGTACACAGTAGACAATTTTCAAGTCTGTCTTTCTTCCCTCCCTCCCTCCCTCCCTCCCTCCCTCCCTCCCTCCCTCCCTCCCTCCCTCCCTCCCTCCCTCCCTCCCTCCCTCCCTTCCTTCCTTCCTTCCTTCCTTCCTTCCTTCCTTCCTTCCTTCCTTCCTTCCTTCCTTCCTTCCTTCCTTCCTTCCTTCCTTCCTTCTTCCCTCCCTCCCTCCCTCGCCCCTTCCCTCCTTCCCTCCCTCCCTCTCTTCCTACCTTCCATCCTTCCTTCTATGTATTGTCCATTTTAACTTTGTAATTTCCTTTTGGGTGGGATCCTGTGATTGGTAAATTTTTGTTTTCCATGCAGTTTCTAGGCTAATGCTTTGCATGTGTAGGTACTCAATATAAAGGTACATGTTTGAAATGAAAGGATCCAAAATTCATGACTTGCTGTACAAATTATGATCAGGGTTTAGGAGAGGAGATATAGACCAGAAATCTAGTTGTTGTTTTGAGTTATTATTATTACTTAAATTATCCTATATTTTTAGGTTAAAAATTCATTGAGCAAGTAAGTTATTATCTTGATGAGAAATCAAGAGTCAGGTTAAGTAAATTGATTTTGGTTAGATGTCTTCTAAGCGTTAATTAAGGAATCAAACCAAGACCTCTCCCGTGTGAAAACACATATTGTTTCAGCTAATCAGGATTAGTTAGATTATCTCCAAGATTATGTTTATTTAAATGGCAGTTATTGCAGATAATATCAATGTCCTAGGTCCACAGGAAGGCAAGAAGTAGACTTAGCAGTAAGTTGCTGAGCAGGAATTCTGAAAAGAGTGACCAGAATCAGGTAAAGCAGGTCCAGAGAGTAAAGTGGGCAAGCAAGCTCTTGTTATTAGCCCATATATACTTTCCTTGGGCTCACCGAAGAGTCCTAAAGCAAAACTTACTGTGGTTGCAACCTAAGGACTAGAACAGGTCAGTAATCCTTTAAGTCACTAGTGTGGGTCTCTCCCTTTTACTCTCTGCTTCAGTGTATTTTCCATATTTTCTTACTTGTTCTGTTGCCAGTAGTTTCCTTCTTTCCAAGGGCTACTCAGCTTTAAAGAAGCCACATGTGTCTTTGCCAAAGCTTGCTCTGTGCATCCTGTTACACTCTTACAGAATCCCCTAATGATGTCATTCAAGAGGGTCTACTTCCGTAATTGCTGTGGAAGGGGCAGAAGGTCCTGCCACTACATTGCTTTCTGTCACCCACCCCCAAGATGGAAGAACAGGTTGTCTCTGAGGAATTTTGATTTGGGGCACATTGATTCCAGTCTCTATTTGCTGGAACTTGAAAGAGGAGGGCCAGTTTTCCTGCAAAAAAGAGCATGAGACTGATATCCGAAGAGACACACAATGAGAATCTATGAACTCCATGAAAAAAGAGGTGATAATTATAATTGTCTTCATTCTTGATAGCTTTCTAGATGGGTTCTAATCCTGCAAGGGGCTTTGTTTCCTTCCTAGCTTTGGCTTCTATAAAATAGTTCCTATAACCTTTTAATAAAGGCTTAATAAAGGCCTGAGCCAACATGAGTGAGTTTCATACATTCAAACAATCTCCTAACTGTGAGACTTAATTAATTTTTAAACTATTCTCGAAATTCAGCCTTAATTTGCTTTTGCTCAAGCTGAGTCACTAATCCGTGCTGAGGACCCATTATCCATTCTTTGTTAGGTTCTACAGTTTACCTCTAGGGTACATTTCATAGTCCTTAATGTCTCTTCTGTATAACTGATTATTTATGGAATTTCATGATGTGTTAAATACTTTGGCTGAATAGCAAACACATTTCATCTAATCTTTCAATTCCACAACAGTACTACTGGGCAACATTTTTATTCTTGGTGGATATGATTTCTTTCTTTTTTTTTTTTCTCCTTTTATTCCTTCCTCCTTTTCTCTCTCTTTCTTTCTTTTAAATGTGTGTGATATCAGGATGTAAAGAGCCAGGCAGAAGAGAACAGAATTAGAAACCAGAAGACTGAGTCTTAGTCATCTCATTTCTCCTGGCCTCACTTTTACCCTTAAATGAGGAGACTATACCCAAGTTCTACCTATCTTAAAAATTCTGTAATTTAATTATTCCATCACCATTATGAAATATACCACGTAATTATATAAATTACTAGAAAATTTGTTTGAAATACACGTTTCCCAAATTTATTTGGCCATGGAATACTTTTTAAATAATTATATATTGGTAGAATACATATGATAGTTCATAGATATAATATGCACTTTGATTAAAGAAGACAAAAAATGGTCTGCAACAATTAATTGCTTCAAGAAATGATTAAAAAATTCATTCATATTCTAACCTAATTACAGGACCAAAACAATAATACAAATTAAATAGATTAAGTCATTTTATTTTTATTAAGGACATAAAAAAGACAAAAATAGATGAAATTATGACAAGTTGCGTAACATGGGGCAATGAAGATTAAGAGGCAGTGTATACCAGTAAAACTAGTTGGTAAATACTACTAATAGATATTTAGCATTGTCGTTAAAATTAATATTTATATGAAGCTTTGACATTTAATTCTACTTCATGCATTCGTGATATACCCAATCACTTGTTTCTCAATTATTTCAATGTGGATTCTTGCATAATAGTAACAACTATAGAAGTGTGTTTAAATACATTAAGTGTATTTTATTTATTTATTTATTTTAGCTAGTTTTTTTTTTTTTTTTTGAGATGAAGTCTCGCTCTGTCGCCCAGGCTGGAGTGCAGTGGCCGGATCTCAGTTCACTGCAAGCTCCACCTTCCAGGTTCACGCAATTCTCCTGCCTCAGCCTCCCAAGTAGCTGGGACTACAGGTGCCTGCCACCACGCCTGGCTAATTTTTTTGTATTTTTTAGTAGAGATGGGGCTTCACCATGTTAGCCAGGATGGTCTCGATCTCCTGACCTCGTCATCCACCCGCCTCAGCTTCCACATTAAATATATTTTATAAGAAACAATATTGTTGGGAATTTTTCTTCTTAGAATACTCAGCATCTTATAGTTTTGAGAAAAACAGACCTATCTTAACCTAGATACTATATATGTTTCTGATGAGTAGCCTATTTTTCCCTTCCTTTTTCCTCTATTGCTCACATGCTTACATGCATTATTATTGGGTTATTATATTGAGTTATTCTCCCATTGGCTTTTGTATTCTGTGGCATTACATATCTTTGATAGCAGTAAGTTTGGCACTAAAATTTTGTAGAAGTCAATGGCAGTGGTCCTTTTATAGGTTTAAACTTACCTGACTGCTTTATATCCCTTGAGAATAGTTTTAAGGGATTTTCATTGAAACTAGTGTGTATGATTAATATATAATGCCTCCTATTATGAACTTGGAATGTGTACATTAAAAGAGTTATAAGTTACAGTTAATCATTGGTTCATTGCTTTCTTTGTAGATCTTGAGAAAAACCTGATAAGTGTAGCATTGCCGTTTTGTAACTAATCCTTCATGTAATGAACCTAAGCTTCCATTATCATGGATGAATTGGTCTGTTTAGGAACCCCTTTGGCTTAGTGGTGAACTGTATTTCCTACTTAAGGAGCCAAACATTATGAAGCAACTGTAGCAGTGTACAGCAGCAACTTCATTATTTTTGAATTTTAAAATTCTATCTTCAGGGACAAATGTATTGATCTTAGAACCATCCTAGCTTCTGAAATCTCACTGTGAGTACTGGAGTAAGCAGAGTTGTACCAGGATGGAGAGATTGCTAATTTCCAAAAATGGGATAACTGAGTTAAAATATAATCCTGCTTTCAGCTAAAAAAAAAAAAAAAAAACCAAAAAACCCAAAAAACCAAACAACCCTTCATGACACAATTTCACTATCCTGAACACAATTTTATTTCATTCATTATAAACAATGTGAATGTAGATAACAATATTGCAATTATGGCTAATAATTGGAGGCAATTATTTATAATAATTACATATCAGTATATATATTTAGCATTTATACTGATATTAATGATTGTGGTTTTTTAATAGTGGCCACAGAAGTCACATAGCATGGTTTAGTGAAGTTGGGTTCACTACATTTGTAGCTACTACAGAAATATCATCTTTGAGAACGCACACACACAAGTTCAGTGAGAACATATATAATTCAAAGAATAACATAAGCAGTGATTTAAACTTCTATGTATGTCTCTGTCTGCCTGAGTGTTATAAGCAGGAAAATTATTCTTTAGAATAATGAAAGACATTTCCAGATTCAAAAAAGAAAAAGAGAAAAATAAAAACCATGGAAATAATAGATATGGAATTACAGAGCTACTAGCAATCTAACTGTTGGTGGAAAATCTTGGTAAACAGTACAGTGAAATTATATAGATAGAAGATTGATTGAATTTACATACTCCAAAGCATTCATATCCCACAGTGTTCTTCCCTTGGCTATGTTCTGCCCAATATTTTAACAAGGGGTTGCATCAAAACACAGAGTAATGCTCATCAACTCCTGGAAAATATTTAAAGTTGAAAGGAATCCTAAGTAAAAAGAACAAAGCTAGAGGCATCATGCTGCCCAACTTCAAACTACATGCTCCAGGGTTACAGTAACCAAAACAACATGCTACTGGTACAAGAACAGACACATAGACCAAAGAAACATAATAGAGAACCCAGAAATAAGACTGCATACCCACAACCATCTGTTCTTTGACAAACCTGATAAAAACAAGCAATGGGGAAATGATTCCCTATTCAATAAATGGTGCTGGGACAACGGACGAGCCATATGCAGAAAATTGAAACTAGATCCCTTCCTTACACCATATACAAAAATAAACTCAAGGTAGATTAAATAATTCAATATAAAACCCAAAACTATAAAAATCCTAGAAGAAAATCTAGGCAGTACCATTCAGGACATAGGCACAGGCAAAGATTTCATGACAAAATGAAAAAAGCAATTGCAAAAAAAGCAAAAATTGACAAATGGGATCTAATTAAACTAAAGAGTTTCTGCACAGCAAAAGAAAATATCAAAAGAGTAAACAAACAACCTACAGAATGGGAGAAAATTTTTGCAATCTGTCCAGCTGACAAAGGTCTAATATACAGCATTTATAAGGAACTTAAATAAATTTACAAGAAACAAACAACCCCCTTAAACAGTGGGCAAAAGACATGAACAGACATTTCTCAAAAGAAGACATTCATGTGGCCAACAAACATAAGAAAAAAAATCACTGATCTTTAGAGAAATCCAAATCAAAAACCACTTGATACCATCTCACACCAGTCAGAATGGCTGCGATTAAGAAGTCATAAAACAACAGATACTGGTGACGTTATGGAGAAAAAGGAATGCTTTTACACTGTTGGTGAAAGTGTAAATTGGTTCATCTATTGTGTAAGACAGTGTGGCAATTCCTTAAAGACCTTAGAGGCAGAAATACCATTTAACACAGCAGTCCCGTTACTGCATATATACACAAAGGAATATAAATCATTCTGTTATAAAGACACATGCATGTGGATGTTCATTGCAGCACTGTTCACAATAGCAAAGACATCTAATCAACCTAAATGCCTATCAATGACAGATTTGGTAAAGAAAATGTGGTACATATACACCATGGAATACTATACTATGCAGCCATAAAAAAAGAATGAGATCATATCTTTTGTGGGAACATAGATGGGGCTGGAGGCCATTATCCTTATAAGTGATGATCAGAACACATGGACACATTGCGGGTGGGGAAACAATACACACTGGGGCCTGTCAGAGGGTGTGGGGGTGAGATGAGGCAGAGGATCAAAAGGATAGCTAATGGATGCTGGAATTAATACCTGGGTGATGGGATGATCTATGCAGTAAACCACCATGGCACAATTTAGCTACGTAACAAACCTGCACATCCTGCACAGGTACCCCTGAACTTAAAATAAAAATTGTAAATTAAGAATAAAAGAACTTATCTAGATGAAAATTAAACTGAAAAAAATATATATTAACTGAACACACTTCCAACCCCAATAACATAGGTGTTTTTGTTTAGCAAGCCATAAGAAAAGAACGGACATTGGTGGATACCTAGTAGTAGTCTTTGTCAGACTGAATCAAGTGGATATAATAATTTTTTTTCTCAGCAGAAAAAAAAAGGAATGTGTGACAATGCTATGGTTAAAAAATAACATGATACCCAGCACTTTGGTAGGCCAAGGAGAGTGGATCACTTGAGGTCAGGAATTTGAGACCAGCCTGGCCAACATGGCGGAACCCTGACTCCACCAAAAATACAAAAATTAGCTGGGCATGGTGGTAGACGCCTGTAATCCCAGCTACTTTGGAGGATGAGGCACGAATCACTTGTACCTGGAAGGAGGAGGTTGCAGTGAGCTGAGATCATGCCACTGTACTCCAGCTGGGGCAACAGAGCAAGACTTCATCTCAAAAAATTAAAAAAAAAAAAAAAAAAAAAAAAGATAGTCCAGAAATAGCAAGACACAATCTAACAGGTAACAAAGGTTAATTTCTGATTTAGGCCTTAAGAAAAAAATTTTAAAAAGCAGTAGCACAAGTACAGAAAGACCTCGTTGTGTGGACAGTTCTCATAAAAATGGTAGTTAATTGCAAGTACTATATCAAATATGTCTAAAAAGTCTTCTAAGTTGAATCTTTCTTGAGAGAAAGAAAATCAACATTAATTGAAATATTGCTCAGACAAGAAAGGTAGCAGTAGTCCACTGTCCTCAAACAATTGTCAGACCACCTATGGAATATCCTGTGCAATGAAAAATTACAAGTTTCCCAGAGTGTGTTCTGCAGAGCAATAGTTCATAGAACATTAATGATTATTATGAGGAGGGAAGGTCTATTGTCAAAGAAGCTTGGAAAGGATAAGTTGTTAAGAAAAAGGTGCATTTTGGACAATACTTTTGATGGTCTTTAATATACCAATATGCATTGCAGCTGTCCAAGACAGGAGGCCATTAAGGAATCCTGAGGAGAAATGTCCCACCTTAGTGTCCTGAAAGGCTATGCATTCCTCTATAGCTACTTACTTTCTACTTTCATCCCCTGACCTTTCTTCCAGGACTATGGTCCTCTCATCATCACTTCTCTTTATTTTGATTATTTCCTTCTCCAATGGCTCCTAACGTCTTTCCACAAACACAGGTGCTGTGTCTGATAAAAATCATTTTGACTTTGCTTCTCCATCGATCTACCTACTTTTTTTCACCCTTCCTGTTACTGCTTCTGGTATTCAGTGGTTTTCCTTTTCCCTTCCCCCATTTTTGAACAAGAGACTACTTTTTCTCATAGATCATCTTGCACACTAGTCTTCCATGAGATATGCCTGGAGGCATGCTCAACTAGAGATGTTAAGTAGAGGCAGAAAGAAAAGAAAGACATCCGGTAATTAGATCTGACTTTGTCCATTTTGGCTGCTATAACAAAATAGCATGAACTTGGTAGCTTATAAACTATAGATATTTATCTCCCAAAGTTTTGGAGGCTGGGAAGTCCAAGATCAAGGTGCCAGCGTATTTGGTGTCTGGTGAGGGTGTGCTCTCTGCTTCATAGATGGCACCTTATAGCTGTGTCTCACATGGTTAAAAGGGTGAGGGATCTGTCTTGGACCTCTTTTATAAGGCCACTGATGACCTCTCAATGGCCCCATCTCAAAATATTATCACATTAGTGATTCGGTTTCAACATATATATTTTGAAGGGACACAAACATTTAGAGCATTCCAAGATCTTATTTTTCTTTCAGTGGTTAAGAGTTTCATCAGGGAGGAAGAGTAAAATTATGTGAGCTTACTTCAGAGTGGAGTTTACTAATCTTCTATGTGTGTGTATGGAGTGGGGTGTAAATCCTGAATCCTTTCAGCAAACAGGTTACACCTATGAATGCCTTCTCAGTACAGTTGGCCCTCTGTACCCATGGGTTCTGCATCCTGGGATTTAACTAACCATGGATCAGAAACATGGAGGAAAAAAGTCTGCACTGAACATGTACAGATGTTTTTTCTTGTCATTATTTCCTAAGGAATATATTGTAACAATTATTTATGTAACTTTTACATTATACTAGGCATTACAACAAATCTAGAAATGATTTAAAATACATAAGAGGATGTGCATGGGTTATAGATAAATACTATGGCATTTCATATCACAGGCTTGAGCATTCATGGATTTTGGCATCTGCCAGAGGTCCTGGAAGTAATCTCCCACGAATACTGAGGGACAACTGTATAATGATTTTTTGTTGTTTTTTGTTTATTTTTAGAGACAGAGCCTGCTATGTCACCCAGGCTGGAGTGTAGTGGTGTGATTGTAGCTCACTGCAGCCTTAAACTCCCAGTCTCAAGCATCCTCCTGCCTCAGCCTCCCTAGTAGCTAGGACCACAGGTGTGGGCCACCACCTGGCTCATTTTAAAAATCTGTTTTTGTGGAGATAGGGTCTCTACAAAACAGATGTCAATTAGGTTGGTCTCAAACTCCTGGCCTCAAGTGATCCTCCTTCCTCGGCCTCCTAAAGTGCTGTAATTACAGGCGTGACGTACCACGCTCAGTCTGTTAATGTTTATAAACACAAAATAAAATTATAGAATTAAAAATGAAACCAATCGTATTAAAACAAATTATAAAAATATTAAAATAAAAATTTGGTATAGTTATATATGTGCATCTTTATTAGTGTATTAAATACTAAGATCTAGTAGATCACATATCTAACATACTTAATTTTGAAGTGCTCGCAAGAAGTCTAATGAGATAAGCTATCTATAATTTTTACTGGCAACAAAGTCACAAACTGCAGTGGTTTGGTAACTATATTCATAATTAAAGAAAATGGTATTTTTCAGTTACAAGTTAGTAAAAATACAGATGTAAAGCTTTTCATACAAGTTTACCAGTCTCCTGAATTCTTTGTGGACTCCAGGTTAAAAACTACTAAATGGTAGAATATATAGTTACAAGGAGTCACATTCAAGCTCATTGTAAGTATATGTATAATTAAGATGTCCTAGAGTGAAAGGATTTTCTCACAAAGTAGTGATCTACCTGTTAATGGAAATATCCAGTTAGCCTCTAGACAAATATTGAGGATGTTGTAGTATAACACTAATTAATATTAGCTAGCATCTACTGAGTGCTTGCTGTGTTTTATACACTGGGTTAGGAGCAATTTATGCATTATGTCTTTTTTTTCATAATAGTTATGTCGGGTTATCTCTGTGTCATAGATAACACAATTTAGGTTGTGATATTTGTTAAAAGTTAACTATAGCCTGTAATCCCAGTTAATCAGGAGGCTGAGGCAGGAGAATCGCTTGAACCCAGGAGGCAGAGGTTGGAATGAACCAAGATCACACCACTGCATTCCAGTCTGGACAACAGAATGAGACCCTGTCTAAAAAAAAATAATTAATTAATTAATTAGAAAGTTGACTGTAATAAGTGGCAGAATATGAACTCTAACCCAGATCTAGGTGACTCCAAAGCCTATAATTGGAGAATATTTTGATAATAACGTGGGAGAGAGATTGGTGAGAGAATTAGAGATCATGTTGTTCATCCTCTTTATTTGATACATATGAGGAAACTGAAAACTCAAATAAGTTAGGTGACTTACTCCAGGTAGCACAGTTTGTAACAGAGCCAGAAATTGGACTTTGATGCCTTTGGAAGCATGAACTTTTATTATTTAGCTCTTCATCTGGGGAAAGCGGAACACAACCTGAAGAGAGAGGCAATGGACTACACTATGGTTTCGAACAGAGTGTATAGTAGTTTCCCATTTCATTTAGACAACAGAGATATGCCTAAAAGTGCCTTTACCTATGTCAGTGCATTTATTCACTATGAAGACAAAATTTATTTGAGTGATTTTTTTTTTTTTTCTAGAGATATAGTCTCGCTCTGTCGCCCAGGCTGGAGTGCAGTGGTGTGATCTCGGCTCACTGCGATCTCCACCTCCCGGGTTCAAGCGATTCTCCTGCCTCAGCCTCCCTACTTGAGTAATATTTTAAATGTAACCATAGTCAACTGTCCAATACTAAAATTTGTGCCTTTGATAATATTTTTATTTATATTATGAACAAAAATATGCTCTTTTAACCATGTCCTCATCTATTTTGCCAGAAAGTATTTTGTGTATTGTCAATACAAAGTATCTAATGCATGAATGACTGAGTATGGTTGTCTGGTTTTCTTTAATCACCACTTACACACACCAGATAATTGGGTATTTACAATATACTGATTCTATTATTTTTTACTGAAAGATAATTATAGTTAAATTTACCTTTAACAATGAGGGAAGAAGTTATCTAGATTAGTTCAAAATCTGACATGTAAACTCTTTCTGGAATAAGGTAATACATAAATGAATAAGCAATAAAAGTGTGAAAGATAATTTTAAAATAAAAACAGTTAAATTAATTTCTAAAATATACAGGGATTACACTAACAAATTTTCCTGAGTATGAAATTTAGGAAACGAATGCTTTTTAACATTATAAACAATGTTGTTTCTAATATTTTATATAGCCTACATGCAATAGATGCTCAATAAATACTCCTTGATTTAGTTCAAGATATTGACAGAACACATTGTTTTTGTTTTCCTTTATTTTTCCTAAAACCCATTAAAATAGTAGAAAACGTAAATCTGTGTAATGCACAACAATGAAGAGAATGGGGAAAAGGCCATCAGTGGTAAGAGATTTTATCAAATTTCTGGAGTATGAAATATGAGTGAGTGGTGTTGATTATTGAAGCTAAACAAAGTCAATTACTGCAGAGAATATTTGTAGAGGGAGCTACACCCAAGAAGAAGCCCTAATAACATGGCAGAAGCTAGCAAGGCACCAGTTTTAGATAAGCCAATGCTGATGGACATTGAAATGAGAAACACAGATGTAATCAGCATTTTGATCAAGAGCATGTGCACTAGTTTTTGATGCCCAATGAGCCACTTTAAATCATAATGTCTTAAAACAACCATTTATTTAGTTTACTATTCTGCCTGGTCAGCCATTTTGGCTGGCTTATATGGGCATATTCCTGTGTTTGCTCAACCTATTGGTTGATCAACTCTGCTTCTGCAGGTTAGATGGGTGTCAGCTAGGATGATAGGGGCCACTAGGCCTTGCGAATCTCATCAGACTAGTTTGGGATTGTCACTTAGTAGAGGAGCAGGAGTATAAGAGAAAGAATATAAGTGCGAGATCTCTTAAAGTCTAGGTTTAGAATTGGCACACATTAACTTCATTCTTGCATTGCTTGTCTAGGTTATAAGACCAGTCCAGATTCAAAGGATATCACAACAGACTCTTACTTGTTGATGAGAACTACAAAGTCACATTGCAAAAGGGTGGATACAGGGAAGGGATAAATCTTGAGCATGTGTGGATCTAACACAATGTACAGGGCCCAGTTTTATCCTTCTCTACTCATCACATCTGTTCTCAGCCCCATACTGGAATATGTGGCATGAAGCCAGGTATTTACCATCACTTCAACAAAAGCCAAAACAAAGCAAAACAAAGTTTACTTAACGAAAAAATTAAATGAAAGAAAATAGATAAAGTATGTTTAGGAAAATCTCTTGGAAAGAGGATATTAATAGATTAGAAAGTGTGAATGAGGTTTTGGAAAACCTTGAGGGTGTAAATTGATGCTAGAAACATCCTTCTCTGAGTGACCTATTAATTCTGACATAGGAATCAGAGAAAAGGAAATGTAATCTTAACTATTTCACTCTGCAGAAAATAATCTTTACATAGTCATAAAAATGAAAGCCCTGTTTATAGTTTTCAACTTTAGAATTGCTCCATAGACAAGTCATATAAGTCTTAACTGTGTATCAGTGTAAATGTTTTCAAACTTAACAATATTAAAACACCAATCTGGGACCCATAGGCACAGGCACATCTTTTACATCTTTGAAATCTAAAGCTCAATGTGATGGTCTGTGTCTTGACTCTAGCCAAACCACTGTGTCATCTTTTACTAATACTCTTTCACCATGATAGTAGCCCCAAGACAAGTAAGCTGGTCTAGAGGCTCAGTGGATGTTCAGTGACAGTACAAGTGATCACCCTTCACCTTTTGCAGATACCACAAACCTGTTTTTAAGAGTCTCTTGCCATCCTCCCTATGACTTTTTGCAGTGGAACCAGTTGAGGTCATGGGAAAGCAAATAAAAGGATAGTCTCTGTTTATAGACATAGCCCTCTCTTAGAAGTCTAATCTCCCTTATTACTCTCATCTACAAAGGCTGTCAAGGAAGTGTGTCCTCTCCTGCCCATGGAGGCAGATTGGGCATCTCACATAAAAATTTATGTTCTTTGAGCTTGCCTGAGAAATTCTAGTAACATTTTTCTCACCAGGATACTTTTCTACTGTAAGCTTGCCAATATCTGGTAATCTCTAGAATAGGAACACATCTCAATCAGCAGTGCACACCATCCTGTTTTATGCAGTCTAAGTTTAGAGCTGTCTAAGTCCATTTGAGCTGCTACAACAAAATACCATAAAGTAGGTAGTTATAAATATCAGAAATTTATTTCTTACAGTTCTGGAAGCTGGGAAGGCCAAGATGAAGGCACCAGCAGATTCGGTGTCTGGTGAGGGCCCACTTTCTGGCTCATAGACGGTGCATTCTATTTGTGTCCTCACATGGTGGAAGGAGACAAGTCGTCTTTTACAAGGGCCTCTTTTATAAGGGCACTAATTTCATTCATGAAAGTTCCTCCATCATGATATAATTACCCCTTCTAATATAATCGCATTGGTGATTAGGTTTCAACAGATGAGTTTTGGGGGAATACAAACATTCAGGCTGCAGCAAGGTCAAAAAAGAGTTGCATCATTTTGCTTTAGAGACATTTTTGTTCTAGCTACATTTTGATTATCTATATGACACAATAAAAAAGAAAGTCAGGAAACCAAATATCTTATACTTTAATAGAGTTTTTATAGGACAACATTGATTAATGTCTACAGTTAATACAAAAACTCTAACAGCAGCAACCAAACATTTCCATTCATCACACTTGAAAACTTGGCCTCAGGTCTATGGTATTTTGAAATTTTTTTTGTTTGTTTTGAGAGTGACATGAGTGCAGGCCCTGCTTCATGGATATAGAAACTATACATTCACATGGGGCCCACACTTAGATGGGCTCTTATATCATGTATCTGGTCCTACCTGAAAGAGAGCTAAAAATTAAGTTGCAATCATCAAATTACTGGTCAATACTGAAATTAAACCTGAAAGATGTTGAGAACCCAGAGAAATTCTCAATCATGTTAATAATACTTTCGTGCATTTGACATTTCTTTTTTCCTGCCTCTTCGTTCTACCTGTAGAACTTTTCAAATTCCATTATTATACCACGGTTGGCCCTTTCCTTCCTCCTCCAACTTAAAGAAGAAGTTATGATTAAGCATATGAAATATGCATACCAGGTTTTCTATAAAGATTCCGCAGCATCTCTGCCAAGCTGTCATATGAGCACTTGCATGTTGTTATATAAAAACACATATTTTAAATAAATTTTAGTGCTGTTCTAAGCAAAAAGCACATATTTTAAAAATGTGGAGTTTTCTGTTTCAATTTGAGAGAACAACATTTTGCTTAATTACTATTTAAATCACTGTAACACAATATTGATGAAAAAACTTGAGTTTGCCTTTTAATTAACTGTCAATCAAAGAAATAACATGGAACTTTGTTTTTCTCCTCTGTTAAAGGATTGCTTAACTGTAATTTACTTGAAAACATTATACTGTTTGACAGGAAAACAAAAACACCTTGAATTATTCTAACCCATTCAGATTTAAGAAAATGCTTCGTAGCAAATTAACTGCTATTTGGTTTTGATCATTCTGTCTGTATCATAGAAATATGGTTCACTAGTGAATCAATGAGAGATAAAAGATGATCATGGTCTGTGAGATAAATGCTGCCCCTCTGAGTTGCCTCCAAAGTAGCCAGCTTCAGTGTATCAGTTAGAGTAGTTAATACTAACTGTTGTAACAGATAAATACCCAAATCCCAGTGTCTCAAACAATTGAAGTTTACCTCTCATTCATGCTAAGTCAATTGATGTTTCTGGTTCACCAGCTGCTTTCCACCTGGTCACCCAGACACTTGGGTATCTTCCTATGCACCTATGGCTTCATTTTCCTCTCAAACTTCAGACTTCTCTCCCATCAGTATGTGAATGGGGAACCCAGAAATGTTTTCTATGAGCAGGCCCAGAAGTAGCTTATGTTGCTTCCATTTACCTTACATCTATGTCTATACATAAGAAATGTGGTCTAGTTATGGGCCAAGGGAAGAAGGAATGAATTTTATTTGCTGTCTGCCACTCTCTGCTTAAGGCCAGATGATACTGCACTCTATCCAAATCAATTTCTTTTTGTAATCCTTAAAACAAATACGTTGCATCCATTTTATATTTACAACATATGTCTGTTTCTTTTGGACAGTATTATTCTGTAGACTTCTTGACTGATATATCCCAAGGTCATCTTTATTGACTTAGGGTTATAGTTTGGAATAAGTTATCCCAATCTCAGGAGTTTAATATGCATTATTCCAGATCTTTACCAACTTCTAGGTAAGAAGTAAACTCATTCCCAATCTTACTACTTGGACATAGTCTCTCCCTGCTACCATGTCCTCACAGGACCTCTTCCTTGGTTCAGTTATGCAACTATCTCCCAGTTTTCCTCCTTCATCTTTGGCTTCTCCTTCATTATATGCCTTTTAACTTCTACTTGACCATTAAGTGTTGTCAATGCCTCAGGCATGGTCCTCCTTTTTATTGCCTTATACTATACTTTCCATGCCTCTGATTTCAATGATCACTTAGGTACTAAGGACTCACCAGTTTGTATATTCAGCCCATATTTGTCCTCTGGAACTCAGACCTGTGTATCTACTGCTTTTTTAGTATCTTCCACTGAGTGTTTCAGAGGCATTTTAGATCCAAAATATCCAAAACTGAAATTCTGTTTTCCCCTCGCAGCCTGCTTACCATGGCCTGATTTTTCTCTTTTGGCCCTTAAAACTATTAGTATCAACAGTCATCGAATTCTTCGCCTTCATCTTCCTCCCTTAGTTGCTGTAAGTACCCTATTACTAAGGCCTGTCGATTTCACCTTCCAGTTATGTGCTACATCTATCCCTCTCTCTTCATCTTTCCCAGGGCTGGCCTGTCTGTGCTGGCATTACCAGTTTCCCGAACCACAGTGATAGCTGCCTTGATCCATTTCCTGGCATCTGCTCTTTGCCCTCATCCAATCTGTTCTCCGTATTGCAGTCAGTCACCTGTTTGAAACACAAGTCCAAACTTATCACTCACCACACACCCTTGCCTTAAAACCAGTTAGTGGTTTCCTGTTGTTCTTAAGACTATTAACATCGTTTTTGGGTGATCTTCCAGGGGCTCAATAATCTGAATCACATCTTGCCTCCAGCCTCCTTTCTGTCTTATCCTGAAGTATTCCCTGCTTGTTTCACTCCCTGAACTTCTTGTATACCAACTTTCCACCCAGTGCCTCAGGGCACTTGCTCATGCTGTTCTCTCTGTCAGAAACACATGCTCCTGCTTCTCTCTCCCCTTTACCAAGCGAATCCCTCCTCATCCTTCCCATCTTTGTAAATTCACTTCACTTTAGAAGACTTCTCTGGACTGTTATATTGTCAGGACTATCTTCTATATATGCTGTAGAAGTACGACATACACTACATACTTCTTTCACTGTACTTATCAGATATGATTAAATATATAATTTAATGTATATGTGATTAAATTGTTAATGTCTCTTTTATTCACAGATTAATGTATATTTGCTCATCATTGCATCAGTAGCACCTAGAACAATGTCTCACACACAATTGTATCCAGTAAGCATCTTTGTTTTTGGTAGCTCTTCGTTTTTTAATCTCAAGTCCTACGCTACCACCTGGCACAGAGAGAGTCTAAATAAGTATTTATTTAGTTGAAGTGGTTGTTAATGGCTAGTGTTTAAATATATTCATTTGAAAGACGTATTTAACAAAATTGCCTTGTTGGCCAGCCCAGTTTGACTCCTAATAAAAAATGCAAGTGTGCCATTTTGTTTCAGACAGACACATGAGGTTGCTATTTAGAAGGAGGGTTTTTATTGGTATTAAAAGACTGCCTTGAACATATCAAGTTAATTTATTCCCATTTCATTTTTCAGCCATCTGTTTGTTTCTAAAGGAATAAAGATTTGGTAGAAGCAGTAATAAATACTCAGATTAAAAAAATCTATGTAATAAAATTTCTTTGTAACCTTTAGCACTTACTATGAACAAATAAGAAAAGTATTGCAGAATAAAAGTCAAATATTTTTGGCTTGATATTTAGAGTGTTGTTTTGGCATCTGTGACTTGTATTAATGACCTCAGGTTTAAGTTTGGTTTTTATTGTCTGAAGATAGCTGGATTTGGGAGAGTAAGTCAACAACTTTTTAAAGCAAAACCCTAAATGTCTGGATGATCTGATAGATGCAATTCACTATTTGAGTCAAATGTTGAATATGTATTACAATTTAGGCTGTTCTTGAAGCTTTATTAACTTGAGCACCAAATCTTCTGAAGCTAATAGAGGTATAATCATAATCAAAGGCCCTTTTAACTCAAAAGAACTGTGCCCCCAACTATTTCTCTTTCTCAAACTGTTGCTTCTCTCAGGTTAGGATATTTGGGATATTAAAGGATTCTTTTCACTCAAAATAGCAAACCATGGCCCTCATCTTCTTATTTAGGAAGATGGTCTTTGACATTTAATTCTTAGCACCTACCTTTTCTGTAAATGAAATTCTGTTTCTTATATGGATATTGGCAGAGAGCCAAGATAAGGTGAACATTGAGCAGGATAAACTTGAGGATTCCTTAATTCAGCAAATATATTTTGATTTCAATTATGTACCAGAAATTCTTCTGGTACTGGGAATTTATCAGTGAACAAATAACATTTCTATCCTCACAGAGCTTACATTTTGAAAGATAGGTAATAAATAATCATCTATCTAATTGAATCCCTCCTCTCTCTCTCTCTCCACGCCCCCGGCCACCACCACCTTGGGTCTTTCAAAGACATTTCTGCAGGAGTACAGCTATGAGATGTTTAGCAGTCAGTATAACATCTGGAAGATGGGTGTACCTGCCCAATAAAGGAGATCTGAGAAGAGTGTCAGTAGCATCTACTATAGAAGACAAACGCAGTATTCCAGGCAGGGATGATGATGATTTGGACTAGGGTGGTAGCTGTGTTTATGGTGAGAAAGATAAGATCTGGATATATTTCTAAGGTGGATTTCACAAGTTTGTTGCTTGATTGATATCAGTTGCAAGGAAAAGGAAAGTAAAAAATGACTGTATAAATTCTGGTCTGAAAAACTGTGCAAAGAGTGTTATGGTTTACTGAAATGGAAAGGGAGAGATCAAGATTTTCACGTTAAATTTGGTATATTAATTCAGATATATCAGTGGAAAGATAGGCAGTTGGTTATGACAGTCTTGAGTTCAGGTTGGGTTTACAAATCTAATTTGGGTATTGATGATTTTAAAACTGAGGAGTTACCATAGATAAATAGGAAAAGCCAATCTAATGTTCTGAAGTTGGAAATATCAAAAAGGAAATGGAGCTTTTTGAGAAGGAGCAGCTGGTGAGGCAGAAATACAACCTAGAGTGAGGAGAGGCTTGGAAGTCAATGAAGATAGTATTTTACAAAGGAATGCATGATTAATTGTGAATGCTGCTGATTACTTAAGTCAGAATTGAGAATTGACTAATGAATTTAGCACGGAGAAGACCTTGGATGATCTTGAGAAGAGCTGTTTCAGTGGAGTACTAAAAACAAAAACATAGGAGTACATTCAAAAAGAAATGGTGGGAGGGCAAGAACTGAATATCATGAGTTTGGAAAACTCTTTGAGGAGTTTTGTTTTAAATAATTTAGGCAGAGAAATAAGATATATAGTAGTTAAGACTTAAATTGGACATATTATGGCAGGTTGTTATGTAAATGGGAAGAATCCAGAGAAGAGGGGGAAATTAGTGATGCAACAGAGATAGTAATAACTGGAGTGATATACTTGAAGAGGAGAAAAGAGATGAGATCAGGCACATAAGTGGAGTATTTGATAAATGTGATGGGGGCTGCAGAGAAAAATTGTTTTCTAATTTGCTATTATTTTTTCAAAGAAATAGGCCATCAACTGAGTGTGAGGATAGAGCAGAAGCTGTTAAAAATTTAAAGACAGTTGTGAAATAATTATCTGTAAGCAGGAGTGTGAATGAATTAGGAAGATGTAGTAATATTTCTGGACAGCCCTGAGAGCTGAAATATTGTAAGAAATAATCTGAGGAAGTTCTGAGTACTCAGACAGTTGAGGTTAGGGGGATCGTTTTATTAAAACAATCACAAAGAACATGGGAAAAACAGATACCAACTTGGCAATTGTCATAGTATTAAATAAAACTAATTTTGGAAAATTAAACTAAAAAGATACTACATGCATTATGATGTTTCAAAACAGACTGGGGCCAATCAGACCCAATAGTTTCTTTATATGAGACTCAATAGTTTAATTATATAATTAAGTGTTATGTTCAAATTTTGATAAATATATTGTACCACCATGGGAATTTGAAAATGTGACCATTTGTGCTGGTATATTACATGATGATATTTTAGTTTTACCTCTTAATTATCAAAGTAAAAGATTTCCATGCAGTATTATTTGTCTGTAGGGTAATTGTTTAATTTATTTGGAATGTTACAGTGCTTTTCCTTAGCCAAATTTTATTTTGTGGTCAAATTCAAATGCTGATCTAATGGCTTCAGAGTAAAATCAGAAAGGTCAAATGGGACTGAAAATTAGGGTTTTCTTCCTGTCATTAGGTATATTTATTTATAAAATAACTGGAAAATTCCTCATGTATTTAACATCTGTTCCTTCTTTCCCTGGTCACTGTATATCAAGAAGACTTTGACATTGAGGTTTGATATGGTTTGGCTCTCTGTCCCCACCCAAATCTCATCTTGAATTGTACTCCCATAATTCCCACATGTTGTGCGAGGGACCTGGTGGGAGATAATTTGAATCATAGGGTAAGTTTCCCCCATACTGTTCTCTTGGTAGTGAATAAATGTCACAAGATCTGATGGTTTTGTCAGGGGTTTCTGCTTTTGCATCTTCCTCATTTTCTTTTGCCACTGACATGTAAGAAGTGCCTTTTGCCTCCTGCCACGACTGTGAGGCGTCCCCAGCCATGTGGAACTGTAAGTCCAATTAAACCTCTTTTTCTTCCCAGTCTCAGGTATGTCTTTATAAGCAATGTGAAAACAGACTAATACAGTAAATTGGTACCAATAGAGTGGAGCGTTGCTGAAAAGGTACCTGAAATGTGGAAGCGACTTTTGAATTGCCTAACAGGCAGAGGTTGAAACAGTTTGGGGAGCTCAGAAGAAGGCAGAAGAATGTGGGAAAGTATGGAACTTCCTAGAGATTTGTTGAATGGCTTTGACCAAAAGCCTGATAGCAATATGGACAATAAGGTCCAAGCTGAGGTGGTCGCAGATGGAGATAAGGAACTTGTTGGGAACTGTATCTAAGGTGACTCTTACTATGTTTTAGCAAAGAGACTCATAGCACTTTGCCATGCCCTAGAAATTTGTGGAACTTTGAACTTGAGAGATGATTTAGGGTATCTGGCGCAAGAAATTTCTAAGCAGCAAAGTATTCAAGAGGTGACTTGAGTGCTGTTAAAGGCACTCAGTTTTATAAGGGAAGCAGAGCAGAAAAGTTTAAAAACTTTGCAGCCTGACAATGTGATAGAAAAGAAAAACCCATTTTCTGAGGAGAAATTGAAGCTGGCTGCAGAAATTTACATAAGTAACGAGAGGCCGAATGTTAAACCCCCAAGACAATGAGGAAAATGTCTCCAGAATATCTCAGAGGTCTTCATGGCAGCCCCTCCCATCGCAGGCCTGGAGGCCTAGGAGAAAATGGTTTTGTGGGCCAGGCCCAGGGTCCCCGTGCTGTGTGCAGTCTAGGGACCAGGTGCCCTGCGTCCCAGCCGCTCCAGCTGTGACTAAAGGGAGCCAAGGTACAGCTTGTGCTATGGCTTCAGAGGGTGGAAACCCCAAGCCTTGGCATCTTCCATGTGGTGTTCAGCCTGCGAATGCACAGAAGTCAAGAATTGCGGTTTGGGAACCTTTGCCTAGATTTCAGAAGATGTATGGAAATGCCTGGATGCCCAGGCAGAAGTTTGCTGCAGGGGCAGGGCCCTCATGGAGAACCTCTGCTAGGGAAGTGTGGAAGGGAAATGTGGGGTCGGAGCCCCCACACAGAGTCCCTACTGGGGCACTGCCTAGTGGAGCTATGAGAATAGGGCCACCGCCTTCAGACCCCAGAATGGTAGATCCAATGACAGCTTGCACTATGCACCTGGAAAAGCCACAGACACTCAATGCCAGCCTGTGAAAGCAGCCAGGGGGAGGCTGTATCCTGCAAAGCCATAGGAGCAGAGCTGCCCAAGACTATGGGAACCCACCTCTTGCATCAGTGTGATCTGGATATGAGACACGGACTCAAAGGAGATCATTTTGGGGCTCTAAAATTTGACTGCCCTGCTGGATTTTGAGTTTGCATGGGCCCTGTAACCTCTTTGTTTTGGCCAATTTCTCCCATTTGGAATGGCTGTATTTACCCATTACCTGTACCCACATTGTATCTAGGAAGTAACTAGCTTGCTTTTGATTTTTACAGGCTCTTAGGTGGAAGGAACTTGCCTTGTCTTAGATGAGACGTTGGACTATTGACTTTTGGGTTAATGCCGAAATGAGTTAAGACTTTCGGGGACTGTTGGGAAGGCGTGATTGGTTTTAAAATGTGAGGACATGAGATTTGGAGGGCCCAGGGTGGAATAATATGGTTTGGTTCTGTGTACCCACCCAAATCTCATCTTGAATTGTACTCGCATAATTTCCACATGTTGTGGGAGGGACTTGGAGGGAGATAATTTGAATCATTGGGCAGTTTCCTCCATACTGTTCTCGTGGTCATGAATAAGTCTCACAAGATCTGATGGTTTTATCAGGGGTTTCCATTTTTGCATCTTCCTCATTTTCTCTTGCCGCCAACTTGTAAGAAGTGCCTTTTGCCTTCTGCCATGACTGTGAGGCCTCCCCAGCCATGTGGAACTGTAAGTCCAATTAAACCTCTTTTTCTTCCCAGTCTTGGGTATGTATTTATCACAACAAGAAAACAGACTAATACAAGGTTATTCTATTGAGTTAGAAATAATTCCTCTCAAAGTAACACTTGCTGAGCATTTCCCTACCTTTTCTGGGCTTTTAAAAATGCATTTTATTCCTTATCCCCTAAAGTGGGTATGTTAGTCAGGGTTCTCTAGAGGGACAAAACTAATAGGACATACATATATATAAAGGGAAGTTTATTAATATTAACTCACGTGATCACCAGGTCCCACAATAGGCCTTCTGCAAGCTGAGGAGCAAGGAGAGCCAGTCTGAGTCCCAAAACTGAAGAACTTGGAGTCTGATTTTCAAGGGCAGGAAGCATCCAGCATGGGAGAAAGATGTAGGCTGGGAGTCTAGGCCAGTCTCGTATTTTCACATTCTTCTGCCTGCTTTATATTCTAGCTGCCCTGGTAGCTGATTAGATAGTGTCCACCCTGACTAAGGGCGGGTCTGCCTTTCCCAGCTCACTGACTCAAATGTTAATCTCCTTTGGCAACACCCTCACAGACACACCCAGGATCAATACTTCCCATCCTTCCATCCAATCAAGTTGACACTCAGTGTTAACTGTCACAGTGGGCAAAAGCCATTACTAGGCAACCAACCGTTGCTGCAGGTTGGTGCAGCAATGGGTAGGAAGATGGGTGGGAAGATGTGGCAGTATAATTTTTGTCAGGCAGAAATATAGGTATATAATACATGGGCAGGGCTTCAATACTCTCTTAGGAACTGGACAGCATTCTGGGCCAAACCAGACCTCAAAACCCAGCTGCCCACCTGACACAAGACTGTCCATGTGAGTGAAGTTCATCAGGGTTCTTCCCCATCATTATCCCAGGGAAAGAGTGACTCCAGAGAATGCCCACTTAAAAGACATGTGAGTCTGACTCTGCAGGTCACCCACTGTCTACACAGCTCTTGTTTCTGAAGAACTGTCCTTGCATTGTCAACACTTTGTTGCAACATATGTGGCTTCCTGCCCTTCTGCCAAGTGGATCTCCTCACTTTGAGCACATGGTAAGCATCCTTCACAGGTACATGAAGTTTGTAGCAACTAACTCCTATCTGGAGTTACTCAGACCCACTACCTCTCCTGTTAGTGCATCTGTGCTCTTCACAAAGTACAGTAAGCTCTGCTTCTTGAAAACATGAATTTGTTCTAATGCAGTGGACATATTGGAGAAGAATTTGACGAATAGCTAAAAAAAGCAATAGTATAAATAATTTTAATGGCTCTACATGTAACCTCTGGAATGTATAACAATGTTATTTTCTATAAGAAGATGTTTTTCTGTGCTTGTAGATTGTTTTAGACCTGTGAAGAATGCTTGAAAATAATTGGTGAAATACCAAGTCCACTAAGGTTCTCTTTTTAACTTCTATCCCGGAGTTTCTCATATTCTTTACCTTTACATCTTTCTGTGTGAGCTCATGCGAATCTGTGGCTTCAGGTCCCGTGTATATACTGATGACAGCCAAATCTCTTCTTGAATGACCAAAGACCAAACTTTCTGAGTCATAGATTTTGATTTACATCTGAAGGTACCCCTAGTATTTTAAATTTATTAAATATAAAAGTTTAATATTCTCATACCCACTTACATATATGCATGTGTGAGTGTGAGTATGAGTGTATCATATATACTTACTATGTGTGTTAGGCACTGTGCTATATGTTTCATATCTATTAATTCATTAATTCCCCCAAACAGCCTTATGAAGTAAGTCTTCTCATTATGTCCCTATAATAAATGAAGAAACCAAAGCCAAAGGATTAAGTAACTTCTCCAAAGTCAGTTAAGGAGCTGAGATTTAAATCCAGAAAATCTAGTTCCAGAGGACAACCATTTTTCAAATGTCATGCAGTCCAACAAGGTGAAAGCCTGTGAGGACTATTTCAATTTGTTATTTGAATCTCTGCTTCAACAAGCACATTCACTTGAGGAAAGAAGTCCAGCCTTTGGTTACAGAGAAGGCATGCTCTCAGAAGGCTCGTATTTGGTTTACAGTTACTTACTCATTGATTTTTGTGGGTTCCTGAAACTTACAGAACTTTCTTAGTGTTCAGTCAAATTGTAAACTATTATATGAATAGTGTCCATCCTAGTTTTCATAGGAACGTTAACCAAGGCCTCTCAATCACAGATGGAACATGCGAGCATAAGGTTAATGTCGTCAAGTAACTGGCGATAAGGCTAAAATGATGGATGAAAGTCAGATTGTGGAATACCTTAAAGGACAGACTAACAAGGTTTAAGGACTTTATCTTGCTGTTGGTAGTAATAACAATTTTTTGTACCAGGAGTTTGCCATGAGCTTCAGCCCATGTTTCAGGAAGAATCAGTTGGGCCTGTGCATGCACTTCCTGGATAGTAGAGCATGCACAGACCTTGAGTGCACTCCCTTTCAGGGTCTTACAGTCTGGTGCTGTGGTTCTCCAACTTTAGTGTGTATCAGGATCTCTTGGGGAAACATGCTGTAATATCCTGGGAGGGCTTCATACCAGGACTCTATCTTCAGATATTTTGTTTCAGTGGAAAGGAATTTAAAATGCAGTGAGCTGCATTTTCATAAACACCACTCTTGAAGGTGATAATGCAGGTTGTTTGAGAAACACTGATCTAGTGGCTGTGGAATTGATATAAGTGTCAGGCAAAAATGGTCCAAAGTAGGATATTTGGAAAGTAAGAGGTGGAATTTCAATTCTGAATGACCATTTGAGCCCACATGTTTTATTTATTTATTTATTTTGCATATTCTCAGTAAACACGCGCACACACACACGCGCACACACACACACAGTCTACATCCATCCTGAAAAACAGGAAAGGTTTCCATGCAGAGGTCAAAAATTGTATCGTATATCTGCCATATATAGTGCCTGGAGGACCAAGCTGAGGAAAGAAACCATCAGCTTAAAAACCCAGGCACAAATGGAAAAGCCTTCAAGAAAAGCGAGTGCATGGGATTCCCGAGAAAAACTTCATCAAACCCTCAAGTGTGAAGTAGAGTAACTGGCACAAAAGCAGAAACATGACAATCAGCATAAGTAAACCTGAACCTAAACAGTCTCAAGGGGTCAGAGGTCACCAGAGAAGCCTCCTAGGGAGATGGGTCAACTGAGTCTTTGCAGTTCAGGATAGGATCGCTTAAAGTAAGAAACTATGAGAGTTAATGACAGAAACTTGTTTGGGTAATGCTCACTTTTAGACAATAGAGAAAAGACAGTCAAGAGAGCTGATAGGAAACTTGAAATCTATGCAGTGGCCTAGAAACAACAACAACAAAAGGAATGATTTTTCAGGAGAATGTGGTTAAATTGCCAAAAGATATACAAGTATCAGACAGCATGAAGATAAAGAATAATCAATTGTTTGGCATGTTGGTGTTCATGGTCATCTTTGTGAGAGATTTCAGCAGAGTGGTATGAACAGAAGTTAGATTGAGGGGGTTGAAGAAATGATTAAGGGATGAAGAAATGAAGTCATCAAAGGTTCAACAGTCTCTCCGTTGAACTAGAAACTTAAAGGACTCTGTGTGTTTGTGTGTGTATGTGTGTGTGTGTTTAGTGGCAAAAAGGAAGGAGGGTTGGTAGCTGTAGGGGTAATCAGAGTAGAATATTTTTATGAGTCAGAGGTCCTCTCTTTATGTGTGGTGAGAAAAGGAAAGGAACCAGAAAGAATAGTAACTATTCAAGATGGTGAGGAGCAAGGTGATGATTGATGATGGATCATGTGTTGTGGGATCAGGGTCTCTTTAGAGTTAATATAAATCAAATTTCAGGGCCATGAAGTGAGACAGTACATTCCTATTTTCTTGTAATTAATTAATTCTCTTAAAAAGGGAATATAAAGAGAAGGTAATAGTTCCATATTTATAGATTGTAGTCTAATATGGGCTGATTTATAAAATATTGGCATTATGTTTTTGAGGTGGTAGGATAAAGATAAAGTGAGAACTTTAAGTGTAGGGTTGAGTTTATCGGGAATGTGTTTGGTATAGACTTGTGAGTGATAATCTGGAATATATCTAGTATCTAAAGTTACTAAGGAAAAACAAAGGGCCAGTAGGCCTTATAGGAGAAAATGGATTTATAGCTCTTAAGGGATAAAAATGAAAAAATGACAGATCAATATTGCTGTTCTTACTAGAACCATTCCTTTGGAAAAAGTGTTAGTTACTCTTAAATAATTTAATACCAAAACAAAATACAACATTAACTGAAAAGGAGAATATAAAATTATATCAACACTATAATTATAATTATTTAAAATTACTTACGCATGTGGATAAGAGTTGGAAGGAAATACTTTTTTTTCTAGAAATATGCAATTTGGGGTAATGTCAAATTATTTTTCTTCTTCATAATAATTTTTGTGGAAAAAATCTTAAAAGTACAGCTAACATTAGCTTATGAAAGTAAGGTGTTTTATTCAGATCTCATAGTCTCAGATCTTTTGAGTGGGTTGTTGCAAAGGGATTAACAAAAATGTTGCTTGCTTTATACCGTTCTGCATAGGTGGCTATACTTATTAACATGATAGATGCAAACTGGTGTTCAGTTGATTACAATATATTAAGTTATTTTTGCATTCCAGATGTCATTTCCTATGGGCAATGAGGTTGCAATTTCCCAAATGTAAGAATTTAATTTTTTCCTGCTCTCATTTCTGATGTCTTTAAGATCTTTGATTTTTTTTCTATTTAGCAGCACCAACAGAATTTTCCCGTAAAGAAATATCTCATTAACCCAATTATTTTCCCATAAATAATTAACCTAATTATAGACTGTCAGTTTCTGCATTATGAGGTATTTATAAAGCTGACAGAATTAAGAATGTACATTTTCTTCTCTGCTCCTTATCTGGGACAACACGTTGATGTTGAGTCTGTATGAGTGGCTTTAGAATGGGAGACTTCCAAAGGATTATGTTGTACTGGTGGCACTCTATGGCAATGGGGGGTGTCAGGTCAGTAGGCATAAGGGAGTTACCCTTATTAACATTTTTGGAAGCTCATAATTAAATGTTTGTAATTTTTATATGCTATTGCTGTTCCTATAGAACTCTGGGTCTCAACCTTTTGTCTGTGGGCAAAAGTTCACATGCACAACACCATCTAGGTTGGGCTGTGTTGCACATGGCTGCTGAAGATGTCAGAGAGGCTGTGGATTCTGTGCTGTTTCTCAGGCCATCACTATAATCCATTGTGTGCCCTCCCATAGAATTGAATTATGACAACCAGGCTTGAAATCGTGCTATGTAGAAGACCTTTCTGGAGATGAGTTAAAGATACATAGACCAAGCATTGTGGCAGGAGCCATTCTGTAATAGTTTCATGTCTTATCCGTAAATAATGTTGTTTACTACAAAGCATAACCTCCAACTTAAATCTTCTGTACTAAATTGTGAGCATAGAATTGAGCATAGATCTAGGTTATTCCTTTCCCCTTCATTCACATAAAATCTTATGTGAATGAATATGTGATTCAGTTACTGAATCAGTAAACTGGTCAATAATTCACTTATTTCACCTAAGAAGAAACTTATTTTTTTTAAAAGTACTGAATATTTTATTGATGTTGGTATTATAATACAATGGAATTGTGTCTGTCTAGTACCCCTATTTCTGGATCTCAAATGACTAAACAGCCTGAATCTGGAAATACAGAGACAAAATACACAAAGAGTCGTGAGTTTAAATACCAGTTCTGTCACTAACTGGCTGTTTAATTTGAGTGTTTTGTTTAAGCTGTGTAAGTCCAGGCTTCTCACTGAAAAATAGAGGTAATACATGGATTATAGCATTATATTGTGAAAGACACAAGATAATGAACATACAGTTCTTTGCTCAGTGTCTGGTAGATAGTAGGTGCTCAAAATTACTAGTTTTAAAAAAATAATTATCCTCATTATTTGGTGTCTCCAATGACTTTCTTACATAGTCCATTATAATTAAATGTAATTAATTTTTTGTTCATGAGTGACACCCCTGAAGGTGGCTCTGTGTCAGATTCACTCAAAGACCTCATGATGAGGAAGGAACATAGTGGCGAATCTTACCCTGGTGATGCCAGACACAGCAGTGACTCATAACCATTCCAGCACTGCCTATGAAATGGATCAATTAAAGGATGGTGACACACAAAGATGGCTACTTCCAGAGGGAGACCTTGGAAATTCTTTTATGTTAACAAGTGTACCCCACATAAGAATAAGAGGACCACATTCTGTCAGTACACTGGGGAAGTTTCTTCAAAATATCTCTGGACTGTGTAGATTTCTGGTAATAGAAAATATGATCTGCCACTTCAATCTAGTGAATACTCTCTGTTTTTTCTATATAATGGCTTTTAGGAACTGTTGTGAAGCATGCCAAGTATTATCTATCTGTCTGTCTGTCTGTCTATCTATCTATCTA
Source organism: Macaca nemestrina (assembly GCF_043159975.1). Lineage (NCBI taxonomy): Eukaryota > Metazoa > Chordata > Mammalia > Primates > Cercopithecidae > Macaca > Macaca nemestrina. Next base: position 115,369,570 of record NC_092130.1, read on the forward strand.
TCTATCTATCTATCTATCTATCTATCTATCTATCCATCCATCCATCCATCCATCCATCCATCCATGTATCTACCTAATCTATCTAATTATATGTGTAGAGCTTATTTATATATATATACACACACACACACACACCCATGTAGATATATGTATGTCTACACACATATACATATAATGTCGTTATCAGCCTTAAATATGGATTTTAAAAGTGGTAATAATATTGCCTTACTTATTGTTTCTCATCCACTGTGACATTCTATGTTATTTCAGTTAGATTTAACAAGCAAAGTGATGATAGATGAGAGTTCCTTTGCAGCCTGGTGAGATTTTAACTTCATGTAAAGCAAAGCATTCTGGGGCAACATCAGGGATAAACTTGTGGAATTAATCATTTGGTTTTTCTTCAGTATATCCTGTCCACCATTGGGAACCAGATTCAGTAATTATGTTCTCTGGTTTGTACTCATCATAATGTCTTGACCTCCAGCTCTGAAACAACATATTTCCTGAGAGATGCTGATTGTATTTTGTGAGGTTCTGCAGGGTCAAGTAAATTGAGGATGTCTTTATTCTGCATTTGACTAATCTGAATTAGATAGTCTTAGCCATTAAAACATTAAAAAGCACATAATGACCAATAAGTCAGAGAATTTTTTTCAATAATGCTTTATATTTTCTAAGTACCGATACAGATGTTTTATTACATTTAAAACACATCACTACCACATCACTTGTATTTTATTGCCCTACCACATCACTAATATTTTAAAAACTAAGTTGCCATCTTGTAAAAATAAATACATGGATATCATTTACAAGTAATATCAGTTAATACCTAATGTGAACATCCATTGTGTACTGAGTCTGTGATATACTGCTAGTCACTATGAAAATGTGAGATTCAGTGAATCAGGTGGAGCATCAACTTTGTTATCCACATAGGTTACCCATTTCTTATATCACAGCTTTGGTTGTATAATTTATTTCAACAGACTGTTGTTAAACATTTTCCACATGTAATGCACTGTTGATAGGTACTGCCACTTTACATTCCAGTAAATATTGCCACCGTGTTGCAGAACAATTTTTGGACAACCAGGCATATCTTCGGAGTTGAACTATTTGGAGGTACTATTGGTGCTATGAGGGATCACCTGTAAACCTGGCAGTTTTAGGTGGCCTCTAGAGGTTATAGGGTCAAGGGAGAAATTTTTGTTTTGTTCTTATTGTTGTTTAATACTGTGAGTATGTTTAAATGCCTATGTAAAAGAGCCAACTTAGAGGGAGTGGTTGAAGACACAAGAGAGATAAGAGCTGATTGTTATGGCAAGGTCTCTGGGTAGGCAGAAGTGATTGAGTCCCAGAGAACAGATTTAGAAACTGACCTTCTATCAGGGGAACAATATTTCTTCCAATGTCGTGGGGGAACATAGAGACTCAGGGGGTCCATATGGTCCCCAAAGAACTGGACACATGATGAGCAACTATGGTAGGATGAAGGGAGGCATGTTAGGAAATGTCCAGCTCTGAGGCCTCCACGTGACCCGTAGGTGAGAAGCTGCCATGATTCCTTAACAGGAAGCAACACAAAGGCTAAAATGATGGCAATGTAAGGCTTAAGGAAAAGGTCATTTTAAAACCTTCTTGAGGGTAAAGTCCATCTGTGTTCATTTCTGTGATCTTTGTTGCATCCTTTTTAATCTTTCATATTGTTGGTCTCAAATAAGTTTTTGGTATTTATTGTGTTCAAAAAAGTTAGAGTTTCTTGAGTTTCTTATATTTTCTTAAGGAGGGAGGTGAGAGGATGGACGGGGCATGATGCCAACTTGACTCTCCTGCTTAGGACTCGCCCTTCTTTTAAGTGGTGACACACAGTTACATTATTTAATGCATAATTTGAAAGTAACAGAGGCCCTGATTATTGGAGTATTAAATTTTATATTATTATGGAGGCTAAAAAGCACATGACTGGACTTTTTCGTACAACAATTCAAAGTAAGCCCATAGGACATCCTCTTCAAATGAAGTTGACATATGTCTCATCTCCCTGGATTGGATGCCCAACCCTCACTCTTGAAAGCAGTTTGTGGATAAGTCAGGGCAAACAGAAGCAGAACCCTCATGTACCTGCTCTCTTCTGGAAATTTTGGATGGCGTTACAGAATGAGGCAAAAATAAAGTTACTTTCTTCCATTTTCTTGGATTAAAGATCCCAGAGCCATTCTCCTCTGTGTTCTCTACTTGGACCTTGTATAGTGTAGGATATAGTGTAGGAACGAAGGATCCTTGGTTGACTCACACACAGCAGGGAGTGTTATGGCCCTCCTGAGAGAGTGATCTTGAGGAGATAATCTATTCAGATGGTTTTATGACAAGACCAAAGTAACATTTGTTAGTTACCTCTTAGCCATGAGTTTAGTGTTAAGTTTGCCCTGAAGTATAGTTTTCAAAATAATTAGATCAGGCATATGCTACTTTGACTAAGTAGAATACCCAATAAGGTAAGTCACTCAAGTTGTGACTGAAAGTTCGGATGGTCCTTATGGAATCAAGGTGACCAAATAACATAATACTAAGCCAGAAGTGAGTCATGTTGTTTATCATACTGTTTTTATAATTTTGTGTAACACAACCCCATACAACCCCACACAGTTCAAAACAGTAGTGGTTACTCACTCCATGCAGAAGATGTCAAAAGTAAAAGGAATAATATATTGGTTATGATGTCTGAAATTGGGCACATAAGCATTTATTTTTGTTGGTGAGTAATGCTCAGAATGAAACTTGACACACTCTTTGGATTATCAAGCTTTTTAAAAAGTATAATCAATCAGTTTTTTTAAATGAAATATACAAAAATATAATGGCAGCTCTTCTATTAGTGAAGTTTCCTGAGGCAGCTGGATTGATTGAAGGCTTTACCTGGTTCATTTGGATTCTGCTTGTAAAGCATGAAGAAACCAACTTTGGAGTCAGGAATTTCCCATAAGTCAGATTTTTTTTTAAAAGCCATGTAATCGATGCAGATATCAAAACACTAAGATGAGATGAGAATATTTTTTAATCAAGTAAGTTAAATTAAATGTTAAGATTGAAATCATGAATTAAATCTAGATGTTTGGCAAAGAAAAAGTCTTTATAAAAGGATAAAATAGTCTGGGAATAAAGTATCATTTCCATATCAAATGAGAACAAAACTAGTAATTTTATTAACTTTAGATTTTTATTGTGTTAAATAACATCATTTTATTTACTTTATCACAAGGTATATTTTTCTTTATTATATGTCTTTGTAGAAAACCTAGTAACATCCCTGTGTGACTGAATAGATTAATCATAGATATGCCCATTTGGAAAAATTCCAAATGGAATAAGAGATGAGTGAAATATATAAAAATATTATAACTCTTATGCTAATTAGTTAAATGGGGGAAGATGTGTGTCTAGAATATTTGCTCCTAAACATAGTGAAAACCATTCCAATAATGATGACTAATAAATATTTATCTTCAAAATTGTATAATGCCCCAGGAATATTTCCAAATACAAGAATTTCTAGGTAAGATGTTTAACAAATATATGTTACTTTTGTTTTCTGGGTGAATGCTCAAACTAATTTCCTGGGGATCATTGTGCTCAATACTTACAGTATCATTAATATTATTGTTGACATATAAAAATAACCAGAAATATCCTGGTCAGATAGGTTTTTTCTTTATCTTTTTAGCTGATTCATAATCATTGTACATATTTATGGGGTACAGAATATTTCAATATGCATATACAATGTGTAATGATCAAATCAGGATAATTAGCTCATAAGTCACCTCAAAAATTTGTCATTTCTTTGTGTTGTGAACATTCAAAATCCTCTTCTCTAGTTTTTGAAAATATGCAATGAATTATAGCTAACCATGTTTACCCAACAGAGCTGCAGAATACCAGAGCTCATTCCTCTCATCTAGCTATAATTTTATATCTGTTAACCAACTCCTTCCCATCCTCCTCTTCCCCCATCTTTCCCAGTCTCTAATACCCAAAATTCTACTTTACTACCATGAGCTCAATTATTTATTTATTTATTTATTTATTTATTTATTCTCTCTTATTATTATTATTATTATTATTATTATTATTATACTTTAAGTTCTAGGGTACATGTGCATAACGTGCAGGTTTGTTACATATGTATACTTGTGCCATGTTGGTGTGCTGCACCCAACAACTCATCAGCACCCATCAAGTCGTCATTTACATCAGGTATAACTCCCAATGCAATCCCTCCCCCCTCCCCCCTCCCCATGATAGGCCCCGGTGTGTGATGTTCCCCTTCCCGAGTCCAAGTGATCTCATTGTTCAGTTCCCACCTATGAGTGAGAACATGCGGTGTTTGGTTTTCTGTTCTTGTGATACTTTGCTAAGAATGATGGTTTCCAGCTGCATCCATGTCCCTATAAAGGACACAAACTCATCCTTTTTTATGGCTGCATAGTATTCCATGGTGTATATGTGCCACATTTTCTTAATCCAGTCTGTCACTGATGGACATTTGGGTTGATTCCAAGTCTTTGCTATTGTGAATAGTGCCGCAATAAACATACGTGTGCATGTGTCTTTATAGCAGCATGATTTATAATCCTTTGGGTATATACCCGGTAATGGGATGGCTGGGTCATATGGTACATCCAGTTCTAGATCCTTGAGGAATCGCCATACTGTTTTCCATAATGGTTGAACTAGTTTACAATCTCACCAACAGTGTAAAAATGTTCCTATTTCTCCACATCCTCTCCAGCACCTGTTGTTTCCTGACTTTTTAATGATCGCCATTGTAACTGGTGTGAGATGGTATCTCATTGTGGTTTTGATTTGCATTTCTCTGATGGCCAGTGATGATGAGCATTTTTTCATGTGTCTGTTGGCTGTATGAATGTCTTCTTTTAACTCCCTCTTATGAGTGAGAATGTGCGGTTTATCTTTCTGTGCCTGACTTATTTTACTTAACGTAGTATCCTCCAGGTTCATCCACATTGCTGAGAATGACAGGATTTCATTATTTTTTATGGCCGAATAGTATTTGATTGTGTGTATATACCACATTTTCTTTATCCATTTGTCTGTTTGTAGACATTTAGGTTGATTCCATATCTTAGCTGTTATAAATAGTGCCGCAATAAACATGCTGATACAGGTGTCCCTCTGATATGTTGATTTCCTTTCGTTTGGATAGATACCCAGTAATGGGACTGCTACATCATATGGTAGTTCTATTTTTAGTTTTTAAAGAAATTTCCACATTGTTTTCTGTAGGTTCCAGCCCCACAGCGTTAGTGGGGTTTTTCTCCCCCTGTGCGGAGATGAGAGATTGTAGGAATAAAGACACAAGACAAAGAGATAAAAGACAGTTGGGGACCCCTACGACTAAGACACAGAGACCGGTAGTGGCCCCGAATGCCAGGCTGCACTGATATTTATTGGATACAAGACAAAGGGACAAAGTAAGGAGTATAAGTCATCTCCAATGATTGACAAGGTTACATGAGTCATGTGTCCACTGGACAGGTGGCCCTTCCCTGTTTGGCAGCGGAGGCAGAAAGAAAGAGAGGAGAGAGACAGAGAGACAGCTTACGCCATTATTTCTACATATTAAAGACTTTTAGTACTTTTACTAATTTGCTACTGTTATCTAAAAGGCAGAGCCCGGTGTACAGAATAAAACATAAAGGCGGACTAGACGTGTGACCACTAAAGCACAGTATCACAGGAAAATTGTTAGGCCTCCGAATAACTGCCCTCCACAACAGGTGGAGAAGTAGAGTCTTCTCTACTCCTCCGGTAAAAGGGAAACTCCCTTTCCCGGTCTGCTAAGTAGTGGGTGTTTTTCCTTGACACTGACGCTACTGCTAGACCACAATCCACTTGACAACGGGCGTCTTCCCAGACGCTGGCATTACCACTAGACCAAGGAGCCCTCTGATGGCCCTTCCCTGGGCATAGCAAAAGGCTCACACTCTTGTCTTTTGGTCACTTCTCACTATATCCCCTCAACTCCTATCTCTGTATGGCCTGGTTTTTCCTAAATTATAATTGTAAAGCAAAAATTATTGTAATATTGAAATAAAGAATAATTACTACAAACTAATAATATTTATACATGATCATATCTATTATCTATATCTAGTATGACTTCTTATTTTATATATTTTATTATACTGAAACAGCTCGTGCCCTCAATCTCTTGACTCGGCAACTGGGTGGCTTGCTGCCTGCAGTTTTCCATAATGACTGTACTAATTTACATTAGCACCAGCAATGTATAAAAGTTGCCTTTTCTCTGCATCTTTGCCATCATTTGTTTTTTTTTTTCTTTTTGATAATGGCCATTCTAACTGGGGTGAGATGTGTTTTTGTGGTTTTGATGATTAGTGATGTTCAGCATTTTTTCATATACCTGTTGGTCATTTGCAAGTCTTTTGAAAAATGTCTATTCAGATCTTTTGTTCACTTTTAAATCAGCTTATTTGTTTTTTTCTGTTGAATTGTTTGAGTTCCTTGTATATTCTGGATATTGGTCCCTTGCCAGGTGAATAGTTTGCAAATATTTTCTCCCATTCTACAGGTTGTCTCTTTACACTGCTGATTGTTTTCTTTGCTGTACAGAAACTTTTTAGTTTAATATAGTCCCATTTGACTATTTTCATTTTTGTTAACTGTGCCTCTGAAGTCTTAGCCAAATAGTTTTTATTCCTTCAAATAGCTTTGACATTTTATTCCCACTTCACTCTTTCCAGAAAAGTAATCACCCAACCAAAAGAATAGGTTTTTAAGTTTTTAATTCATATTTTGATATTCATCTTAATGCTAGATGTAAGTAAATTAGATTTTTCCCGTTAATATTTTATAAACCATTTTTTTCTTTTAATTTAGTGAGAATGACAGATACAATGATTTACTCTGAATTACTCTTCCCCTTGAAAGATTAAAGCTTGCTCTTAAGTCAAGTTTGTTACGCCTGTCTGTTTTGTCTTAGGTTTATTTTTTTCCATGCAGCTGCTTCTTCCTTCTTACAAAGTGAAGTTCTGGAGGACCAACAGGTCACTACATGTATTCATAGTTATATAAATTCTAGCAATGGTAACAGTTTGGCTCAAGTTGGGGCCTGGTTACAGTTCTTCATTCCTGTTTAATAAATCTCATCTTTCTACCATATGCTAGTAATATATGGCTGGAATGCTGGTATGGAAATTACTCTCCTCTTTTCTGAAATAGTTCATCTTTTGTATCCTTTTCCCCTTTTTATTCTTCTTTTCTTCTTAGCCTAAGTGATGGTTGTGATTGATTGAGAAGTTTGATATTCCTACTCAGTTCATGTCAACCCAAAGCAGAGAGGAGCCCATCATTATCAGTTGTTTTGAATCTGAATCCCCAGCAGGAAAAATAATTCCAAGGCTCTGACTTAGGCTGTCATGTCTGTTCTGTCATGCAGTGAGTCAGCAACACTGACTGCATTTATTCTTCTGGGAATTGTTCTTCTAGGAGCTGTAGTAGTCATGGTACCTCCTTGCAGGAGTTCATGAATTAATGGGACTCATAGTGCAAAGTTTCTCTGAGAATTTCCTATAACACAAACTCCTTTACTTCCTGGTGGGTAATGTTTTCTGGGTTTTTTTTTTTGGTCACTTCTTCTTTAGTAAAATGAAAATTGCAAGTAGAAAAGAAACTGAAAATGGAATTAGTGTGAGGACAGGTTCCTTTTCCTTGCAGGATTGTAGAACACTGGTATTCAGCTGGCTGTTTACAATGAATATATCTTCTGGTTGGTTATGGCCAGAAGAGAAAATGTCGTTGGTTTGTGCCCAAGCATACTGATTATTAAAATATGTTGAATATGACCCCATGGTTGCAAACATCCCTGTTCTTAGTAATTCTTCGGGATGAAGAAAGTCTTCCATCTGTTTTCTATTTCAACTTTCTGGGTCATCTCTATCCTTTCTTTTTTGATAAGTCTCTGTCTTCCCTCTATCGGTGTGAATAAGGTAACTATTGAAAAACTGGTTCCCTAGCTACTTCAGTCCTGGGATCTTAAAGTTTCTTCAAAACATGGCATTCATGTTAAAATGAAATTCTATGAATTTATTTAGAGCATTGTTTGTAAAAGTGTAAGTGTTATTATGCAGCCTTGCTTTCCTACCTTCTTGAATTCTCTCCCCTACTCTCCCCAACTCACATTGTCAGCAGTGGGTAGCTGGCAGGCTGTTTGAAAGATTTCTTCTTCACAATTCAAATTCATATTCCAAACCTCAACATCACACAATACTCCCGTGTTACAAATCTGCACATGTACCCACTGTATCGAAAATAAAATTAAAAAACTAATAAAAAGCAAAAAAACAAAAAACAAAAAACAATATCCCTGGTATATATTAAGACTTCCAGTGAGCTACTTCACTGGTAAATTAATGGCCATCTAGAGTGTAGAGTTTGGTTGAATCATTTATACCGTATTGTGATTCTAAAAGTTACTTAATTTCTTTGATACTCTATATTTAGATCAGTTTTTTAAGGTAAATGTGAAGTGCATCAGTGACTCCAAACTCAATTGAGATCTCCCAGTTTTCTTGGACTGACTATGTATATTTTAAAGAATTATTTACTTTCATACTTTGTCAAGACCAAGACAGAAAGAAGCTTTCAGTATTGGTGGCAGCAGAAAAGAATACTAATAAGTGTTAGTCATCCACAGTAAATTAAAAATATAATAATAAAGGAAAATTAAACTGCTGTGTGTTTGGGTGTTTGCTCTATCACCATAAATTCACAACCTCATCTTCTATTCTCTGAAAAGGAGTGGGCGTGGCAGGAAGCATTTGTGAAATTCCATTAGCATTTTTAGAGACAATTACTCCACTAAATGATTCAGGATTCAGCTCCTAGCTTCTAAGATTCTACTTAGGCTTATGAAGCATTTTATTCTGCAACAGAGTGTACATACAATGTAGAATTCTTAGGAATGAAAAACTTGTTAGCTTCCAACCCCAATCCTCTTACTTTTAGATGAGAAAATGCTGATGATTGGCCTAAAGTCTTATCTACTGGTGGAGGAGTGGAAATTTCGCCAGTTTACTTTTGCACGGGAGGTAGATTCAAAATACTTCAGAAACAATGTTAGACTAGAGCCCAATGCTTGGCCATTGATAAATAAATAAATGAATATAAGATGTTGTGCCCTGGGATTCAGAACTGGCAGCAAGAATGTGGATATTATAAAGGTATATTTTTCTTCTTGCTTTATTATTGAATAAGAGTACTTGAAAATGGATGAAGGCAGAAATGCAACAGGATGTTGAGTCAGATTTCCTGAGCTTTGAATTTTGGACCTGCATTCATTTCATTTCTTCAGGAAGGTTGCCCCCCTCTTTATTTGTTGAGTGCTTATACCAGATTTTATTACACTGGAGATTTCTAAAGCCTCCAACCAAAGAAGATTCCCTGACTTCTGCCTTGCTGCTGCACCACACAAATAGCTATATAAATTTATGTCACACTATTCTCAATCCCACATACTCCATTTAGACCTAACAGCTTTGGACAGTGACCCTGCTTTCCTAGGAACATGATCATTTTGTTCTTGTTTGGTGTCTATGCCAACCTCCAAATCACAAAAAGCTGTTAATTCCAATTACCTTTTGTAAAATCCATTTTGAAGTCTTCTCACAGATGGATGTATTTAAAACACCTAGAAGGTTAACATCTTTTATGTTTTTGAGGTCTCAGCTTTGACTTAGAAAGAGCTCATGCCACAGTGTGTATGTGTGAACATATTTCCTAAGAGCTGATGTATGCCCATGGTGTCTCACTGCAGGACTGGTGATAAATGATGAAACCATTTAGTGCATAAACTCATATAACCTTTCAGCAGAATCAATAATTTAGTTGCAATTTAGTTGCACACCTAAAAGAATGCAAGGTTGAAGAACCCTGAGAAGAGTGGTTGTTCCTGAAGACAGAAACAGGAGTCTCAGATACTCTTCTGTTGTTTCCCAAGTGGTATCAAGCATGTGTCTGACTCATTGGTGCTATTTTATATTGTGAAGGAAGTATGGATGAGGGAAGGCAAAGTCAGTGCAAATATTCTAGATCCACTTGTTTCCTTCCCTCTTTCCCTTCCTCTCTTCCCCTCCTTCCTTTCTTCTTCCCTTTTGTCTCTTCCTTCCTAAATTAATATTTTTCAGAGTAGGTAAAATAGTTATATTACTTAAAAGTCAAATTTATATAAAAGTAAAGCAGAGAAGTCTGTCTCTCCCATCTATTCCTCCTTCACCCTGTTCCCCATCTATGAGAAATTATATTTATTAGTGTCATGTTTACTTTTTTCAGTGTTTCTATATGTAATACTCATTATATGTTATACAAACACAAATATACATATACTTAATTTCCTTCCATTTTTATCAGTTTCCTTCCTTTCTCACTGTCCTGCTCCTAGCTTTATTTTTACCAACTAATAAAATATACTAAAGATTTTTTTCATATCAGTAGATGAGGCTTTTCCTGTTTTTTCTTTCAACTGCATAATATTCCACTATGTGGAAATATCATGGTTTATTTAAATAAATTCTTATCAGGGAATATTTGAGTTGTTCCAGGGTTTTCTTTCTCTTTCTTTCTTCTTTCTTTTCTCTCTTTCTTTTCTTTTTCTCTTTCTTTTCCCCTTTTTCTTTCTTTCTTTCTTGCTTGCTTGCTTGCTTGCTGTGAAAAACAATGTTACAATGAATAACTAGCATGATTTCATATGTGTACAAAGTATCTGTGGGATAGAGTTCTAGAACAGAAATTGCTGCTTGAAAGGGTAAATTGTTTCTGTGGACTTGTAGAAATTTCCAGATTTCCCTTCATAGTAGTTATACCATTTTGTAATCCTACAACAAAGTCTGAAAGTGTATTTTTCACACATCTTTTCAAAAACATTCAAACTTTTGGATTTTTGTACATCTAATTGGTAAGAAATTAATACTTGTTTTCATTTTCAATCTATTCTTATAGATGAACCTAGACATCTTTTTCATAAGTTTAATAACCATTTGTTTTTCTTTCTCAGTAAACCATATTTCCTTTGCTGATTTTTCACTGGGCATTTGGTCTTGTTGATTTCTATCAAATCTTTACAAAGTAGAGAGGTTTGTACTTTGTTTATGATCTGAGTTGCAAATAATTTTTTCCTTCCTTGACATTTATCGTTTGCCTTACTTATGGTGAATTTTTACCATGCAAATGTTTTTGATTTTCATGTTGTTCAGTATGTCAATATATTCTATATTCATTACATTCAATAGTGGCTTAAAATTCCCAAGTGTTGGGAGGAATATGTATGTCTAGATTAGTGAAGCTCAAAGGCTCCAGGCAATATCAACACAAAAAATACTTTTCCTAGACACATTAAAATCAAATTGTCAAAATCAAAGACAAAGTGAGAATTTTGAAAGCAGCAAGAAAAAAGCTAGCTACTCATCACATGGAAGGGTACTCACAAAGGCTACAAGCAGATTTCTCAGCAGAAACTTTGCTGGGCAGGAGGGAGTAGAATGATGTATTCAGAGTACTGAAAGAAAAACAAAACTGCCATATAAGAATAACGAACCTGTAAAAGCTGTACTTTAGAAATGAAAGAGACACAAAGTCATTCCCAGAAAAAAGAAAGCTAAGAGAGCTTATTTCCACTAGACCTGCCTTCAGAGAAATGCCAAAGGGAGTTCTTCAAGTTGAAATGAAAGGACCCGAAGTAACATCATGAAAGCACATGAAATCCCACAGCTAACATCATACTCAATGTTGTAAAGCCAAAAGCTTTTCCATTAAGATCAGCAAGAAGACAAGGGAGTTCACTCTCACTGCTTCTATTCAACACAGTACTGGGAGTCTTAGCCATGCCCACTAGGCAAGAAATAGAAATTAAAAAAATCCAAATTGTAAAGGAAGAAGTTGAATTGTCTCTATTTGCATAAGGCATGGTTTTTTTAAATATAGGAATCTCTAAAAACTTCATCAAAAAACTGTTAAAATTAATACATTCGGTAACGTTGCAAGATACGAAATTAACATACAAAACCCAATTGCATTTCTGTACATTAACAACGAACTATTTGAGAGAGAAATTACAAAAACAGTCCTTTTACAAAAGCATTAGAAAGAATAAAATACAGAAGAACAAATACAACCAGGGAGGTGAAAAATCTGTACACTGAAAACTATAAGACACAGATGAAACAAATTTTAAAAGACACAAATGAAAACATATTTTATGTCTATGTATTAGAAGAATTAATATTGTTAAAATGTCTTTACTATCCATGTAATCTAGAGATTCAATCCCTATCAAAATTCCAGTTGCATTTTTATAGAAAATGTGTTGGGAACATTATAATTCTATTCTAGCTATTTGAGATATATAATAAATTATTGTTAATGATAGTTTTCCTACTGTCCTATCTAATACTAGAACTTATTCCTTCTATTTAACCATATTTCTATATCCATTAACCAACTTCTATGCTGTGTGTTGACAGTTTTCCTAAGGCAAGGAGTAAGTGGAAGTCAGTCTTAAATCACTGTGTCTGGCTGTGACTTGTGATAAAAGATGTAATGGAAAATTTCAGTTTAGATGAGAGTAACAGACATTCATCAGATACTAGGTGCTGGAGATAGATTCAGAGCTAAGTAAGAAATCCTATTTTTGAGATTAAGTAATCTCACTTCACACCCAGTGACACTGCAACTGTTGACTAAGAGTTTTCTACTCTCTTTTTATCCTCGTTAGCCTATGTGAACAGATAAATATCTAGTTCCTTTTGGGTCTGAAGATTCTGTAAACTTAAAAGGAGAGATCCTTTCTGATTTGTGTGTTATTGGATTTTCTAATGTCCATCACAGCACCTGATTTAACACTCACACACATGCACATACACACAGGATATATTGAATGAATAAATAAATAACAGACAGGAGAGTTGTTGCTAACTCATCTCTAACTTCACCTTATTGTTCTAATAACTGTGGATTTTATATAACTTTGGGAGCAAGCAAGGTATCAATCTTAAAGTATAGACAGATTTACTATGTCACCTCAGATACTCAAATAGAGAATATCCTATGCCCAAATGGCAAGGCTGAATTGACCCAAGTGATTAAGTCATACTCTGAAAACTATGTAATCTAATAACTTTTTATTGAGAATAAGTTCAGAAAAACAGTTCACAATTTCTTTTTACTTAAGTTGTATATATTATATATGCAGTTTTCAGATGCAAGTGGGATTTGTGATCTGAAAGGCAGGGCTTCATACTGCAGTTCTGCAACTTGCTCTCTATTTGTCCTTTAGCAAAAGACAATCTTTCCTTCTTTACTTTCTTGTTTGTTACACATACACACACACACACATACACACACACACACACACACACACGCAACCTCATAGCATCCAATGAGCAGTATCTAGGTACACGGCCAACGCAAAGCACTCATTTTCTTATTTCTCCTACACATGTTTTTCATTCCCATTTTCCGTCTTTGCCATGGACAAGACTTCATTCCCTAGCTATGGCTTTAGAATAAGAGTATGACTAGATCATATTCATTTTTAGCTTAGCACATTACCTCCCATTTAGTTGAAATGAGTATCAACAAGAATTCACACTTCTAAATCCTTGAAAGCACAATGTCCATCCAAGATCCAAGTGACTTAAATAGTAAGAGCCTTGTTGTATGAAGAGATACCCATTTTAATGATGTTTTTTGAGGCATTAACCATTACTGTGAAAAGAAAGAAGAGTGTTGGGTATGAGATAAAAGAATTAGATATTTCCTTATAAATTGGAATGGCCTTATAAATGGCCCAGCAGCCATGTAATTAAATACCATAAAAGCTCAGAATTCCATTGTGTCCCCTGGAAACATCATAATTGCCTCAGTCATTAGCTTTCAGGGTTTCAGCATTAAACCAGCATATTTCTAGTCTCATCAAAACTATACATTAGCATTCAGTGACTTGTGAAAGTAAAGTTCCTTCTAGATAGTCCTGTGTGCTTATAAAGTACATCCAAATGAATATATGACATGAGGTGGAGTACAACTTAAAATTACCTTCATTCATCCTATATATTCTTGTTTATTCTTAATGTATGTTGAACTTCAGTAGAGAGCAAATAAGTTGTTTTTATAATTTGAAGTTTTGCTTTCACTTTTTGAAATAAAATGCATAATTTGGAGATTCCATCTGTGAAAACAAAACTGAATTAAACAATATTAATTTTTAAAAATTCTATTATGTATAAGGTGTAAAGAAGGAGTCCAGTTTCAGTTTTCTTCATATGGCTAGCCAGTTTTCCCAACACCATTTAATAAATAGGGAATCCTTTCCCCATTGCTTGTTTTTGTCAGGTTTGTCAAAGATCAGAGGGTTGTAGATGTGTCGTGTTATTTCTGAAGCCTTTATTTTCCATTGGTCATAAAAATCCTAGAAGAAAACCTAGGCAATACCATTTAGGACACAGACATGGGCAAAGACTTCATGACTAAAACACCAAAAGCAATGGAAACAAAAGCCAAAATTGACAAATCGGATCAAATTAAAGAGCTTCTGTGCAGCAAAATAAACTATCATCAGAGTGAACAGCAACCTACAGAATGGGAGACAATGTTTGCAATCTATCCATCTGACAAAGGGCTAATATCTAGAATCTATAAGGAACTTAAACAAATTTACAAGAAAAAACAACCCCATCAAAAAGTGGGCAAAGGATGTGAACAGGCACTTCTCTGAAGAAGACATTTATGCCCCCAACAAACATATGAAAAAATGGTCATCATCACTGGTCATTAGAGAAATGCAAATCAAAACCACAGTGATATACCATCTCAGCCAGTTGGAATGGCGATCATTAAAAAGTCAGGAAACAACAGATGCTGGAGAGGACGTGGAGAAATAGGAACACTTTTACACTGCTGGTGAGACTGTAAATTAGTTCAACCATTGTGGAAGACAATGTGGCAATTCCTCAAGGATCTAGAACTAGAAATACCATTTGACCCAGCAATCCCGTTACTGGGTATACACCCAAAGGATTATAAATCATTCTACTGTAAAGACACATCCATACGTATGTTTATTGTGGCACCATTCACAATAGCAAAGACTTGGAACCAACATAAATGTCTATCAATGATAGACTGGATTAAGAAAATGTGGCACATATATACCATGGAATACTATGCAGCCATAAAAAAGGATGAGTTCTTGTGTTTTGCAGGAACATGGATGAAGCAGGAAACCATCATTCTCAGCAAACTAACACGAGAACAGAAAACCAAACACTGCATGTTCTCACTTATAAGTGGGAGTTGAACAATGAGAACACATGGACACAGGGAGGGGAACATCACATACTGGAGCCTGTCAGGGGTTGAGAGCTAGGGAAGGGATAACATTAGGAGAAATACCTAATGTAAGTGACGGGTTGATGGGTGCAGCAAACCAAAGTGGCACGTGTATACCTAAGTAACAAAACTGCATGTTCTGTACATGTACCCCAGAACTTAAAGTATAATAAAGAAACAAATAGAAACCCTCAATAAATTCGGTATTGATGGAACGTACCTCAAAATAATAAGAGCTATTTATGACAAACCCACAGCCAATATCATACTGAATTGGCAAAAACTGGAAAAATTCTCTTTGAAAACTGGCACAAGACAGGGTTGCCCTCTCTCACCACTCCTATTCAACATAGTGTTGGAAGTTCTGGCTAGGGCAATCAGGCAAGAGAAAAAAAATCAAGGGTATTCAGTTAGGAAAAGAAGAAGTCAAACTGTCCCTGTTTGCAGATGACATGATTGTATATTTAGAAAACCCCATTGTCTCAGCCCAAAATCTCCTTAAGCTGATAAGCAACTTCAGCAAAGTCTCAGGATACAAAATTAATGTGCAAAAATCACAAGCATTCGTATACACCAGTAACAGACAGAGAGCCAAATCATGAATGAACTTCCATTCACAATTGCTTCAGAGAGAATAAAATACCTAGGAATCCAACTTACAAGGGATGTAAAGGACCTCTTCAAGGAGAACTACAAACCACTGCTCAGTGAAATCAAAGAGGACACAAACAAATGGAAGAACATACCATGCTCATGGATAGGAAGAATCAATATCGTGAAAATGGCCATACTGCCCAAGGTTATTTATAGATTCAATGCCATCCCCATCAAGCTACCAATGAGTTTCTTCACAGAATTGGAGAAAACTGCTTTAAAGTTCATATGGAACCAAAAAAGAGCCCGCATCTCCAAGACAATCCTAAGTCAAAAGAACAAAGCTGGAGGCATCACGCTACCTGACTTCAAACTATACTACAAGGCTACAGTAACCAAAACAGCATGGTACTGGTACCAAAACAGAGATATAGACCAATGGAACAGAACAGAGTCCTCAGAAATAATACCACACATCTACGGCCATCTGATCTTTGACAAACCTGAGAGAAACAAGAAATGGGGAAAGGATTCCCTATTTAATAAATGGTGCTGGGAAAATTGGCTAGCCATAAGTAGAAAGCTGAAACTGGATCCTTTCCTTACTCCTTATATGAAAATTAATTCAAGATGGATTAGACTCTTAAATGTTAGACCTAATACCATAAAAACCCTAGAAGAAAACCTAGGTAGTACCATTCAGGACATAGGCATGGGCAAAAACTTCATGTCTAAAACACCAAAAGCAACGGCAGCAAAAGCCAAAATTGACTAATGGGATCTCATTAAACTAAAGAGCTTCTGCACAGCAAAAGAAACTACCATCAGAGTGAACAGGCAACCTACAGAATGGGAGAAAATTTTTGCAATCTACTCATCTGACAAAGGGCTAATATCCAGAACCTACAAAGAACTCAAACAAATTTACAAGAAAAAAACAAACAACCCCATCAAAAAGTGGGCAAAGGATATGAACAGACATTTCTCAAAAGAAGACATTCATACAGCCAACAGACACATGAAAAAATGCTCATCACCACTGGCCATCAGAGAAATGCAAATCAAAACCACAATGAGATACCATCTCACACCAGTTAGAATGGCGATCATTAAAAAGTCAGGAAACAACAGGTGCTGGAGAGGATGTGGAGAAATAGGTACACTTTTACACTGTTGGTGGGGTTGTAAACTAGTTCAACTATTATGGAAAACAGTATGGCGATTCCTCAAGGATCTAGAACTAGATGTACCATATGACTCAGCCATCCCATTACTGGGTATATACCCAAAGGATTATAAATCATGCTGCTATAAAGACACATGCACACGTATGTTTATTGCGGCACTATTCACAATAGCAAAGACTTGGAATCAACCCAAATGTCCATCAGTGACAGACTGGATTAAGAAAATGTGGCACATATACACCATGGAATACTATGCAGCCATAAAAAAGGATGAGTTTGTGTCCTTTGTAGGGACATGGATGCAGCTGGAAACCATCATTCTTAGCAAAGTATCACAAGAACAGAAAACCAAACACCGCATGTTCTCACTCATAGGTGGGAACTGAACAATGAGATCACTTGGACTTGGAAGGGGAACATCACACACCGGGGCCTATCATGGGGAGGGGGGAGGGGGGAGGGATTGCATTGGGAGTTATACCTGATGTAAATGACGACTTGATGGGTGCTGATGAGTTGTTGGGTGCAGCACACCAACATGGCACAAGTATACATATGTAACAAACCTGCACGTTATGCACATGTACCCTAGAACTTAAAGTATAATAATAATAAAAAATAAATTAAAAAAAGAAACAAATAGATAAATAAATAAAATCAATATGATAATAAAAGGAAAATTTTCCCTCAGCTAGTTCACATAATGAATACATAAACCTCAGAGATACCTAAATATTCACATATTTTCAAATAAATGCTTTTCTTCCAGCCTCCTCAGTCTGAAAAAAAAAATCACCGTTTTTTAAATCCTTTTCACTTCTTTCAAAACCTTTCATCTTATTTATATAGATGTTGTTAACTCAGGTTTTTCACAAAATAAGGATACATCATAGATTTCTTAATTAGCAAAAGAAAATGTATATTACCAAGCTTATGGGAACAGGTCCTAAATCTTGGCTAGTAATTTCATGGCTTTTCTCAAGCTAACTCACTTACCTAGTCACAACAACTACCATGTTTCAGACAGCCTCACCCCCACCAGCAACAGGCCCCCACTATACCACTGCCTGAACATGCAAAGGAATGCCACTGCCCCATTCCCACCAATGCCCCCACCTCACCAAACAAGCACGCAACTCATTGCGCTGCTGTGGCTGCTGACATGCACAAGCAAGCATGGATCCTGCTGCCACCACTCCAGTGACATACTTTGGCCAGCACGCCCCATTGAAATATTGTGACCAGCAGATCAGGAACTTCTTTACCCCTCAACCACAGCAGGTTGCTAACCTTGAGGGACGGGAAAACAAAGCCAGAGGCCTGATACTGTCCCCCAGAGTTAGAGCATGCAGCCAAAAGTGCTGAGCTGAACCTTGGCCCCCTGAAATCTTCCAAAAATGAAGCAAGTGAACTGAACCCAGCTTATACCACAATCGAACCACCAAGTCATCAAAGACGATCAAACCAAAAAGTCCCATCTAAAGCACAGCAACTTCAAAGACAGAGGAAATATCAACTCACACAGATGAGAAAGAACCAGCACAAGAACTCTGGCAACTCAAAAACCCAGAGTGTCTTCTTACCTCCAAATGATTGCACTAGTTCCCCAGCAATGATTCTTAACCAGGCTGAGATGGCTGAAATGACAGATACAGAATTCAGAATATAGATAGGAACAAAGATCATAGAGATTCAGGAGAAAGTTGAAATGCAATTCAATAAATTTAAGAAATAAAATAAAACAATATAGGGGCTGAAAGATGAAATGACTGTTTTAAGAAAGAAATAACCTGATGTGATAGAGAAAAAAAAAAAAAAAACTCCTTTCATGAATTTCATAATATATGACCACAAGTATTAACAGCAGAATAGACCAAGCTGGGGAAAGAATCTGAGTTCAAATACCAGTTCTCTGAATTAACTCAGTCAGATAAAAATGAAGAAAAAAAAAAAAGACTAAAAAAGAAAGAACAAAACCTCCAAGAAATATGGAATTATGTAAAGAGAACAAATATACAGCTCATTAATATCTCTGAAAGACAGGGAGTGAAATCAGACAACTTGGAAAACATAGAATGGCAATGTTAAAAAGTCAGGAAACAACAGATACTGGAGAGGATGTGGAGAAATAGGAATGCTTTTGCACTGTTGGTGGGAGTGTAAATCAGTTCACCCATTGAACTGATAGACAGATTCCATTGTGGAAGACAGTGTGGTGATTCCTCAAGGATCTCAAACCAGAAATACCATTTGACCCAGCAATTCCATTACTGGGTATATATCCAAAGGATTATAAACCATTCTCCCAAAAAGACACATGCACATGTATGTTTATTGCGGCACTGTTCACAATAGCAAAGACTTGGAACCAACCCAAATGTCCATCAGTGATAGACTGGATAATGGAAATGTGGCACATATACACCGTGGAATACTATGCAGCCATAAAAATGATGAGTTCATGTCCTTTGCAGGGACACGGATGAAGCTGGAAATCATCATTCCCAGCAAACTAACACAAGAACAGAAAATCAAACACCGCATGTTCTCACTCATAGGTGGGAGTTGAACAATGAGAATACATGGACATGGGGAGAGGAACTTCACACACCGGCGCCTGTCAAGGGGTGAGGGGCTGGGAGAAGGATAACATTAGGAGAAATACCTAACATAGGTGACATGTTGATGGGTGCAGCAAACCACCATGGCACTTGTATACCTAAGTAACAAACCTGCACCTTCTGCACATGTATCCCAGAACTTAAAGTATAATAAATATATAAGTAAATAATAAAAAGAAATATGTTAAAAAATTGTATTATGTAGATATTTTTGTTTTCTTGTTTCATGCCAAGTACTTTCATAAATGCTAGACTTCTATTTGTACATTTTGCTTTCCATGAAGGTGAAGACAAATAAAGAATGATCATTCAAAAATACTAATGTACAGCAAAGTAAAGTAACTGTAGGACTTCCATAACAAAAGTACAACAAACTGAATGGCTTAAACAAGAGAAATGTATGTATTGTCTCACAGTTCTGGAGTCTAGGAGTCTCAAATCAAGGTGCCAGTAACGTTGATTCCTTTTGAGCAAGTTGAGAGAAAGATCTGTCCCTGGCCTTTCTTCTTGGCTTGTAGATGGATAACTTCCTTCCCCATATGTCTCTTCACATCATCTTCCATCTGTGCACCTCTCTGTGTTCAAATACCCTCCAACTTAAAAAAAAAAAAAAAAGAATGTCAGTCATATTGGATTAGGGCCTACCCTAATGATTTCATCTTAACCTGATTACCTCTGTAAAGACATTATCTACAAACAAAATCACATTCTAAAGTACTGGGGGTGGGTGAGGATTTCAACATACGAATTTTTGGGAGACCCAATGCAATCTATAAAAGTAGCTATTTAAATAGAAGTATTTTTAGTCTTTTAAAGTCTCTCTACATTGTTAAACCATGCCATCTTAATGTGTGTTATTTAGAATAATCTAAAAAATTATATATTTTCATTAACATTTAGGTTACCTTCAACTTTGTTTTTGATGTTTTATAAGCTGCCCATAAGTGACTTATTAATGACTCACTGTATACCACTGACGGATCATTTCTCATAAATTCAGTGATGTGCACTTCAAGACTCAGGAAAGATGGAAACTTGGCCTTACTAAAGTCATATAGTTAGTATGTGGCAGAGCTGATATTCAACTCTACATCTTGCTGCCTCCAAACTTAATGATATATGTATGGTCAATATTATTTTAAAATACTCATTTAGTGCTTGCCTTTTTAATAAAAATGCTGATTTCCCTGATTATAAATGTAGCAGGTGATCACTGAAGAAAGTTTAGGAAAAAACTCAAAACTTATGCAGATTAATATTAAAATTATTCATAATTTCACGATCCATAAATAATTGTTGGTATATTATCTTACAGAAATCAGTTATAAACATTTTTATTTTTCAATTTATATATTTATATCTGCAGAACTACATTGTAATTTTACTTATCACAAAAACTCGTTGCAAAAAAACATTTTTACATTTGCCCAATTAAAAATCACCCTTAATCTTAGTGGAGAATTATTTTTTAATTATTCAAAATAAGAATATTTTCATTTTCACATTTTTCTAGAGAGAGTATTGCATAAGCCTTGTAAAGTTACTCCTAAAATTTAATTTTCTTTTCTTACTTCCTACTCTCCAGTCCTAAGAGATGAGTGGTTCAAGACAGAGTAGGGGTAGGGCAACAGTCAGCACTTTGTCTTTGCTCCACTCTCTGGTTCATCTCTGAAGCCTGATTTCTCTACCCAGGCGTGAAGATACTTGAATAAGTAGTCTTTTCCATCCTCTTGCACTGATATGAAAACTGGTATATTTCTTGAGAGAAGAGCCTCAAAAAATAATCTGAGATAAGAACAAGTGGAAAGCAGAGATATCTCTTCTTTTTAATTCACCCCCTCCTTTGGTCACCTCCTGAATATAAAAAGGAGAACCCAGAACAACATGGTGTCCATGGCAATCATATCTAGGTTTGCAGAATTTTAGAGAACCCATTAAATCCTTTCAGAGGATAAGCAGGGAATCTAAATCATGTCAGACATATAGCACCCAGCACAGAACTGAGGGCACAGTATGTGCTTCATGCATCTTTTTTGTTTGATGGCAGTATCACTTCAGGGCTTCCTCAGAAAGATTCTATACCTACTTCCCATCTCACTCCTTTTTTAACATGTAACTTACACACTTACCTCACAACTTCTCTGGGACACATTCAGTGTTTCAGATGTGTAACCACTTATAAGCTATTGGTTTGATTCTGAAAGTTTTGATGTGGTAAGACTGGAATCAGTACAAATGATATGCTTGGATCAGGTAGTTCCTCATGGTGAGTCATGTCTGGGCTTACTCTGAGGCAGTCCAGTCATGCTTCCCCTATGACTTGGTTGTTTGTATTGTCCCCAGAGTCAAGAGAGTCCCAGGTCTATGAATCTTGCTCCTGAGCATTGTAATTTGGCCTACAGCCTTGTCTGGCATTAGTTCCAGCTGGCAGTGATATGGGCTTGGTGATTCACTTTTAGGCCTCATTGGAGAGTAGAGTTAAAGAAGCTTCATTGTCAGAAAGAGTGAGATCTCTACTACTATGTGTCTTCTAAGAATGTTCAGAGTTTTCTTTTTTAAGAGTGCAAAAGTCTTAACTTTATTCCTAGTACCCTCCATTCTCTCTCTCTCTTTTATTGAAACATAAGAATTGTGCCTAATTATGGGGTACATGTGATATTTTTATACATGTATAAAATGTGTAATAATAAAATCGGAGTAATTAGGTTATCAGTTACCTCAAACATTTATCCTTTGTTTGTATTGGGAACATTCCAAATCTCTTCTTCTAGCTATTTTGCAATATAAAATAAATTACTATTGCCACCCTATGGTACTATCAAACACTATAACTTATTCCTTCTATCTAACTGTATTTTTTTTACCTGTTAACCAAATTCTGTTCATCTCCTCCCTGCTTCCCTTCCCAATGCCTAGCAACCATCATTATACTTTCCACCTTCATGGGATCCACTTTTTTAGCTTCCATATATGAGTAGGAACATGTAATATTTGTCTTTTTGTGCCATCGCTTAACATAAATATACTCTAGTTCCATCCGTGTTGTTGCAAATAACAGAATTTCATTCCTTTTTTATGGCTGAATAATACTATATAGTGTATATATTTCACATTTTCTTTATCCATTCATCTACTGATAGGTATATAGGTTGCTTCCATATCTTGGCTATTGTGGATAATGCTGTGATAAACATGGGAGTGTAGATATCTTTTTAATACACTGATTTCATTTTTTAAAATGTATGCCCAGCAATGAGATTGCTGGGTCATCTTTAGATCTATTTTTACTTTTTGAGGAACCTCCATAGTGTTTTTCACAGGGTCTGTATTAATTTACATTCTCACTAACAGTGCATTAGCATTTATTTTTCTCTACATCCTCAAAAACATTTGTTACTTTTTGTATTTTTGATAATTACCATTTAAACTGGAGTGGGATGATATATCTTTGTGTTTTTGATTTGCGTTTCTCTGATAATTAAGTGATGTTGAGGTTTTTAAAAATATACTCATTGGCCATTTTTATGGTTTCTTTTGAGAAAATCTATTCATATCCTTCTCTACTTTTCAATGGGATTATGTACTTTTTTACTTTGTATATTCTGGATGTTAGTCTCTTGTCAAATGAATAGTTTCCAAATATTTTCTCTCATTTAACAGGTTGTCTCTTCACTCTGTTGATCATTTACATTGTTGTGCAGAAGTTTTTTACCTTGATGTAATTCCATTGTCTATTTTTGCTTTTGTTGCTTGTGTTTTTGAGGTCTTACCTAAAAAATCTTTGCCCAGACCAATGTTCTTCCAATTCATGAGCATGGGATGGATATCTTTTTATCTTTTGTGTCCTCTTAAATCACTTTCAACAGTGTTTTATATTTTTTATTGTAGAGGTCATTCACTTATTTGGTTAAATTTATTCCCAGATGTGTTTTTTTTTTTTTTAAATGTGTGTGTGTAAGTATTGTAAATGGGATTGCTTTCTTGATTTCTTTTTCAGATTGTTCACTGTTGGTATATAGAAATGTTACTGCTTTTCATATGCTTATTTTATATATTGCAACTTTAATGAATTTGTTTTTCAGTTCTAACAGGTTTTGGTTCAGTCTTTAGGTTTTCCTAAATATAGGATCATGTCATCTGTGAACAAGGATAGTTTGAATTTTTATTTTCCAATTTAAATGTCCTTTATATCTTTCTCTTGCCTAACCGCTGTGATAGGACTTCCAGTACTGTCTTGAATAACTGGTAAAAGTGGGCATCATTGTCTTGTTCAGATCTTGGAGGAAAGAATTTCCATTTTTCCCCATTCAGAATGATGCTAGCCATGGTTTTGTCACGTAAGACCTTTATTGTTTTGAGGTATATTTCTTCTGTATCCAGTTTGTTGACAGTTATTATCATGAAGGGATGTTAAATTTTATCAAATGCCTTTTCAGCGTCAATTGAAATGAGCATATGGTTTTTGTCCTTCATTCTGTTGATACAGTGTATCACACTGATTGATTTACATATGTTGAATCATCCCTGCAATCCTGGGATAAATCCCACTTGGTCATGATGAATATTTTTAATGTTTTGTTGAATTCAGTTTGCTTGTATTTTGATGAGGATTTCTGCACCTGTGTTCATCAGTGATACTGACCTGTAGTTTTCCTATTTTGTTGTGTTTTTGTCTAGTTTTGGCATCAGGATAATCCTGGCCTTCTAGGATGAGTTTAGAAGTACAGTTTAGAAGTATTTCCTTCTCTTCAATTTTTTTGAAATAGTTTAAAGAGAATTGGTATAGGTTATTCTTTGTTTGGCAGAATTCAGCAGCGAAGCTGTCAGATCCTGCTCTTTCCTTTAATAGGAGGCTTTATTACTACTGCAGTCACATGACTCATTATTGGTTTTCAGGTTTTCTCTTTTTTCATGGTTCAATCTTCATAGTTTGCATGTGTCCACAAATTTATCCATTTCTTTTAGGTTTTCCAATTTATTGGTGTATCAATTTTCATAATCATGTCTGTTGATTTTTCTTGTATTTCTGTAGTATCAGTTGTAATATATTCTTTTTCATCTCTGACTTTTTTAGACTTCTTGTTGAAGTAGCTAAAGGTTTCCTGATTTATTTTTCAAAAAATCAACTTCATTTTGTTGATCTTTTGTATTTTTGTAGTTCAAATTTTATTCACTTATGCTTTGATCTTTATTATTTCTTTCCTTCTACTACTTTTGAGTTTGATTGTTCTTGCTTTTTTAGTTCCTTGAAGTACAATGTTAGGTTGTTTGTTGGAAGTCTACTTTTTGATGTTGGTGTGTATTGCTACCAATTTCCATTCTAGAACTGCTTTTGCCATACCCTCTAGGTTTCTGTATGCTGTGTTTCCATTTTCATCTGTCTTAAGAAATTTTTTAAATTTCCCGTTTAATTTATTCATTGACCAATTTGTTTTTCAGTAGCATGTTGTTTCTTTCCATGGATTTGTACAGTTTCCAATGTTCCTTCTCTTATTACTTTATAGTTTTATTCAATTGCGGTCAGAAGATATACAGGATATGGTTTTGACTTTTTTGAATTTTTAGAACTTGTTTTATTGCCTAATATATGGTCTATCCTAGATAATGTTCCATGTGTTGTTAAGAAAAATGTGCATTCTTCAGCTATGGGGTAAAATGTTCTGAAAATGCCTGTTAGGTCAATTTGATCTTGAGTAAAGTTTAATTCTGATGTTTGTTGATTTTCTTGTCTAGATTACCTGTCCGCTGCCAAAAGTGGGTGTCAAAGTCTCCTACTATTGCCTTTTCCATTGTTTTTAAGTGTCCTTGACTTAAGGTCTATTTTATCTGAATATAGCTACTTCTGCTCTTTTTGTTTGTTTTCCATTTGCTTCTATTACCTTTTAAATATCTTCACAGTCTGTGCATGTCTTTATAGATGAAGTGAGTTTCTTGTAGACAGCATATAGTTGGATCCTTTTAAAAATTCATTTAGCCACTCTGTCTTTTAACTGAAGAATGTAATTTATTTATATTCAAGGTTTGAATATTATTGATATGTAAGTATTTACTATTGCTATCTTGTTACTTGTTTTCTGGTTGTTTTGTAGAATCATTTCTTTCTTTTTCTCTCTCTCTTACTTTCTTTTTTGTGGTAAAATAATTTTCACTAGTAGGACATTTTGATTTCTGGCTACTTATTTTTAGCATATCTATAATAGGTTTTTGTTTTGTCGTTACTACAAAGCTTATAAAAATATATTTATAACAGATTATTTTAAACTGATAAGTTTAACTTTGATGCAAACAAAAATAAACTCTACATTGTAACACTACCCCCTGCCACATTTTGACTTATTGCTGTTTCAACTTATATATTTTTATATTGCCTCTTAATCAGTTGAGGTTATTAACAGTTCTTTCTTTTAGCTTTCATACTTAAGATATAAATTGTTTACTTACCCTCGTTATAGTATTATAGTATTGTGAATGCTTCTGTTTTTTTAAATAGTGAATTTCACACTTCAGTTTTTTTTAATGATTTTTTAACACATTACCATTCATTTTTTTTCAGATTGAAGAATTCCCTGTAGCATTTTTTTTTTTTTTGTAGGAGAAGTGTCGTGTTGTAAATTTCCTCAGCTTTTGTTTGTTTGAGAAAGTGTTTATCTCTTTTTCATGCTGAAAGGATACCTTTCCTGGGTATAGTATTCTTAGTTGGTTTTTTGTATTTGTTTCCTTCAGCACTGTGAATATAGCATCTCACTTCTTTTGCTCTGCTAAATTTCTCTGAGAAATCTGCTGAAAGCCGTATTAGAGCTCAGTTCAATATGATATGTTTATTTTCTCTTGCTGCTTAAAGTATTCATTCTGTGTTTTTGATTTTTACTAATTTCATTATAATATATCTGGGTGGTTTCCTCTTTGAATTGAATTTGATTAATATCGTTGAGCTCCCTGCACCTGGATAGTGTTGGTTTTCTCCAGCTCTCAGAAATTTCTAGCCATTATTTTTTGAAATATGCTTTCTAGACCTTTTCCTCTCTTATATAATATCTGTTGTAAATTTATATTATGTGGAGGTTAGTTTGCTTGATGGTGTCCCCTAGTTCTTCTGTACTCTTTTATTTAAATTCTTTTTCCTTTTGCTTCTCTGATTGCATAATTTCATTTATTCTTTTTTCAAGCTCACTAATTCTTTCCTCTTTTTGATCAAGTCTGCTATTGAAGCTTTCTATGGACTTTTTCAGTTCAGTTATTATATTGTTTGCTTCTAAAATTTGTTCGTTTTATTAAAATTGTTTGTATTTCTGTGAAATGTCTTATTTTGTTCCTGGATTGTTTTCCAAGTTTCAACCTGTGTTTTATTGTGATTCTTTTAACTTCTTTAAGAGGATTATTCTGAAGTTTCTGTCTGACATTTTGGAGATCTTGCATTCTTCTGTGTCTATTATTGGAGTTTTGTTGCTTTCTTTGAGTGGTGTTGTGTCTGGAATTGGTGGGTTCTTGGCCTCGTTGACTTCAAGAATGAAGTCGTGGACCCTTATGGTGAGTGTTACAGTTCTTAAAGATGGTAGGTCTGGAGTTTGTTCCTTCAGACGTTCAGATGTATCTGGAGCTTCTTCCTTCTGGTGGGTTCGTGGTCTCACTGACAGGAGTGAACCTCAGACCTTTGCAGTGAGTGTTACAGCTCATAAAGTCAGCCCATGGACCCAAAGAGTGAGCAGCAGCAAGATGTACTGCAAAGAACAAAAGAGCAAAGCTTCCAGACTGTGGAAGGGCACCTGAGCAGGTTGCCACTGGCTGGCTCCTGCAGCCTGCTTTTATTCCCTTATCTGGCCCCACCCACATCCTGCTGATTGGTCCATTTTACAGAGAGCTGATTGGTCCATTTTACAGACAGCTGATTGGACCGTTTTGACAGGGTGTTGATTGGTGTATTTACAATCCTCTAGCTAGACATAAAGCTCTTCAAGTCCCTACTAGGGTAGCTAGATACAGAGTACCCATTGGTGTATTTACAAACCTTGAGCTAGACACAGAGTACTGATTGGTGCGTTTACAATCCTTGAGCTGGACTGAGAGTGCTAGACAGAAAAGTTCTCCAAATCCCCACTAGGTTAGCTAGATACAGAGTACCAATTGGTATATTTACAAACCTTGAGCTAGACACAGAGTACTGATTGGTGTATTTACAAACCCTGAGCTAGACATAGAGTGCTGATTGGTGCGTTTAGGATCCCTTAGTTAGACATAAAAGTTCCCCAAGTCCCCACCAGACTCAGGAGCCCAGCTGGCCTCACCCAGTAGATCGGGCAGCTGGCTGCAGGCAGAGCTGCCCACCAGTCCTGAGCCCTGCCTGCACTCCTCAGCCCTTGGGTGGTAGATAGGACCGGCCTCGCCAAGCGGGGCTGTCAGGGAGGCTTCCGCGAGTGGGCACCCACGGTGGAAGGGTGGGGCTTGGGCATGGTGGGCTGCAGGTCCCGTGCCCTGCCCTGTGGGTAGGCAGCTGAGGCCTGGCAAGAATTTGAGCGCAGCTCTCGCAGTGCTGAAGAACCCGGGGCAACCTCGGCAGCTGCTGGCCAGGGTGCTAAGCCCCTCACTGCTCTAGGTTGGCCACCGTGCTGTCTGGTCGCCCCAAGTGTGGGGTCCCCGAGCCCCAGCTGGGGCCACCGGAACTCGCACTGGCCCCCAAACCCGGGGCACAGCCCCAGTTCCCGCCCTTGCTTCTCCCTCCACACCTCCCGGCAAGCAGAGGGAGGCCTTGGCCAGCCCAGAGAGGGGCTCCCACAGTGCCCTGGTGGGCTGAAGGGCTCCTCAAGCACTGCCAGAGTGGACTCCGAGGCCCAGGAGGTGCCCAGAGCGACGGCAGCTAGCACGTTGCCACCTCTCAGTGTCATATTTCCCTGAGTTTCCACAATCCTTGTGTCTTTATGTTGATGCCTGTGTGTTTGAAGAGTCAGCCACCTCTTCCAGTTTTTGTGGGTTTTATTTGGTGGTGTTAGGCCTTTATTCCTTAGTAATGAAACTTCAACATTGGCCTGTTATTTCTTCCCATTCTGGGAGGCTTATAGTGTGCACTGGTACAAAAACACTTTACTGGAACTAACTTGTTGCCCTGCAGTTGTTTCCCACTCTGGGGACAATTTATAGTGAGCACTGAAAGTTAAAAGCTGTCCTGAAATTATATTGCTGCCCTACAGTTTTTTCCAGTCTGGAGAAGACAGGTGAGTACCAGAACTCAATCTCAAATTTTCATTTTTGGGCCAGGGGAAAGCTCCACCTTGTATTTATTAAAAATTCAGCCACAGATTTGGGCCTTTGCTTGAATGGCGCCCCCCCACAGCACTATGGCATCAGCCAGTCTCTTCAACATGGCACCCCCACTGATTGAAGCACAGAGTAGCTGCCTAGATCTGCATGCCAGTCTCTGAGATCAGTGTCCTGTACCTTGTCTTGAAATCAGCCCTCTGGGATATCCAGTGGTTCCCATGTGATGGGACTGGAGTGGACTTCCCATGAAGATTCGCAGACTGATGGGAGATTGAACATTTCTCCTGCTCTCTTGAGTTGTCAACCACGTGTTTGCATTTAGACAGCAGATGGAATTATTGCGAATTATTTACTGTATAACCATTTGTCCACTTATACTACCTTACAATCTACTTTTCATATCATCGTGATGAGTTTTCTGCTGCTATGGAAAATTCCATTTACAGCTAAAGCTTTTAGTAAATGCTATGAAGCTTGATGACTCTCTCTACTGAATGGGAATAATTATGTACTAGTTCATAAAATGTTCTTATGGGTTTGTTTAGTCACTAGAAAGGCTAGAATACTGATTCTTAAATATAAAAAATATATAGTTTAAAGAGCTATAATATTGAGCAATTCTTTTATTTCTAAAGTTCCCTGGACATTGAGTAACAACTAAGTTAATAAAGCAATAGTTTGTTACTTGATTTTATATGAGAAAGCCTAAATAGTATTTTAAAAATAAAGCTTCATGACTAGGACTTCTTCCCTCCATCACTTTCTTACCTCTTCTTAGCTACATCTACATGAAGGCATTCTCCACTTGGAAAAAAAGACGGAGGCACAACCTCCCATAGAAAAGAGTTTCTTTCTCCCATTATCAATATATCTGCTTGGATTCTGCTTGGCTAATTGCTTGAATTAAATGTTTACTTTTAGATACCTTACTGCTACTTTACTGCTAATAGGAGAATGAGAAAATAAGACTGGCTATGCCTGGAGGTTAGGAAGTGAGGAACAAGAGAGGGGCTTTGCAAGAATCATGTGAAATGATTGTGTGATGCTTTCTGAAAGGACATGAGTCTAGGCAGTCAAAAATACCTGGCTAACCACCCTAAGGCTATATTTCCTCTATATATTCCCTATTCCCTATATTCCCTCCCTTACCCAAACTACCCAGAATCTGCTATTTCAGAACTCTTTTCCCATCTCATTTTTTGCATTTCTGTTGGAAAATTAACCTGTGAATAATCTTTCAGGTTTTTACCTTTAAAAATACAGGACAAAGACAACTGCTTCATCATACTCTAATCTCGGTGGAGTAAAGAAAGAATCTAGTGTTCTTTCTCTTTTTCAAGGTAGATTATTACTGTTAGGAAAAATTAAATGGAAAAATCAGAGGTTATATTTAAAATATGTCATAATACCTAAATAAGGCATGGACACTGAACAATCAGAATTGGTCTTTGTGTAGGCACTGCATCCTGGAGGCTCCTATTATATCAATCAGGCCTAAATTTCCTCATTGCTGGATCATTACATGGTCCTAATTATCTGGCTGATGGGGCAAGTTAACAGTTGAGGGCTTGGGGGAGTTCAAAGTAGTAATTATTTATCCACCGGGACAGAAACTGTTTAATATTTTGGTAATAATACATGACTGCTGACTAACCAAGGCGGATCACTATGTAGGTGTGCAGGATTAACAGTTACTTAATAGAATTAGCTCTGTGTAACAAACTTTAAGAGAGTTACATGTTTGGAACATTGATTTAAAATGTTCTTTTAAATAGTTGCTCTGTAGCTTGTTTTGTTTTCTTTTCCCCACATGTACTTCAAGTGGGTCACTGAATATCTTCAAATTGTATGTAAATTTTGGAGGGGAAGTGGTATATGCAGATTTTTTTTTTCTGGAAAGAAGACCAGTCACTTTTGCCAAATTCTCAAACAGGCCCATATTTCTCTCTCACACACATGCGTGTGCATGCACACACACACACACGCACATTAAGATGCGAAGAATCACTGACATAAAATGTCATATTTATAATCTCTGTAAATAGGGAGAATTCATCAAGCTTATATAAGAGTGATGTAAATAATTCAGTTACAATTATAAAAGAAATGGTATCACAGCAAATCCCTTTGGCATTCCACTGAAAATTTCTCTCTGATGTATAAAACACAATTTCTGTGCTTACTCTTACAGCTGTATTAATCATCAAATAAGGGGCTTATTTCTTGTCTAGTCTGCTTAGCATATTACCAAATCTGGTTCACATGAACTCATGGGTAAAATCTAAAGCTGTTCATGTATTATTCCTCATGAATGTTTCACAAGGCAATAAGGTATGAAAAACTGAACAATATAAAAAATAACTGGGCCTAAAGCTTGATTTCTTGTTTTATAGAACATCAGCCAGAGACGCCTCTGTTTGCAATTTACAATGAAAAAAACTGGCATAGACTTTAGAGAGAATTTCTAATAAACCAAAAGGTTAAAAGCTAAATGGGGTCAAGAGCTGTCACCTTGACAAATGGTAAAATCTAACCTTTGGCTCCCACCAGGCCAGACCAAAACCGTAGAGTTACTAAAGATAAGCAATTGGCAAGGAACAAGCCCATTATTAAGACTTACTTAAAGTTCTAAGGGAACTTCCTTAAACAGTTCTATGTGTACTTTATTTATCTTGAAACTTTTTGGGAACAGCTGTATAATAGGAAGCAGTATTTCTGAGGCCCAGGAAGTGAGTAAGGGCTACACAAATTGGGGCTAATGACTCTATTTTGAAAAACAAACAAACAGAAAAACTAAAAAACTTCTCAGGTGTTATATCTTATTATGAAAGTCTACTTCTCTATCTTCCATATTGTGTGCAGTCTTCCTTGATGATTACATCTGATGACCAAGCTCAGGCTTTCCCATACAAATTTATTGTGCCAAGTTTGCTTTGAGAGAATATTAGATTTTGTAGAGTTTTACATTATTAAAATCATGAGTGGCTTCTTTTGCTTTTCACTGTTGAGTGTTTTTGCTACAGCCTAACCTATCTTTTACTTATTGCTTGTTTTCTTTGTATTTGCTACTCAATAAAGCTTGTCAAATGTGTAACTCATGTCATATATGGTGCTGTCTAATATAATTCATGGGTATAAGGTGAGAGAGAAGTGTAATTCTAAAGTTACTTGAGGTGGGCCACTAAAAGGTCCTGGGTTCATTTATTTATTCAGCAAATATATATTGTCCAACTGCAAGCGAGGCATCAAGTATATTCAAGGTGGTAAATAAAATGAGCCTGATCACTTCTTTTAGGGCATTTACAGTGAAGTGGAGGGGACTGACATGACTCAATCAGGTGAACACATCAGCCATATAATTGCAAATGAACATGAGGGCTGCAAAATAAATAGACCAGAGAGCTTTGAAAAACAGTAATAGAGGGGGCTACCTCAGATTGAGGGAGGAGAGGTGTTATAGCAAGCTTCTCTGAGAAGAAAATATTTTAGCTATGACCTGAGAAATCAGAAGGTGTCAGTCAAGGTGGGAGGAAGAAAATCTTTGTAGAGAGAGCAGCATGCCCAAAGGTCACATGAGGAACTGAAGAACTGATGGGAGGCCAGCATGGCAAGAATGAGTAGGAGAGAGAATGACACAAAATAAAGAACAAGAGGGCAGTGTGGCAGCACTAGTGCTGATACCCAGATATGTGACATTCCACCTCATTCCAGACACAAAGTAGAATTGCACTTCCTGGCTCCCTTGTGTTTGGGTGGGGCCATGCTACTAGATCTAGCCAATGAGTTGTGAGCACAAATGATGCCTGTAACTTTCTGGTCAATTTCGGAAACTAAAGCATGTAATGGATCAGATAACCTCTGCACTAGAGTAGTCACTCAGTAAGATAAGGAGGAAAAATGGTGTTGGGCCCTATGTGAGGAGAAATAGTGTCCTAGTCAGTTTGGGCTGCTGTAATAAATTACTATAGATTAGGTGGCTTAAGGAACAAATATTTGTCTTGCAGTTCCGGAGGCTGGGAAATCCAGGATTAATGTGCTGGCAGATTCAATGTCTAGTAAGGGCACCCTTCCTGGTTTGCAGGTGGGTGTCTTCTTGTTATATCCTTACATCGCGGATAACAGAGAGAGGAAGCAGGATTTGTGATTTCTTCTTATAAGGGTATGAATCCCATTTATTAGGACCCTGCCTTCATTACCTAATTACCTCCCAAAGGCCCCACCTCCTAATGTCATCACACTAAAGGTTAGAATTTCAACATATGAATTTTGGGGGGCAGAAAAACATTCATTCCCTAACAGAGAGGGTGAGGAAGATGAGAGGAAACGTCCCTTTCAGAGACTGAATTGTGAAGTAAACCACTTTGTGTAATATTGCAGTAGGTACTGCTTTAGTGAGGAGTGGAGAGTGGATGAGGAGAACTCTCCCTTGGTAAGAAGGAAAAAAAAGATGTAAAGTAGTGCCTATGATCCTGATGAAGTTACTTTACTCAAACTTTCATTAACCTCTACAAACAAAAAAGAACCTGAGAAGACTTTTGTTAGTCACTTTCTTGTGCATTGAGGAATTGTCCACAGGGACAAGAGAAGCCCATCAGACTAACAGCAGGCCTCTCAACAGAAACTGCGCAAGCCAGAAGAGATTGAGGACCAACATTCTTAAGGAAAAGATTTTCAAGCAGAATTTCATATCCTGCCAATCTAAACTTCATAAGTGAAGGAGAAATAAAATCCTTTCCAGACAAGCAAATGCTGAGGGATTTACTTACTACCAGGCCTGCCCTGCAAGAGCTCCTGAAAGAAGTACTAAATATGGAAAGGTAAAACCAGTACTGGCCACTGCAAAAACACACCAAAATATAAAGACCACTGACATTGTGAAGAAACTGTATCAACTAGTGTGCAAAATAACCGAATAGTATCATAATGACAGGATCAAATTCACAAATAACAATACTTTAAATGTAAATTGGTGAAATGCCCCAATTAAAAGACACAGACTGGCAAATTGGATAAAGATTCAAGACCCATTCATGTTCTGTATTCAGGAGACCCATCTTGCATGCAAAGACACACATGGGCTCAAAATAAATGGATGGAGAAAAATTTACCAAGCAAATGGAAAGAAAAAAAAAAGCAAAAAAAGGGCAAGGGTTGCAATCCTAGTCTCTGACAAAACAGACTTTAGACCACCAAAGATCAAAAAAGTCAAAGAAGGGCATTACATAATAGTAAAGGGAACAATTCAACAAGAAGAGCTAACTATTCTAAATATATATGCACGCAATATAGGAGCACCCAGATTCATAGAACAAGTTCTGAGAGACCTGTAAGAAAACTTGGACTCCCACACAATAATAATGGGAGACTTTAACTCCCCACTGTCAATATTAGATCAACGAGACACAAAATTAACAAGGATATTCAGGACTTGAATTCAGCACTGGATCAAGTGAACCTAGCAGATGTCTACAGAACTCTCTACCCCAAATGAATAGAATATATATTCTTCTCAGTGCCACGTGGAACTTATTCTAAAATTGACCACATAACTTTAAGTAAAACTCTCCTCAGCAAATGCAAAAGAACTGAAATCATAATAGTATCTCAGACAACAGTACAATCAATTAGAACTCAGGATTAAGAAACTCACTCAAAAACCACACAATTTCATGGAAATTGAATAATCTGCTCCTGAATGACTCCTGGTTCAATAATGAAATTGAGGCAGAAATCCAGAAGTTCTTTGAAACCAGTGAGAACAAAGAGACAACATACCAGAATCTCTGTGACACAGTTAAAGCAGTATTAAGAGGGAAATTTATAGCACTAAATGCCCACATAAGAAAGCTAGAAAGATCTCAAATTGACACCCTAATATCACAAATAAAAGAGCTAGAGAGGCAAGAGCAAACTAATCCAAAAGCTAGCCGAAAACAATAAATAACTAAGATCAGAGAAGAATTGAAGGAAGTAAGAGACACCAAAAACTCTCCAAAAAATAAACAAATTCAGGAGCTGGTTTTCTTGGGGAAAAAACAAAAACGAAAACAAAAAAAACTAACAAAATAGACCACTAGCTAGACTAATAAAGAATAAGAGAGAGAAGAATCAAATAGACACAATAAAAAATGATAAAGGGGATATCAAGACTAATCCCACAGAAACACAGACTACCATCAGAGAATACTATAAACACTTCTTTGCAAATACACTAGAAAATCTAGAAGAAATGGATAAATTTCTGAACACACACACCCTACCAAGACAAAACCAGGAAGAAGTCAAATTCCTGAATAGACCAATAACAAGCTCTAAAATTGAGGCAGTAATTAATGGCCTACCAACCAAGAAAATCTGGACCAGATTGATTCCCTGCTGAATTCTACCAGAAATGCAAAGAGGAACTGGTACCATTCCTTCTGAAACTATTAGAAACAATTGAAAAGGAGGGACTTCTCCCTAACTTGTTTTATGAAGCCAGCATCATCCTGATACCAAAACTGGTAAGAGATACAACAAAAAAGGAAAACTTCAGGCCAATATCCCTGTTGAAAATCCATGCGAAAATCCTCATAAAATACTGGCAAACCAAATCCAGCAGCATATCAAAAAACTTATTCATCACCACCAAGCCAGCTTCATCCCTGAGATGAAAGGCTGGTTCAACATATGAAAAATCAATAAATGTAACCCATGACATAAACACAACCAAAGGCAAAAACCACATGATTATCTCAGTAGATGCAGAAAAGGCCTTTATTAAAATTCAACATCCCTTCATGTTAAAAACTCTCAATAAGCTAGGTGTTGATGGAACATTTCTCAAAATAATGACAGTTAATTATGATAAAACCACAGTCAATGTCATATTGAATGGGAAAAACCTGGAAGCATTCCTTTTGAAAACTGGTACAAGACAAGACTGGTACATTGTATTGGAAATTCTGACCGGGGCAATCAGGCGAGAGAAAGAAAGAAAGGGTGATCAAATAGGAAGAGAGAAAGTCAAATTGTCTCGGTTTGTAGACAACATGATTTTATATTTATCAAACCCCATCATCTCAGCCCCAAAATTTCTTAACTCATGAGCAATTTCAGCAAAGTCTCAAGATACAAAATCAGTGTGCAAAAATCACAAGCATTCTTTTACACCAAAAACAGGAGAGCAACGCAGAGAGTCAAATCATGAATGAACTCCCATTCATAATCACTACAAAGAGAATAAAGCATCTGGGAATATAGCTAACAAGGGATGTGAAGGACCTCTTCAAGGAGAACTACAAGCCACTGCTCAAGGAAATAAGAGAGGACACAAACAAATGGGAAAACATTTCATCCTCATTGATAGGAAGAATCAATGTCGTGAAAATGACCACACTGCCCAGAGTAATTTATAAATTCAGCGCTATTCCCATCAAACTATCATTGACATTCTTCACAGAATTGGAAAAAAACTATTTTAATTTTCATATGGATTCAAATAAGACTTCAGATAGCAAAAACAATCCCAAGCAAAAAAAGCAAAGCGGGAGGCAGTACACTACCTGACTTCAAACTATACTACAAGGCTGCAGTAACCAAAACAGCATGGTGCTGGTACTGAAACAGACACATAGGCCAATGGAGCAGAAAAGAGATCTCAGAAATAACACTAGATATCTACAACCATTTGATCTTTGACAAACCTGACAAAAACAAGCAATGGGGAAAGGATCTCCTGTTCAGTAAATGGTGGTGGGAGAACTGGCTAGCCAAAAGCAGAAAACAGAAACTGGACCCCTTCCTTACACCTTATAGAAAATTTAACTCAAGATGGATTAAAGACTTAAATGTACAACCCAAAACCTTAAAAAAAGTAGAAGAAAACGTAGGCAATACTATTCAGGACATAGGCTTGGGCAAAGACTTCATGACAAAAACACCAAAGGCAATTGCAACAAAAGGCAAATTGACAAATAGGATCTAATTAAACTAAAGAGCTTCGGCATAGCAAAAGAAACTGTCATCAGAGTGAACCTACAGAATGGGAGAAAATTTTTCCAATCTACCTATCTGACAAAGGTCTAATGCCCAGAATTTACAAGGAACTTAAACATATTTACAAGAAATAAACAACCCTATCAAAAAGTGGGCAAAGGATATGAACAGATACTTCTCAAAAGAAGACATTTACATTGCCAACAAACATATGATAAAAGCTCAATGTCTTGGATCATCAGAGAAATGCAAATCAAAACCATTATGAGATACCATCTCACGCCAATCAGAATGACAATTATTAAAAAGTCAGGAAACAACAGATGCTGGCAAGGTTGTGGAGAAATAGGAATGCTTTTACATTTTTGGTGGGAATGTAAATTAGTTCAACCATTGTGGAAGACAGTATGGCAATTCCTCAAGGATCTAGAACCAGAAATACCATTTGACCCAGCAATCCCATTACTTAGTGTATACCCATGGGAATATAAATGATTCCACTACAAAGATACATGCACATGTATGTTTATTGCAGCACTATTTACAATAGAAAAGACATGGAACCAACCCAAATGCCCATCAGTGATAGACTGGTTAAAGAAAATGTAGTATGTATACACAATGGAATACTATGCAGCCATTAAAAGGAATGAGATAATATCCTTTGCAGGAACATTGATGAAGCTGGAAGCCATCATCCTCAAAAACTAACACTGGAACAGAAAACTGAACACCGCTTGTTCTCACTCATAAGTGGGAGTTGAACATTGAGAACACATGGACAGAGAGAGGGAACAACACACACCAGGTCCTGTTCTGGGGAG
Organism: Macaca nemestrina; assembly: GCF_043159975.1. Taxonomy (NCBI): domain Eukaryota; kingdom Metazoa; phylum Chordata; class Mammalia; order Primates; family Cercopithecidae; genus Macaca; species Macaca nemestrina. Next base: position 115,407,454 of record NC_092130.1, read on the forward strand.
GAGATTGAGTGGAGGGAACTTAGAGGATGGTCAACAGGTGCAGAAAACCACCATAGCACATGTATACCTATGTCACATACCTGTATGTTCTGAACATAGATCCTGTTTTTGTTTTTGTTTTTTTAGAAGAAATAAAAATTAAAAAAAAAATCCCTTGCAACCAATGAAAATGAAAACAAAATATACTAAAACTTACAGGATGCAACTAAAGCACGGCTAAGAGGGAAGTTCATGGTGATAAATGCCTATATTAAAAAAGAAGAGAGGATTTTAATTTAACAGACTCACCCAGAGAGCACAACTCTGATTTTGTTGAGAAAGGCTATCTATGGAACATAAAACACATAAACTTTCAAGGAAAGGGAGATTGGAATCCAAGAAAAATGCAAAAACATTTTGCAAGCCAGTAAGTCTCTGGACTAGAGAATATCTGGATCAGGAAGGAGGCAAGATGGTCAACTAGATGCAGCCAGAAGGAACATCTCCCACCAAAGGACTGGGATATCAGAGAGATTGGCACACTCCTAGCAGATCTTCACAGGGAAGGTATTGAGGGCAGAGAGAGGGAAGACACAGCTGGGCTGCAGAGGGAGGAAGCTGGGAACCCTGCACAATGCTGGTGCACACCAGGACCGGTTCCTGCCGCAGTGACTTCTGGAGTAGGGGTGAGTGGAATAGTCCAGGAGCGATCCACTCTTGCATGGATCTCTGAAATCCTGGCATGGAGAAACCCTTCAACCACCACAGACATTTGAATTGGCAGGGAGAGCTGCTTAGAGAAGTGGAAGAAACAGAAGTCCAGCCAGTGCAGAGCCCAAAGGGTTTGGAGTGGGAGCACCTATAGTGGAGCATGGCCAGAGACGCCCATCTCCCTGAGCTAGACGTGTTTCCATAGGACGACTGTAGCCCTAGGGAAACTGTCACCTGAACTCTGCAGGGTGGTCTTGCCCATGAAATGACAGTCCACCTTGAGTACCCCTTGGTCTGCTGGCCTCTCCAGAGGCCCCAGCCTGGCTGCAGCTGTTTGCAGTGCAGTCCCCAGGTACCTCCTGGGGCCCACATTGTAGCTCCTGAACTAGTGGGTCAGGCCTGACTGGCAGAGTGCTCCAGCATAGCAGTCCCTGCAGACACCAGCATGCTTGTGGCCTCCCACAACTGTGTCCTTCCCCATGCTCCTTGGCTTTCACGTACTCACCAATGGCCACCCCCACATCGCTTTGCCACCATGTATTTGCATTGACAGACTTTACCTTCCTTACCCTACAAGAATATGTGCATGCATGCATCCTACCATGCCGCTGCTGCCTGCATGAGTGCACCTTGTTGCCAACACCCCACTAAACCACCATTGTTAGAGCACTGGGTGGCACAGAGCCCACCAGCCCCGCCTTTGTCAGCATTCTGCTCTGGTGCCAACACTGCCAGCAGTGTGAAACTAGGCACAGAGAACAGCAGAGTCACCTCTGCCTTGAGCAGCCACCACTGCCTGCAAGAAAACACACAGAGGGTCCACAATCTTGTGTCCATCAGCACTCCAACCCCATGCTAACAGCACCACCATCACGCATGCACACACAGTCACTGATGGGGGTCCCTGCCCCCACACCATGTGGCCACCACTGCTGCTGTGAATGCCTACACAGAGGCCAGCACCCCAGCACCTGCTAGCACCCTGCCACATCCAACAAGCATGCGCCCTGCTGTGTTGCCACTGTCACTGCTGCTGGCACATGCAAATGGGAACAGATTCTGCTGCCTGTGCCCTATGAAGCTCTTTGTCTGGCGCCACCCATCAGACTGTTGTGACCAACAGTCCAGAAGCAACTCGGCCCCTCCAGTGCAGCAGGTTCCTAACCTTGAGGAGCCAGAAAACAAAGTTGGGGACTGATGCCGGTCCCCCAGGGTAACAGCACGCAGTCCACGAGTCCTGAGTTGAGTCCTGACTCCCTAAAATCTTCCAGAAATTGAGCCAGTCAACTGAACCCACCTTATACCATCATCAAACACCCAAGGCCATGAAATAGAACAAAAGAAAAAAATCCAAAGGACAGCAATTTCAAAGATTGGAGGAACATCAGACCACAAAGATGAGGAAAAAACAGTGTAAGAACTCTTAACAACACAAAAAGCCAGAGTGTCTTCTTTCCTCCAAATGATCATACTAGTTCTCCAGCAAGAGTTATCAACTGGGCTGAGGTGGCTGATATGACAGAAATAAAATTCAAAATATATATAGAAATGAAGATCATCAAGATTCAGAAGAATGTTGAAACCAATCTAAGGAAGCTAGGAATCACAATAAAATAGTACAGAAGCTGACAAACAAAATACTCAGTATAGAAAAGAATGTAACCAACTTGATAGAGCTGAAAAAACACAGTACAAAAATTCATAATTTAATCATAAGTATTAACAGCAGAATAGACCAACCTGAGGAAAGAACCTCAGAGCTTGAAGACTGGTTTTCTGAAATAAAATAGTCAGACAAGAATAAAGAAAAAAGAATAAAAATGAACAAACAAAACCTCCAAGAAACATGGGATTATATAAAGAGACCAAATCTATGACTCATTGGCATCCCTGAAAGAGAGAGAATGGAAAAAACTTGGAAAACATGTTTCAGGATATCATCCATGAGAAATTCCTCAACCTAGCTAGCGAGGCCAGCGTTTAAACTCAGGAATGCAGATAACCCCCATAAGAGACTTCACAAGAAGATCATTCCCAAGACAGATAATCATCAGATTCTCCAAGTTTGAAATGATAGAAAAAAATGTTAAAGGTAGGTACAGGGAAAGGACAGGCCACCTACAAAGGGACATCCTTCTGACACAGCAGACCTCTCAGCAGAAACTCTACAAGCCAGAGAGATTGCGGGACTATATTAAACATTCTTCAAAAAAAGATATTCCAACCAAGAATTTCATATCTGCCCAAACGAAGTGTCATAACCAAAAAAGAAATAAGATCCTTTTCAGACAAACAAAGCTGAGAGAATTCCTTACCATCAGACCTTCCTTACAAAAACCCCCGAAGGAAGCACTAAATATGAAAAGGAAAGACCATTATCAGACACTACAAATACACACGTAAATACACAGACCAGGGACACTATAAAGCAACCACACAAACGAGTCTGCATTATAACCACCTAGCAAAATGATGACAGGACCGAACCCACACAAATTAACTCTAACCTTCAATGTAAATGGCCTAAATGCCCCCAATTAAAGGCACAGAGTGGCAAGCTAAATAACGAAGAAAAACCCAATGGTATACTGTCTTTACAAGACCCATCTCACATGAGGTGACACCCATAGGCTCAAAATAAAGAGATGGAGAAAAATCTACCAAAAAATGCAAAGCAAAAAAAAGCAGGGGTTGCAATCCTAATTTCAGACAAAACAGACTTTAAACTGACAAAGCTCAGAAAAGATAAAGAAGGATATTACATAATGGTAAAGGTTTTAATTCAGCAAGAAAAGCTGACTATCCTAAATATGTAATGCACCCAACACAGGAGCAACCAGATTTATAAAGCAAGTTTTTAGAGATCTTCAAAGAGAATTGTACTTCCATAGTGGGAGATTTCAACACCCCACTGACAGTATTAGATCACTGAGTCAGAAAATTCACAAAGATATTCAGGACTTGAACTCAACACTGGACCAAATGGACCTAATAGATATCTACATATCTCTCCACCCAAAAACAACGGAATATGCATCCTTCTCATCACCAAGTGGCACTCATTCTAGAGTTGATCACATAATCAGACTTAAAACAATCCTAAGCAAAAGAAACAAAGTCATAACCAACCACTGTTTTGAACCACCGTGCAATAAAAGTAGAAATCAAGACTAAGAAAATTGCTCAAAACTATACAATTACATGGAAACTAAACAACCCACTTTTGAATGCCTTTTAGGTAAATAATGAAATTAAAGCAGGAATCAAGAAGTTCCTTGAAACTAATGAGAACAAAGATAAAATATACCAGAATCTCTGGGACACAGCTAAGGCAATGTTAACCGAGAAATTTATATCACTAAATGCTCACATCAAAAAGTTAGAAAGATTTAAAATAAACAGCCTAACATCACAACTAAATGAACTAGAGAAGCAAAAGTAAACCAACCCCAAAACTATCACAAGACAGTAAATAACAAGAATCAGAGCTGAATTGAAGGAGATTGAGACATGAAAATCTATTCGAAAGATCAATGTATCCAGGGGCTGTGTTTTTGAAAAATTAATAAGACAGATGGACTGCTAGCTAGACTAATAAAGAAGAGAGAAATAAACACAATTTAAAAAATAAAGAAGACAGTAATTACCACTGACCCCATAAAAATACAAATAACCATCAGATATTGCTATGATGGTTTGTGTACTATGCACACAAACTAGAAAATCTAGAAAAATTGACAAATTCCTGGACAGATACACTCTCGCAGACTGAACCAGGAAAAAATTGAATCCCTAAACAGACCAATAACAAACTCTGAAATTGGATCAGTAAATTTTTCAGTAAATAGCCTACCAAACAAAAGAAGTCCAAGACCATTCAGATCACAACCAAATTCTACTAGATGTACAAAGAAGAGCTGGAATCATTCTTATCAAAACTATTCCAAAAAATTAAGGAGGCGGGACTCCTCCCCAGCACATTCTGTGAGGCCAGCATCATCCTGATTAAGAAAAACAAATAACAAAAAAACACCCGGCAAAGACACAGGAATAAAAAAAGAAAACTTCAGGCTAGCATTCTTGATGAACATTCATACAATAATCTTCAACAAAATATTAGAAAATGAAACCAGGAGCACATTGAAAAACTAATCCACCACAATAAATTGGCTTTATCCATGGGATGCAAGGTTATTTCAACACACAAATCAATAAATGTGGTTCATCACATAAACAGGACCAATGCAAAACCCACATGACTATTGTAATAGATGCACAAAGGCTTTTGATAAAATTAATCACTTCTTCATGTTAAAAACCCTCAACCACCTACGTGTTGAAAGAATGTACCTCAGAAAAATAAGAGCCATCTATGACAAACCCACAGCCAACATCATACTGAAGGGGCAAAAGCTTGAAGCATTTCACTTGAAAACCAACACAAGACAAAGATGCCCTTTCTCACCACTCCTATTCAACACAGTATTGTAAGTCCTGGCCAGAGCTATCAGGCAAGAGAAAGAAATGAAGGGCAAGGCAATACCAAACAGCCAAGGCAATACTAAGTGAGGAGAACAAAAAAGAACAAATCTGGAGGCATCACACTACCTGATTTCAAACTATTCTACAGGGCTACAGTAACCAATAAAACACAGTTCTGGTATAAAAATAGATATGTAGACCAATGAAACAGAATAGAGAGCCCTGAAATAAGGCTGTACACTTACAACCATCTGATCTTAGACAAAGCAAAGAGGAAAGGACTCCCTATTCAATAAATGATGCTTGGAAAACTGGCTAGCGATATGCAGGAGATCGAAACTGGACCCATTCAGTAAACTATACATAAAAATTATCTCAAGATGGATTAGAGACTTAAAGCTCAAAACTATAAAAGCTCTGGAAGACAACCTAAGCAATACCATTCCAGACATAGGAACTGGCAAAGATTCTATGATGTAGATATCTAAAGCAATTGCAACAAAAGCAAAAAAAAAAAATGATAAATGGGATCTAATTAAATACAGAGCTTCCTCACAGCAAAAGAAAGTACCAACAGAGAAAATAGATGACCTACAGAATGGGAGAAAGTATTTGCAAACTATGCATCTGACAAAGGTCTTATATGAAGCATCTATAAGGAACTTAAATTTATAAGAAACAACCCATTAAAAAGTAGGCAAAGGACATGAACAGACATTTTTCAAAACAAGTATGTGCAGCTAACAAGCATATGAAAACTCAGTATCACTGATCATTAGAGGAATGCAAGTCAAAACCACGAGATACCATCTCACATCAGTCGGAATGGCTATTATTAAAAAGTCAGAAAATAGATACTGGTGAGCTTGTGGAGAAAAGGAAACATTTATACACTGTTGGTGGGAGTGTAAATTACTTAAACTATTGTGGAAAGTAGTGTGGCAATTCCTCGAGGAGCTAAAAACAGAACTACCTTTCAACCCAGCAATCCCATTACTGGATGTATACGCAAGGGAATAGAAACTGTTTCATCATAAAGACACATGCACACATATGTTCACTGCGGTACTATTCACAACAGCAAAGACATGGAATCAATCTAAATGCCTATCAATGGTAAACTGAGTAAATAAATTGTGGCACATGTACTCCATGGAATACTATGCAGCCATAAAAAGGAATGAGATCATGTCCTTTGCAGGAACATGGATAGAGCTGGAGGCTGTTGTCTTTAGCAAACTAATGCGGGAACAGAAAACTAAATACTGCATGTTCTTACTGCATGTTCTCACTTATAAGTGGGAGCTAAATGATGAGAACACATGGACACAAAGATGGAAACTAGGCTTAGCAACTGGATGACAAAATAATCTGTACAACAAACTCACATAACACAAGCTTACCTATATAACAAACTTGCACGTGTATCTCTGAACCTAAAATAAAAGGTTTTTTTTGTTTGTTTGTTTGTTTTAAATATCTGGATCCAAATTGTTTTACTGGCCAATGGAACAAGATTTTCTGCCCAGATGGCTAAATCTTTTGAATAATATTTGTGAAAAAGACTTTTAAGATTTTTGAATAATATTTGTGAACAAGACTTTTAATAATATTGTGAAAAAGACTTCCTTACAGACTTAAGTCTTAATTTGTCTTCTGTAAGGCAGCTTTTAATGTGGTAATCTTCAATTCTTTATTCTTTTTAGATGGCTTTGTGTACCAATTGAAGAATGCGTCCCATTTGCTAAAGAAATTAAAATTTAAAAGGAAAAAATCTTAAACAATTTAATACTATATCTCAAGGAAGTAGAACAGTAATAACAGACTAAGGTCAAATTAGGCAGAAAGAGGATTAACAAAGATTTGAGCAGAAATACATAAAACAGAAAATTCAAAAATAATAGAAAAATAACATAAGACAACTAGGAATTGATTTTACTGTTTTTTTTTTAAATAAATATAAACTAAATTGGCAAAACCTTAGGTAAACTAACTAGGAAATAAAAAAGAGCCATGCCTCAAATAAAACAATCAGAAATGAAAGAAGAGAAATCACAAATGATGCCACAAAATAAGAAAGAATCA